>NC_091619.1:10826628-11129659 GCF_027580195.1 Bos mutus | reverse complement strand
TAAGGGTGGTGTCATCTGCATATCTGAGGTTATCGATATTTCTCCCGGCAATCTTGATTTCAGCTTGTGTTTCATCCAGCCCAGCGTTTCTCATGATATATTCTGTATATAAGTTAAATAAGCAGGGTGACAATATACAGCCTTGACTTACTCCTTTTCCTATTTGGAACCAGTCTGTTGTTCCATGTCCAGTTCTAACTCTTGCTTCCTGACCTGCATATAGGATTCTCAAGAGGCAGGTCAGGTGGTCTGGTATTCTCATCTCTTTCAGAATTTTCCACAGTTTATCGTGATCCACACAGTCAAAGGCTTTGGCATAGTCAATAAAGCAGAAATAGATGTTTTTCTGGAACTCTCTTGCTTTTTTGATGATCCATAGGATGTTGGCAATTTGATCTCTGGTTCCTCTGCCTTTTCTAAAACCAGCTTGAACATCTGGAAGTTCACGGTTCATGTATTGCTGAAGCCTGGCTTGGAGAATTTTGAGCATTACTTTACTAGCATGTGAGATGAGTGCAATTGTGTGGTAGTTTGAGCATTCTTTGGCATTGCCTTTCTTTGGGATTGGAATGAAAACTGACTTTTCCCAGTCCTGTGGCCACTGCTGAGTTTTCCAAATTTGCTGGCATATTGAGTGCAGCACTTTCACAGCATCATCTTTCAGGATTTGAAATAGCTCCACTGGAATTCCATCACCTCCACTAGCTTTGTTCGTAGTGATGCTTTCTAAGGTCCACTTGACTTCATATTCCAGGATGTCTGGCTCTAGGTGAGTGATCACACCATTGTGATTATCTGGGTCATGAAGCTCTTTTTTGTATGGTTCTTCTGTGTATTCTTGCCACCTCTTCTTAATATCTTCTGCTTCTGTTAGGTCCATACCATTTCTGTCCTTTATCGAGCCCATCTTTGCATGAAATGTTTCCTTAGTATCTCTAATTTTCTTTTTTTCTTTTTAATTTTATTTTATTTTTAAACTTTACAATATTGTATTAGTTTTGCCAAATATCGAAATGAATCCCCCACAGGTATACCCGCGTTCCCCATCCTGAACCCTCCTCCCTCCTCCCCCCCCAACCCTCCCTCTGGGTCGTCCCAGTGCACCAGCCCCAAGCATCCAGTATCGTGCATCAAACCTGGACTGGCGACTCGTTTCATACATGATATTATACATGTTTCAATGCTATTCTCCCAAATCTCCCCACCCTCTCCCTCTCCCACAGAGTCCATAAGACTGATCTATACATCGGTGTCTCTTTTGCTGTCTCGTACACAGGGTTATTGTTACCATCTTTCTAAATTCCATATATATGTGTTAGTATACTGTATTGGTGTTTTTCTTTCTGGCTTACTTCACTCTGTATAATAGGTTCCAGTTTTATCCATCTCATTAGAACTGATTCAAATGTATTCTTTTTAATGGCTGAGTAATACTCCATTGTGTATATGTACCATAGCTTTCTTATCCATTCATCTGCTGATGGGCATCTAGGTTGCTTCCATGTCCTGGCTATTATAAACAGTGCTGCGATGAACATTGGGGTACACATGTGAATTGCATAGGTCTACTTATATGAAAGGAGGCCTGGTGGCTCAGTCGGTAGAGTCTGCCTGCAATGTGGGAGAGTCAGGTTTGATCCCTCAGTCAGGAAGGCCCCCTGGAGGAGGAAATGGCAACCCACTCCAGTATTCTTGCCTGGAGAATGCCATGGACAGAGGAGCTTTGTGGGCTATAGTCCATGAAGTCACAAACAATCGGACACAACTGAGTGACTAACACCTTATACGTAGATTTTTTTTTTTCAATAAGTATATGGGAAAAAATTTTTTGAGATCCGCAACAATTTGAAAAACTTGCAAATTGTGTAGCCTAGAAATATCAAAAGGTTTAAGATAATGATAACTATATCATGAATATATAAAGTATATGTATGTACTAATCTATTTTACCACTTACTATCATAAAATATACACAAATATATTATAAAAAATAAAATTTATCAAAGCTTATGCTCACAAACAGACCATACATGGTGCCATACTTAGTAAAGGGAAATGTAAACAAGTGTAAAGATATAGTATTAAACCATAACTGCATAAAATTAACTGTGGTACATACTGTACTAATGTACATAATCCAAAACAACCTCCTGTTGCTATTGTGATAAGCTCAAGTGTCATGAGTGTCCACTGTGCTTTGTGATGCTAATCAGCTAATCAAAAATTGTGTGAGCAGATTCTCTCTCCAGGCAATTGCATGTTACACTAAAAGGAGATCTCATGATTCTTGTGTATTTTCCTTTGTGTTTAGTGAAATACCATAGACCTTGAATAACACCATGGGACCCATACGAACTATCACTAATGATGCTGGAAGTGTTCCCAAGAAGCAGACATTACAAGACATGACATTACAAGAAAAAGTTGAATGGCTTGATATGTACAGTAAATTGAGGTCTGCAGCTGCCCACCATTCCAAGATAATGAATCCAGCGTAAGGACCATTGTAAAAAAAGAGAAAATTCATGAAACCATTGTTGCAGCTACTCCAGCAGTCTAAAAAACCTTGCATGCATGCGTGCTAAGTCACTTCAGTTGTGTTCGACTCTGCAACCTATGGACTGTAGCCCACCAGGCTCTGTCCATGGGATTCTCCAGGCAAGAATACTAGAGTGGGTTGCCATTCCCTTCTCCAGGGGATCTTCCTAACCCAGGGATCGAACCCACGTCTCTTACATCTTCTGCATTGGCAGTTGGATTCCTTACCATTACAGCCACCTGGGAAGCCTTCGAAAACCTCGCACTCTTTGCAAAATACCTTTAAATCTACTATCGGTAGTACAGATTTTATGTGTTACAGAGTTGCTCTAAGAAAGGCAGGCATGCTCTGGAAGACAGTGAAGGACAGGGGAAGCCATATGCTGCAGTCCGTGGGGTCTCAAAGAGTCAGACTCGACTTAGTGGCTGAACAGTAACAACAAGGCATACCTATAGACTTTAATGTGGTTCAAGAAGAAAAGAAGTCATTATATAACTTAAAGTGAAAGGAAGGTGAAGGATCTACAGCTGGAGAATTTAAAACCAACAAAGTATGATTTGATAATTTTAGAAAGAGGCTTGGCTTCAAAAACATCCAGATAACAGGAGAAGCACCTTCTTCTGACCAAGAGGAAACAGGAGAGTTACCAGATGCCATGAATAAAATCACTGAGGAAGGAAATCTGCCTGAAAATGTTTTTAATGCAGATAGAAGTACCCTATTCTGAAAAAAAAAAAAAAATTCTACCTAGGACTGCTGCTTCTACTGCTAAGTCGCTTCAGTCGTGTCTGACTCTGTGCGACCCCATAGACGGGCAGACCATCAGGCTCCCCTGTCCCTGGAATTCTCCAGGCAAGAACACTGGAGTGGGTTGCCATTTCCTTCTCCAATACATGAAAGTGAAAAGTGAAAGTAAGTCACTCAGTCGTGTCCGACTCTTCGAGACCCCATGGATTGCAGCCTTCCAGGCTCTTCTGTCCATGGGATTTTCCTGGCAAGAGTACTGGAGTGGGTTGCCATTGCCTTCTCCATTACCAAGGACATTTATTATTAAGAGAACTGAGCCGGAGAAGGCAATGGCAACCCACTCCAGTACTCCTTCCTGGAAAATCCCATGGGCAGAGGAGCCTGGTAGGCTGCCGTCCATGGGGTCGCGAAGAGTTGGACATGACTGAGCGACTTCACTTTCACTTTTTACTTTCATGCATTGGAGAAGGAAATGGGAACCCACTCCAGTGTTCTTGCCTGGAGAATCTCAGGGACAGCGGGGCCTGGTGGGCTGCATTACAGTAGAAGTACCTTCTTCTGACCAAGAGGAAACAGGAGAGTTACCAGATGTCATGAAGAAAATCACTGAGGAAGGAAATCTGCCTGAATATGTTTTGTTTTGTTTTGTTAATTTTATTTTATTTAGCTTTACAATATTGTATTGGTTTTGCCATATATCAAAGTGAATCTGCCACAGGTATACATGTGTTCCCCATCATGAACCCTCCTCCCTCCTCCTTCCCCATACCATCCTTCTGGGTCGTCCCAGTGCACCAGCCCCAAGTATCCAATATCGTGCATTAAACCTGGACTGGCGACTCGTTTCATATATGATATTAAACATGTTTCAATGCCATTCTCCCAAATCATCCCACCCTCTCCCTCTCCCTCTCCCACAGAGTCCAAAAGACTGTTCTATACATGAGTGTCTCTTTTGCTGTCTTGTATACAGGGTTATTGTTACCATCTTTCTAAATTCCATATATATGCATTAGTATACTGTATTGGTGTTTTTATTTCTGGCTTACTTCACTCTGTATAATAGGCTCCAGTTTCATCCACCTCATTAGAACTGATTCAAATGTATTCTTTTTAATGGCTGAGTAATACTCCATTGTGTATATGTACTACAGCTTTCTTATCCATTCATCTGCTGATGAACATCTAGGTTGCTTCCATGTGCTGGCTATTATAAACAGTGCTGCGATGAACATTGGGGTACACGTGTCTCTTTCAATTCTGGTTTCCTCAGTGTGTATGCCCAGCAGTGGGATTGCTGGATCATAAGGCAGTTCTATTTCCAGTTTTTTAAGGAATCTCCACACTGTTCTCCATAGTGACTGTACTAGTTTGCATTCCCACCAACAGTGTAAGAGGGTTCCCTTTTCTCCACACCCTCTCCAGCATTTATTGCTTGTAGACTTTTGGATCACAGCCATTCTGACTGGCGTGAAATAGTACCTCATAGTGGTTTTGATTTGCATTTCTCTGATAATGAGTGATGTTGAGTATCTTTTCATGTTTGTTAGCCATCTGTATGTCTTCTTTGGAGAAATGTCTATTTAGTTCTTTGGCCCATTTTTTGACTGAGTCATTTATTTTTCTGTACTTGAGCTGTAGGAGTTGCTTGTATATTTTTGAGATTAGTTGTTTGTCTGTTGCTTCATTTGCTATTATTTTCTCCCATTCTGAAGGCTGTCTTTTCACTTTGCTTATAGTTTCCTTTGTTGTGCAGAAGCTTTTAAGTTTAATTAGGTCCCATTTGTTTATTTTTGCTCTTATTTCCAATATTCTGAAAGGTGGGTCATAGAGGATCCTGCTGTGATGTATGTCGGAGAGTGCTTTGCCTATGTTCTCCTCTAGGAGTTTTATAGTTTCTGGTCTTACGTTTAGATCTTTAATCCATTTTGAGTTTATTTCTGTGTATGGTGTTAGAAAGTGCTCTAGTTTCATTATTTTACAAGTGGTTGACCAGTTTTCCAAGCACCACTTTTTAAAGAGATTGTCTCTAATCCATTGTATATTCTTGCCTCCTTTGTCAAGATAAGGTGTCCATATGTGCATGGATTTATCTCTGGGTTTTCTATTTTGTTCCATTGATCTATATTTCTGTCTTTGTGCCAGTACCATACTGTCTTGATGACTGTGGCTTTGTAGTAGAGCCTGAAGTCAGGCAGGTTGATTCCTCCAGGTCCATTCTTCTTTCTCAAGATGGCTTTGGCTATTTGAGGATTTTTGTATTTCCATACAAACTGTGAAATTATTTGTTCTAGCTCTGTGAAGAGTGCCATTGGTAGCTTGATAGGGATTGCATTGAATCTATAAATTGCTTTGGGTAGTATACTCATTTTCACTATATTGATTCTTCTGATCCATGAACATGGTATATTTCTCCATCTATTAGTGTCCTCTTTGATTTCTTTCACCAGTGTTTTATAGTTTTCTATATATAGGTCTTTAGTTTCTTTAGGTAGATATATTCCTAAGTATTTTACTCTTTTCGTTGCAATGGTGAATGGAATTGTTTCCTTAATTTCTCTTTTTGTTTTCTCATTATTAGTTTATAGGAATGCAAGGGATTTCTGTGTGTTGATTTTATATCCTGCAACTTTACTATATTCATTGATTAGCTCTAGTAATTTTCTGGTGGAGTCCTTAGGGTTTTCTATGTAGAGGATCATGTCATCTGCAAACAGTGAGAGTTTTACTTCTTTTCCAATTTGGATACCTTTTATTTCTTTTTCTGCTCTGATTGCTGTGACCAAAACTTCCAAAACTATGTTGAATAGTAATGGTGAAAGTGGGCACCCTTGTCTTGTTCCTGACTTTAGAGGAAATGCTTTCAATTTTTCACCATTGAGGATAATGTTTGCTGTGGGTTTGTCATATATAGCTTTTATTATGTTGAGGTATGTTCCTTCTATGCCTGCTTTCTGGAGAGTTTTTATCATAAATGGATGTTGAATTTTGTCAAAGGCTTTCTCTGCATCTATTGAGATAATCATATGGCTTTTATTTTTCAATTTGTTAATATGGTGTATTACATTGATTGATTTGCAGATATTGAAGAATCCTTGCATCCCTGGGATAAAGCCCACATGGTCATGGTGTATGATCTTTTTAATGTGTTGTTGGATTCTGATTGCTAGAATTTTGTTAAGGATTTTTGCATCTATGTTCATCAGTGATATTGGCCTGTAGTTTTCTTTTTTTATGGCATCCTTGTCAGGTTTTGGTATTAGGGTGATGGAGGCCTCATAGAATGAGTTTGGAAGTTTACCTTCCTCTGCAATTTTCTGGAAGAGTTTGAGTAGGATAGGTGTTAGCTCTTCTCTAAATTTTTGGTAGAATTCAGCTGTGAAGCCATCTGGACCTGGGCTTTTGTTTGCTGGAAGATTTCTGATTACAGTTTCAATTTCCATGCTTGTGATGGGTCTGTTAAGATTTTCTATTTCTTCCTGGTCCAGTTTTGGAAAGTTGTACTTTTCTAAGAATTTGTCCATTTCTTCCACGTTGTCCATTTTATTGCCATATAATTGCTGATAGTGGTCTCTTATGATCCTTTGTATTTCTGTGTTGTCTGTTGTGATGTCTCCATTTTCAATTCTAATTTTATTGATTTGATTTTTCTCCCTTTGTTTCTTGATGAGTCTGGCTGATGGTGTGTCAATTTTATTTATCTTCTCAAAGAACCAGCTTTTGGCTTTGTTGATTTTTGCTATGGTCTCTTTTGTTCCTTTTGCATTTATTTCTGCCCTAATTTTTAAGATTTCAAAAAAGAAATCAAAATTTGCATAGAAACAAATGAAAATTAAAACACAACAACCCAAAACCTGTGGGACACTGTAAAAGCAGTCCTAAGGGGAAAGTTCATAGCAATACAAGCATACCTCAAGAAACAAGATAAAAGTCAAATAAATAATCTAACTCTACACGTAAAGCAACTAGAAAAGGAAGAACTGAATATGTTTTTAATGCAGCTCCACTTCCATCTCCTCTACCTCTTCTGCCTCTCCTGCCTCTTCTACCTCACCCTCCTTCTCAGCCCACTCAATGTGAACAGGAAGAGAATGAAGACCTTTAAGATGATCCATTTCACCTTAATGAATAGTAAATAATCACTGTGCCCTAATATTAATAGGTTTATCTGTCGTATATGTGTGTGAGTATCTTCGTGTGAAGATCTAAAAACTGCACAGTAAGAACTCTATGAGAAGTTTTTGTGTCATCATCATCACTGCCTAAGTATTTATCATGTAGTACATTTTGTGTAAGACATGTATCCTTACATAGGCATAAGGTGAGTGATATTTACAGTAATACAAAATTAACATGTTACTTTTCTAACTTTGTTTTCAAAAAATTGTATTACCATGTAGTATGCCTCTCTCTCTCATAATTGGAGAAACTGCCTACAAGCCTATCATCACAGATAAGTGGGTTTTTAAAAAAAAGTGACAATGTTTACAATGCAGTACTATGAATTTGACTGCAATATTGGATGCCATCAATATTTTCTAATGATTTATTCATTAATTTATAGGCTAGGCTACTAGAAGAAACTGTAAACTTTACACTGTTGTTGTTCAGTCACTAAGTTGTGTCCTACTTTTTTCGATCCCATGGACTGTAGCACACCAGATTTCTTTGTTCTCCACTATCTCCCAGAGTTTGCTCAAATTCATGTCCATTGAGTGAGTGATGATATCTAACCATCTCATCCTCTGTCACCGCCTTCTCCTCATGTCCTCAGTCTTTCCCAGCATTGGGGTCTTTTCCGGTGAGTCAGCTTTTTGGATCAGGTGGCCAAAGTATTGGAGATTCAGCTTCAGCAACAGTCCTTTCAATGAATATTCAGGGTTGATTTCTTTTAGGATTGAGTGCTTTGATCTCCTTGCAGTCTAAGGGACTCTCAAGAGCCTTCTCAAGCACCACAATTTTAAAGCATCAATTCTTCAGCACCCAGCTTTCTTTATGGTCCAACTCTCACATCCATACATGACTACTGGAAAAATGATAGCTTTGACTATATGACCTTTTCTGCAAAGTGATGTCTCTGGTTTTTAATACACTGCCTTAGGTTTTGTTATAGCTTTCCTTCCAAGGAGCAAGAGCCTTTTAATTTAATAGCACTAGCTACAGTACAGCAGCTTCTTCATTATCAATGCATGATTCTTTATACTTGTAAATAAATATGAATTTTTGTTTTTCACATTATCTTTTCATTTTTGATGTCTGGTGTTAGTAACATCTACAGTGTTTTGCACACATAAGATGATATTGATGTAGTTACTGACAGATGATTTATCTTATAAACAGACAATGTAAACTTATGGTATTAACAAATACAGTACACTACTGTAAACATATGTTTTCTTCTTTATGATTTCCTTAATATTTTCTTTTCTCTGGCTTACAAGATTGTAAGAATCCAGTATATATTTGTATGTGTGTTAATCAGTCAGCTGTGTCCAACTCTTTGTGACCCCATGAACTGTAGTCCATCAGGCTCCTTTGTTCATGGGATTCTCCAGGCAAGAACACTAGAGTTGGTAGAGTAGATTAGTCAATCCCCTCTCCAGGGGATCTTCCTGACCCAGGTGTTGAACTCAGTGCTCCTGCACTGCACGTGGATTTTTTACCATCTGAGCCAGCAGGAGGTGTGTTAGTCACTTAGTCATCTCTGACTCTTGCGACCCCATAGCTCCTCTGTCCATGGAATTCTCCAAGCAAGAATACTGGAGTGGGTTTCCATTCCCTTCTCCAGGGGATCTTCCTGATTCAGGGATCAAACCCAGGTCTTCTGCATTGCAGGCAAACTCTTTACTGTCTGAGCCCCCAGGGCCCTATATAATATGTATGACATACAAAAATATGTGTTAATTGACTGTTTATGTTATCAGTAAGGCTTTCGGTCAATAGTTGGCTATTGGTAGTTAAGTTTTTAGGGAGTTAATAGTTAAATGCAAACTTCTGATTGCACAGGAATGAAACCCCTGCTCCCACTGTTGTTCAAGGGTCAACTGTAAGTGGATATACCTGTCTTTGCTGGTTGTAGGAAAGGGTCAAACTATATTGCAGGGTGGTGTGTACCATTAGCCCTTTAAAAAAATTACACAAAGGAAGTGTCTTTTGTATTAACCAGCTTAAACCAAGTTACGCTGTGGTAACAACATAAAACTTCAGTGGCTCACAACAACAAAAGACTATTTCTTGCTCATATAACATGCCATCTCAGATAGGCTCAGTCTTCCTCCACATCTTCCTCATTCTGGAATCCAAGCTGAAGATCAACTTGTAATAAGGAATAACTTTTACGTTCTATTACAAGTTAATCACAAGGGATATTGCCTATAAGCTTAAATTATACATAACTTCCCATCTCTGGGAACTTTTGCCTTCCAGGTAATGAGCATTAAGCTAAAATACCTTTGTTTAGCTCACAGGAAACTTCCTGACCAGTTCCACCTGTGAGTACCTGCAGGAAGGAAGGAATCTGGAGGCTGACCAGAACCAGGAAACGTTTGTCTTTACTCTCTCTCCTTTTACAAAGCCTGAGTTCTAACTGAGGCAAGATAGTTCTTTGGGGGCATGAGTCTATCATCTTGGCCTGCTGGCTTTCTGAATAAAATCCTTATTCCTTGGCCTAGCAAATGATCTCTCAATATATCAGCTTATCATGTGGTGAGCAATACAAGCTTGGACTTGATAAATAAGTTTAGCCACAGCTAACCAGGAGCCTTGGGAGAAGGCAGTGGCAACCCACTCCAGTACTCTTGCCTGGAGAATCCCAGGGACAGGTGAGCCTGGTAGGCTGTAATCCATGGGGTCACACAGAGTCGGACACCTCTGAAGCGACTTAGCAGCAGCAGCAACAGCAACCAGGAGCCTTGCTACTTCTGGCTGGCTGCCTTGATTGGGAGATTTTCAAGTTAGGTCCTAGCAGGTGCTAGGATCCCTTGTTTTGAGGATCTTCTCTTCAAGATTTCCCAAAGCTGCACCCAGCTGCCCCAGTGATTGGCAGTTGGAACAAGGAATCAACATTTGAGAGATGATAAGCTCTATAAAATAGGGTAAGTTGCTCCAGTGTGTGCAGCTGGAAACTATTTCCTCTCCATTCAGGGCTCTTTCTCTGGAAGAAGCCAATTTGTTTTGTATTTGAATGGGGTACCCTGATGGAGAGAGGAAGGAATTGTTGGATTTTTACCTGATTTGTGAATTGGCTCACTCATTTCTTTGGATGTTAGCATTTGTGTGTAAAGTTTGTGTTTTGTCTTGAATTTGTCTTTAACAATGGGGAATATTTCAACTATCCCTAAAGTCCTGTGAGATGCATTTTGGATAAGTGATCTGAATACAGATATGAATCCATGAGTGAGAGGAAGGTGATGTTTTATTGTGATAATGTGTGGCCACAGTATCTGTTAGGATCTCCACAAGGGGCTTAGGAGGGTTATCTCAGGACCCTGTCCACCATGTACTACTACCTTGCTGTGTTAATTAGATCACTTATGGTTTCCTGTGTCACTGGGGTGTGTAAAATCAAGAGCAAACTTGAGGGTTAGCTTAGGATTTCCTGTTTGTCCTTTGAGTTGTTTGTTTCATTTTGTTTGGTACTGGT
This sequence comes from Bos mutus, assembly GCF_027580195.1. Lineage (NCBI taxonomy): Eukaryota > Metazoa > Chordata > Mammalia > Artiodactyla > Bovidae > Bos > Bos mutus. Next base: position 11,118,731 of record NC_091619.1, on the reverse strand, counting down.
TCTCCATTTACAGCCAATTCAGTTTTGGAATATTTAAAACTTTTAGTGATGTCAAATGAAGGAAAGAGAACAGAACAACAACAACAAAAAAAGACAAATATTTCACAACTACTTGCTTCTTGGTTTTCACTAGAGATTAAGGTTTAAACATGAAGATATAAGGGAAACATTTCAGTATGCAGAGACATAGATTATGTGTTTTCAGCAAAGAAGGTATGAGGAATCAAAATGCATTTTGTTAAAGGGAAAAAGGTGACATAGTCAGGATTCACTAAATAAGATTGAATTTAATTAAGAAAATGAGTGTTGGGACTTTCCTGGTGCTCCAGTGGTTAAGAATCACCTTCCAATGCAGGGGATGCAATTTTGATCCCTGGTCAGGCAACTAAGATCCCACACACCTCAGGGGAACTAAGATTCCCCCAAGGCTTGGAGGAACTGAGATCCCACATGCCTTAGAGCCAATTAAGCCTTCGAGCCAGCCTTTCTGCCTTGATAACTGTATTTCTTTGTTTAAGTGATCTGTATTTGCCATTAAGATCTTATTATCACTGACTAAAACTCTGGATATTTTGACAGACTTCTCCAAAATCAAATTTTGGGTGACATTCATTTGATCTCTAGCTAAGTTTGAAGTTTTCCAAAGACTCCTGGAACACCTCAAATTATTTGTTTTCTCTCCATCTGAGAGAGGAGTGCTAAACTAACTGGACTTATTCAGTGAGTTGAATTAATGTGGGAAGAATTATTAAATAAGTGAAAATAAAACCTCTGGATCATATCAGATGGGTGAACATTGATGTACACATTTTGGACATTATATGGGGCTCCTAAAATCTGGCATGGGCTTCCCTGATAGCTCAACTGGCAAAAAATCCACCTGCAATGCAGGGGACTCAAGTTTGATTCCTGGGTCAGGAAGATCCCCTGGAGATGGGATAGGCTACCCACTCCGGTAGCTCAGATGGTAAAGAATCTGGCTGCAATTTGAGAGACCTGGGTTGAGAAGATCCCCTGGAGGAGGAAACGGCAACCCACTCCAGTATTCTTACCTGGAGAATTCTGTGAACAGAGGAGCCTGGAAGGCTACAGTCCAAAGGGTCGCAAGGAGTTGGACACAAATGAGTGACTAACTTTCACAAAATCTAGTATACTCTGGTAAATGATACCAGTCATAATTTTAGGAATTATCTTAAATTGTATGTCACAGTAGTAACCAAGTTTCTTTACAATCTCAATTGGTTGATGCCAAAGCAAAATGGTTAGAGATGATCAATTGCTATTTATGGTTTTACAGTGGCTTTTGAATGACTCTGTAGCTATTCTATGAAGAGGGGAGGAATGATGATATCCCTTATGTGCAAGCGCTTGTACCCTTATCAATACATCAGGGAAAACAAGGAAAGGAAGGGAAAGAGGGCAAGGATGTGCCGAGTCAAACCTTACCTCCTTCCAGCTGAGCTGGGTGTCCCAGATGCACCTGCTCTTATGCCAATGTATCCATTCCTTCCTCTACCTTCTGTTCTTTCCCACCATCCTTTCTTCTTGATTCCTGACTCCAGGAATCAGGACTTCCCTTCTTTCTAGGGACCAATAAGAAAATCCTGTTATTTCCTGGACCACAGGAAGTTGGCCTGGTATCACCAACTAAGAACCAGTGGAGTATTCAGTCTGGGACAGGAGCCACTCCCAGGGCAGGGCAATTTCAATTGCTGTTATCTCACATAGGGGGATAAGTGCAAATAGCCAGCTGGGTTTCTATTGTTATTGAAAGGATCATAACCCTCCTTTATAGGGATAATTATCTACAGCTGAAGCCCACTTGGCTGTACCCACAGATGAACCAAACTGGGACCCCAGTGAGGGAGGTATGCCCTTTTAGAACAGTACTTTGACAGGGTTTTGAAAAAGAGAACCAAAGCAAAAGTGAACTAGACTCAAGAAATCTGGCAAAAAAAAAAACAAACCCAAAACCCAAACTCACAAATGAAAACCCCAGGAAAAGGAGACAGAGCTCCCCCCTGCTCCAAAGTCTACTAAAAGTTAAGTTCAGAAGTGTGTACTCATAGCACCCTGGGGAAGGCCAAACACTCGGCCAGTACAAATCCCATTAAAAAGGGACACTGACACCTAACCCAAAGTAATATCATTTGAGGCGAGAGGATCACCTCTCCCACAGATTGACTTGTTAGGATACCAGCCAGTGTATTCCTTGCGCCTGCCTTTCCTGGATGACTACAAAATTGGCAGTATTAGTCCTGTCCCTGCAGGTCAGTTGGAGACTGCTGTTCTCAAACTTGACTTGGTGATCACCTTTGCTCCAGTCAACATTACAACTGAGGTAAAGTCTGTTGAAATGCACCATGAAGCTTTAAAGTAAAGTCCTTTCTGGGGACAATGTGGGGCTTCAATGTCAAAAACATGTCTGTCAAAGATGTTAATCATGGCAATGCAGCTGGTGATAGCAAAGATGACCCTCCAGTGGAAGCGGCTGCTTCACAGCTCAAGGAATTATCTTGAACTATCCAGGCCAAATCATTGCTGGATATGCACCTATGCGGGATTGTCACAGAGCTCACCTTGCTTGCAAGTCAGCTGGGACGAGGTGAAGATAGATCATTGCTCCAGGAAAAAAGCTGGAAGATGGCCTCAAATTCTCGAACTCTGCTAATGCTGCCATCGTTGACATGGTTCCTAACAAAACATTATGTGTTGAGAGCTTCTCTGACTATCCTCTTCTGGGCCATTTTGCTGCTCACAACAGGAAAGACAGTTGCTGTGGGCGTCATCAAAGCAGTGGACAAGAAGGCAGAAAGAGCTGGCAAGGTCACCAAGTCTTCCCACAAAGCTCAGAAAGCTAAATGAGTGTTATCCCCAATACCAGCCACCCCAATCTTAATCAGTGGAGGAAGAATGGTGTCAGAACTGTTTGTCTCAGTTGTCTCGATTGGCCATTTAACTTATAGTAAAAGGCTGGTTAATGATAATGATGTATCATAAAACCTTCAGAAGGAAAGGAGAATGTTTTGTGGATCTTTTTTTTTTTTTCTGTATATGACACTTTTAAGCTACTAGTTTTTAAAATAAGTAGCTTCTAATTAGTTACAACCCTTTATCTCCTGATATGGATTAGGGCATTAGAACTACATTCATCCTGGAGACCACAATTAACAGGAAAAACCGGTACAATGAATATTAATTTAAGGATAAGGCCTTGCCAGTTGCCCTGCTATAGATCAGTGGTTCCCAGAAGCAGGCTTAAATTAAGCCCCTTTCAAATAGTGTATGGTAGGCCATTCTAGGTGTCCATCCAGGTGAGAAAATCTATAAATGCCCTAAAAGACCTAGAAGTTGCCAATTATGTTAAAACTTTGGGCACTATACCAACATCTGTTCACGAGCTTGCCTCCAACAGATCTGCCTCTTCAACCGAAGTAGATGGTAATTTCATTGCAGCTGGAGAAGGATCAACCAGTTTGTTTAATTTTGTACACATAAGTAGCACAGGAATTTAGTATATGTATTGGGAACTGGAGCCAAAACTCCAGTTCAATGACAAATTAGACAGCAAAGTGCTGAGAGGTTTCATCGGGTTCAAATAGTTGTAGATAATAAAGGATTGACTAAAGAGCCTAGGAATATTCATCACCGGGAACTCTTCGTGCCTTTCCCCACGAGATTGTAGAACGGACACCAACAGTGGGGAATTGTAATAGGGAAGAATCTTTGTATTCTATTACATGTTACTCACTAAGGGATATTGCCTATAACAGCCCATCTCTGGGAACCCTGCCTCCCAGGTAATGAGCATTAAGTTAAAATACTTTTGTTTAGCTCACAGGAAACATCCTGACCAGGCCCATTGTGAATGACTGCAGGGAGGAAGAAACTAACATGTCCCTCCTGGACGCTGACCGGAACCAAGAAATGTTTGACTTGACTCCCTCATTTTAGTATAAAAGAAGCCTGAGTTCTAACTTGGTAAGATGGTTCGTGGAGACACAAGTCCACCATCTTCTTGGTCTGCTGGCTTTCTGAATAAAGTCACTATTCCTTGCCACAACAACTTATCTTGATTAATTGGCCCATCACGTGGTGAGCAGTACAGCTTGGCCTTGGTAACAAATCCAGATCTTTGGATGATTCTGGCCTCAAGGTATAGGGGAATGAAAAATGATAGACTCACAAAGTGACTCATAAAGCTTCTTCTTGAGGCACCATCCTTTCTGTTCCCATTTCATTATCCAGAGCCAGACACATGTCACATATCTTAGGGCAGGGGTTCATCCTCCTCCTTAGGGAGAGGCATTAAGACACTGAACAATCTAGTCCACCTTCTCAGTCCCTTCCTCTGTACACAGGTTCCCCATACAGCTTAAACATAAAGGAAAGTGAGTCAATTCTTAAGATCACTTAACTTGAAGTTACTTCTTAAAGGAAAGGAAGCCACTTGTGCAGACTATTTAGCTTCTTTATTAAGTCCATCATATATAGCTTTGGGCTTCTCTGGTGGCTCAGAGGTTAAAGTGTCTGCCTCCAATGCGGGAGACCTGGGTTCAATCCCTGAGTCGGGAAGATCCCCTGGAGAAGGAAATGGTAACCCGCTCTGGTATTCTTGCCTGGAGAATCCCATGGACAGAGGAGCCTGGTGGGCTATAGTCCACGGGGTAGCAAAGAGTCGGACACGACTGAGCGACTTCACTTCACTTCACTATATAGGTTAGGAGTTGTCTTTCATTATGGGAAATGAGTTCTTTATTGCTGGGAAAGCCATAACCTCCCCAAGGCCTGAAAGGACCAGGGCAGAGGAGACGGTGAAACCTTCCAGAACCCAGGAAGAGCTAGAAGCACAGAGGGGGACTTTCAGCAGTTGGAATCATGGAGAAATGCCACTGCTAACACAGCAGTGCCAATGCAGGGAGTGTGCAAAGGAGGAAACACCACAACCAATTTCTCCTCCCACTCTCCCATCCTGCCCACCTCTCATTAGCAGAACCCAACTAGAAGTTAGATGGCAAGGGATCAGGCTGTGCCCTCCAGGAGTACAAATTAAGGAAGAAAAGGAAAGAGAATGGAGTTGGGGGGGAAACAGGAAGGTGCAAGTGAAGAATAAACAACACAGCTGCCTTCAGCTATAACCAACTGGGAGTATCCTGTTTTTCCCAAGAACTAGGTCTCTTCATCCTCCTCAGCCTCACTCCTGCACTTTCTTAAAGGGTCAAGAGAGACTTATCCTACCTTCAAAAGAGTTAAAGCTCATTCAGAGGTGACCCAGTCTAAGTGAAAGTGAAAGTGCAAGTCGCTCAGTTGTGTCCAATTCTTTGTGACCCCATGGACTTTACAGTCCATAGAATTCTCCAGGCCAGAACACTGGAGTGGGTAGTGTTTCCCTTCTCCAGGGGATTTTCCCAACCCAGGGATCGAACCCAGGTCTCCCGCATTGCAGGCAGCTCTCTTTACCAGCTGAGCCACAAGGGAAGCCCAAGAATACTGGAGTATGAGTATTCTAATATTAATAGCCTATCCCTTCTCCAGAGTATCTTCCTGACCCAGGAATTGAATCGGGGTCTCCTGCATTGCAGGTGGATTCTTTACCAACTGAGCTATCTAAGTTCCCCCCGAAAAAGGAATCTCAGAAATATTCATACCTTATTCTGAAGGCCTAAAAAGAACAAGCACCTTTCGATATCTTTCTAGTTCCAGAAAATGGGGAATTGATTCCTCATATGGCTGGTCCTGCAATCAGATTGGCACATATGTAGATGCCAACATATACAGGAAGGAGGTACGATTCTGCACACCCCTCCACTAGAGTTTCCCCCCTTATGATATTTTCCTTGAAATAATCTCAAAATTACAAAAAATATACAAGTAAATATAAAAGACTTTTCCTGAATTATTTGAGGATAAGTTACCCACACAACATGCCATCATCCTATATATGTATGTTTAATGTGCATTTTCTTCCTGTAAGGATATTCTCCTGCCTAAGTACAATATAGCAATCAAAATCAGGAAATCAGTATCAGTATCCGCAGACCACATTCAAGTTTCACCAGTTTCTCCAGGAATTTACATTTGAGCAGAAGACTCTAGTTCAGAATTACTCACTGCATTTAGTTATGTATATTTAGTCTCCTTCAATCTGGAACAATTCCTCAATCTTTCCTTGATTTTCATGACTTTGACACTTCTGATGAATACACACCAGTTATTTTGTAGAATGTCTCTCAATTTGGGTTTGTCTGATGTTTCTTTATGATTAAATTCATGCATCTTTAGCAAAAATACTGCAGAAATGAAGCTGTGTTCTTCTCATTGCATCCTATTAGGTGGCACAGGAATTCAACTTTCCTGTTACTCATGATGTTAACTTTGATCACTGGATGAGATGGTATCTGCAGTTTCTCAACTCTAAAGTTACTTGTTTTCCCATTGCAATTAAAAGATGCTTTATTGAGAGGCTTTAAGAGACAATGGAAATGTTCCATTTCTCATTAAACTTTTAGCTTATTCATCAACTTATTAAGTTTCTATGGGCTCTTGCATTTTTATTTTACCCACTGGGCTAGGACCCATTCCTATCATTATTTACTTTGACATTTGAATTGTCCCAGATTTGGCAATGGGAGCCCCTCTCAGAAGTGAAAAGATCTAGTGAATGAAATGTATTTCTTCCACACACATTATCCTCTACTTTACCTCTATATTTATGTATACATTCATCTCTCCATATGACGACCATTAGTTCACACCAATGTCTTCAACACACTACATGGTTCAAGTGAGTTTTCTCGCTTTCCATATTGGTATATTCCTCTTCCAGAAATGAAGATTCAGACTCAATTTTCTTTCAGTCATTTGCTTATTTGATAAATTTCCCTGGATGACCAGTCTCCTTTTACTGCTTTACTTTGCCACTGCTCTTTCGTCCATGTGGACAACCTGCTAACCACATATCCTCTCACGTCCTTGTTTAGGGAGACTAACTTGTTTATGAATGTCTTCCATGTATTTCTTCCAGAAGCATTTTAGTTTCAGCTTACACATTTAGATATTTGATTCATCACATATTAATATTTGAGTGTGTTATCAGGTGAAGTTTCAGTTTGTTGACATGTTTATCGAATCTCTGTGACCCCATCTATTGAAAAGACTTTTTTTTCCCTCCCTTGCCTTGGTACTTTTGCAAAAAGTCAATTGACCAGATATATTTGAGTCTGTTTCTGAATTCTGCTCTTTCCCCTTGATCTATTTGTCCATCTTTATGCCAGTACTATTCTGTCTTGATTACTATGGATTTATAGTAAGCCTTGAAATCAGAGTCCTCTAACTTAGTTCTTCTTCAAGACTGTTCCGGCTATTCTGGATCCTTTGCCTTTCTACATAAACTTGAGAATCAGCTTTTACATTTGTAATATGGTGGTGGTGATTTAGTTACTAAGTTGTGTCCGACTCTTCTGACCCCATAGGCTGTAGCCCACCAGGCTCCTCTGCTCATGGGATTTCCCAGGCATGAATACTAGAGTGGATTGCCATTTCCTTGGTTGTAACTCTGATTAGGATTGCTCTGAATCAATAAATTAAACTGGGGAGAACTGACATATTAACAATACTGAGGCTTCCAATTTATGAGCATAGTATGTAGCTCTCTCAATATTTAGGAGGCATTAAGCTGCTCTCCCTCAAGGAGGTCCTGAATCTCACAGAGTCTCTTTCCACCTCAGCCTCGGGCACTGCCCCTCTTCAGGAGCCTTTTCTTCTGATTGCAGTCACTCAGCCTTAAGGGCGTGAAGAGAGGAACGTTCAGTTAGGGTCCCTCTTTGGTCATTTGCTCTGGTTAGGCACCTTGATACTTGAAGCTGATTCCTCTGGTATTGGTCTCTTCTCTTCTCCTTATCAGTGGTGATCTGCCCAGGGAAAAAATGAGAAGAAAAAAAGCACAAAAAATGAAAGTCTTTCCCTAATATAAGACTCTACTTTTCCTTTTACCATCCTGTGCCCAGTCCTGAAGATTCTACTCTTAGCATTCTCCAATGTGTCTTCACTGTCTCAGTTCTCCTTATTATTTTGTCATTGTTCCATGGCATAGAGACCTCAGGCCTTGCCTGCTGACATATCCCTGGTTCAAAGGGAACCTGGGGTTGTTTTCTGTCCATTGCTAGCCCCTCAGATCATCTCCACGCAGAAACAAGTGGAGTGGCTTCCTTTAGGTTAGTGTCTACATTTCAACATTCAAAAAAGGTTGTCACTTTTACTCTCACCCTCATTGTCTAGCTTTTAAAGCAAATGTGTCCACACTTAACTACCAAGAAAGGAATATTTTACACTTTAGAAAAATCACTGCCAACCAATAAATTTCAAATTTTCCATTGAATAAAATAAAGTTTGCAGAAAAATTTTGCAAAGTATATAATATTCCTCATCCTTGACTCAAGTCAAATCATCAGATCTGCATTCTTGGTTTGTACCATCTTGATTTATTCTGGAATTATTTTATATAACTATGTTATTCCACTGACTATTGCAGAAAATTGTTAGAAACAGTATTAGGTCTCTCATTTTTGTAATTACCTTTAGAATGTTATTGAGGATACTAATCATTACATCGCAAGTTTTTTATTGATTAAAATCCACTAGAGAATTTGCTCTCAATTCTGCTTACTAGGAAGATTTTTGCTACTCATGAACAACAGATTTGCTATAGACATATTGTTTTAATTTGACATGAACTAAAGAGCCTCTTGATGAAAGTGAAAGAGGAGAGTGAAAAAGTTGGCTTAAAACTCAACATTCAGAAAACTAAGATCATGGCATCTGGTCCCATCACTTCATGGCAAATAGATGGGGAAACAGTGGAAACAATGACAGACTTTATTTTGGGGGGCTCCAAAATCACTGCAGATGGTGACTGCAGCCATGAAATTAAAAGACACTTGCTCTTTGGAATAAAAGTTATGATCAACCTAGACAGCATATTAAAAAGCAGAGACATTACTTTGCCAACAAAGGTCCATCTAGTCAAAACTATGGTTTTTCCAGTAGTCATGTATGGATGTGAGAGTTGGACTATAAAGAAAGCTGAGCACTGAAGAATTGATGCTTTTGAACTGTGGTGTTGGATAAGACTCTTGAGAGTCCCTAGGACTGCAAGGAGATCCAACCAGTCCATCCTAAAGGAAATCAGTCCTGAATATTCATTGGAAGAACTGATGCTGAAGCTGAAACTCCAATACTTTGCCCACCTGATTCGAAGAACTGATTCATTGGAAAAGACCTAGATGCTGGGAAAGATTGAAGGCAGGAGGAGAAGGGGATGGAAGAGGATGAGATGGCTGGATGGCATCACTGACTCAGTGTACATGAGTTTGAGTATACTCCGGGAGTTGGTGATGAACAGCGAGGCCTGGCATGCTGTGGTCCATGGGGTTGCAAAGAGTCAGACATGATTGACCCACTGAACTGAACTGAACTGAACTGATGAACTTGTGTTTCCCTTTTTGCAATGGCTAGTAGCAAGTTCAAAGACAAACTTATGACACAGATCAAGCAACTATGTACAACTTTTCTAAACAGACCTTGTGAAATAACCCTTCCATTATTTTTTTAAATTTTATTTTATTTTTAAACTTAACAATATTGTATTAGTTTTGCCAAATATCAAAATGAATCCGCCACAGGTATACCTGTGTTCCCCATCCTGAACCCTCCTCCCTCCTCCCTCCCCATACCCTCCCTCTGGGTCGTCCCATTGCACCAGCCCCAAGCATCCAGTATCGTGCATTATTTTTTAATTGCCTTCATTTTTATCTTCACATGGATTTTGCCTTTACATATTGCCTTTATGTAGCTTTTTAAATGTATTTTATAATCCACCTTGATATCATAAGTTCTTTTGAAAACAAGGTGGGTTTGATTAGCAATAAATAAGAATAAAGAAAAGAGGTGTGAGGTCTAAGTACCTGGAGCTCTGGAAACAGTTATGGCTGATTATGGACTTCAAGGGTCACAGATATCCAGGAAGGAGCAAGGCCATGGACACCAAGGAGATGCCCTGGATGGCATGTGGTGAGAAAGGAGCCAAGGTCAAGTCTTGAAGGCATCTTTAATGGCACATGGTAAAAGGAAGCACACAAAGGAGATCAAAGTGAAAAGCCTGCAGCAAAGATGGAGGAAAGCCCTAGAGAGGATGGTCCATAGGCAGCACTGGTGGTAAAGAACCCGTCTGTCATACAGGAGACATGAGAGACGTGGGTTCAATCCCTGGGTTGGGAAGATTCCCTGGAGAAGGGCATGACAACCCTCTCCAGTATTCTTGCCTGGAGAATGCTATGGACAGAGGAGCCTGGCAGGCTATGGTCCATAGGGCCACAAAGAGTCAGACACGACTGAAGCAACTTAGCATGCACACACACAGCAAGAGACTATGGATTATATTTTTCTCTTCTTTTTTTCTATAGGAGAAGAACATGGGAACCCACTCCAGTATTCTTGCCTGGGAAATCCCATGGACAGAGGAGCCTGGCAGGCTGCACTACATAGGATCACAAGAGTTGGACACAGCTGAGTGACTGAGCAGGCAGGCATGTACTGCAAATCGCCTGCTTACATGACAGTGCAGTCATTTCGTTTGCAGTACATTTACAGCAAGTATGTCCCCTAGAATGCACATCACCATGCACGACATGATGAATGCCATGTATCACCAACACCCCCTTAGCCCTAGACATCTTATTTTTTAAATTAATCATTTTTGGTTGTGCTGAGTCTTTGTTGCTGTGCGCAAGCTTTCTCTAGTGGTGGCGAGTGGGGGCTACTCTTCATTGAGGTGTGCAGGCTTCTGGTTGCGGTGGCTTCTTTAATTGCAGAGCACAGGCATTAGGTGCATGAGCTTCAGTAGTTGTGACATATTGGCTTAGTTGCTCCTTGGCACATGGAATTTTCCCAGACCAGGGATCAAACCCGTGTCCCCTGCATTGGTAGGTGGACTCCTAACCACTGGACCACTAGGGAATTCCAGATGTTGTCTTTTTTTTTTTTTTATAATTGTATTAGTTTTGCCAAATATCAAAATGAATCCGCCACAGGTATACATGTGTTCCCCATCCTGAACCCTCCTCCCTCCTCCCTCCCCATCCCATCCCTCTGGGTCGTCCCAGTGCACTAGCCCCAAGCATCCAGTATCGTGCATCGAACCTGGACTGGCAACTCGTTTCTTACATGATATTTTACATGTTTCAATGTCATTCTCCCAAATCTTCCCAAAATTCATTACTTATTTTAATTTTTTCCACTAAAGGTTGAAATGACCATGATCACTATATTTGTGTTTCCTTATACATTCAAGTTTTCTGTATGTCATTTGTGTGTTTAATTGCCATGGAATTAATGTTTGTTGTCAATTTCATTGTTCGATTATCAATTCAACTCAACCAATGTGTATTGTGTGTGTATGCTGTTGCTTCAGTTGTGTCCAGCTCTTTGCAACTCTATGGACTGAAGCCTACCAGTCTCCTCTGTCCGTAGGATTCTCCGGGCAAGAATACTAGAATGGGTTGCCATATCCTCTTCCAGATGATCTTCCTGACCCAGGGATCAAACTTGTGTCTCCTGCTTTGGGAAACGGATTCTTTTTTTTTTTTTTTGGGAAACGGATTCTTTACCATTGTGCCACCTGGGAATATCCAATGTGATTGAGAATCTGTCAAATGCTAGGGACTGGGGTTAAAAAAATATATCTGATGCCTAGGAACTTGAGTGGGAACACAAACAAATAATTCGAATACAGCCAAATGTACCTATTCTAGTGGATTTTAGGTGTTAGTAAGGAAATATTAGTGCCATATCTTGATTTTGAATAGGTAGAGCCTATTTGTAGCAAATGATATGAAAACAATGTTCAGTTCACCTCAGCCCTCTGGGTTGTAAGATTGTCTTCCTGTGTCTTGATATTTCAGAGCTGATTATTTGCATAGGCCTCTTCCTGTTAATTAGTCCTCAGATGTTTCTCTTCCTCTCCTTTTCCTCAATTCTTTTTCAGGTGTTTTCCTTATCAATAGCCTAATCTAGTAGTCAATTTAATCTCTCTTTTAATGTTTCATCAGCATTTCTTCTATAGTTTCTCGGTGTTCTTCCACATGGGTTAGCCAAGTTTTTGCCTCCTAGAGTTTAAATCATAAATTGTAGACTAAATAAACAAATTCTGAAATAAATACAAACATTTAAATATATAAATGGTCAGAACTACACAGAAATTCTTGTAGGCAACTCCCAGCTACCTGTTACCTGTCAGCGTGAACACTTACACATCTACCAGCTTGGATTTCACATGGTCATTGGATACTTTCAGATGCATGCTCTGGAGTGGCCACTTGAACCCATGCCCAGCTGTACCTTGGGGAAATACATCAGATATTTCTCCTTCACTAGCTGCGGTGAGTGCTAGGGTAGATGGAACAGGGGTTCAGGCTGAGGACTCTGAGATGTGCTGGGGGCTCAGTCAAGCTTCTCTGACATGTGATACTTTAGCAATCTTGATAACAGGCAGGACAAGATGATGGGTGATTAAGAATTCCAAGGGAGAAGAAAAATTCATAGCACAAACCTAAAACCCTGAAAAATGCATTCTTTATGTAATATTTTTTTGTCTACAAATTGGAAAAAGACAACTATATCTGACTCTTAACAGTGGTAAAACTCTACCCATCTCTAATTTTCAAATTAGGTTGAGAAAGGTTGTGTGTAGATCCACATAATCTCAAGTCCAGAATGACTGTGATATTTCAATTCGCAAGTCCCTAGATGCATTTCCGTACAGCAGGAGAAGTAAACTAGTTCTCCAAAGCTTTAAGAAGCCTTAAAACCAGTGTACTCAATTTTCTTCACCTCGTGTAAATGCGTGACCATCTACCCTTGAAGAGACAATTTTGCTGTACGTGGAAAGTCTATTGAGGCATTATTTCCCACTGTGTGGCTTTTAGTTTCTTTACTTTCCATTATACTTGTTCATCCTCTCTTATAACCTTTTCAGTACTCACACTGCTTTTGCATTTCTGGACATGCTAGGATTAATAATAATCCCCAAACAACCCCAATATGGCAGAACTCAAACACATGATCACCCATGACCACAACCACTCAACTTTTTGAAGTCAGGTAGTATTGATTGGCTTTTGTTCTCTTCTGTGGAAGACCATCATTGGAAAGACTTCTGTTCCAGCTTTGGAAACCATTGCAGTGGATCTGCGGAGCCCTTATATGCAGAAGGTTGAGAAAACTCAGTGAGTGCTTTAGGAAGACAACTCTGGCAGCAAGTGGAGGAAGGGAAAGAGGAGAAGATGAAAGGAGACGAGCTAGGAAGTTATGGAACAGACTGAGAGAAGTGGTGGTGACCAGAACCAAGACAAGGGCCCTGGGGACTGACTTGAAAACACATTTAACAGCATAATGCTTGAGGTGAAGGGAAGAGGTATACGGTTAGATGCTGTTTACAGAAATATATAACACCATGAAACTTGGCTTTCCCAGTGTTTTATAATGCTTTTCTCTTTTTTTAAAAACATATAATTCTTACATCTACTTTTTCAATTGCACTTTCTCTTCCACTGATTTATGGCTTTAGTGTGCCTGTATGTATGTGCACACCAGTACCACACTGTTTTACTAACTGTTGACCTGTAGCATGTTTTGAATCTAGTACACATGGTTTCCGTGAGCTCTTCTTTTTCAGTTATTCTTTCCTGTTTCTGTCTAAAAGTGAATTTTGGCATCACTTTTCTAGTTCTTAGAAAAATTCATTTAGGATTTTGATTGATATGGAGCTCATTCGCTTATCCAAACAATATTTATTGGGTGCCTGCTATGGGCTAGGTCCCGAGGAGATAGAAATAAGTAAAACCCAGGAATTAGGGTCTAGGAAATCTGTGAACTGGACCTGGGGAGAATTGATATCTTTACAGTGTGAGCATGGCACATCTCTTTATAGACCCAAAGCTTTCATGTGCTTCCTAAATATTTTGTTGCAGTTGTTCTTGTTGAGGATAGTGCCTAATTAGTATAATTAGCATGGGTCATATTGATGTTTGTATATACTTGACAAGTTCTTTAGCTACAGTTAATAATTTTACTTCCTTGACTTTTCTGTGAATATAATATCATCTGTGTTATGTTTCTGTTTCTTCTTTTGGTATTATTTTAATGATTTCTTTTTCTTTCCTTATTTAATTGGTTAGACTCTCCAAAATAATGTTTAGCCATATAAATTGTTTATAGAAATATTGTATAAAGGGCATGTGATTGCACTCCTCTTGGGCATTTCAGAAACATGATAAGGAATGCTTCAGTTCAGTTCAGTCGCTCAGTCATGTCTGGCTCTTTGCGACCCCATGAATCACAGCATGCCAGGCCTCCCTGTCCATCACTGTCTCCCGGAGTTCACTCAAACTCACATCCATCAAGTTGGTGATGCCATCCAGCCATCTCATCCTCTGTCATCCCCTTCTCCTCCTGCCCCTAATCCCTCCCAGCATCAGAGTCATTTCCAATGAGTCAACTCTTCGCATGAGGTGGCCAAAGTACTGGAGTTTCAGCTTTAGCATCACTTCTTCCAAAGAATACCCAGGACTAATCTCCTTTAGAATGGACTGGTTGGATCTCCTTGCGGTCCAAGGGACTCTCAAGAGTCTTCTCCAACACCACAGTTCAAAAGCATCAATTCTTCGGCACTCCATTTAAATCCTGCTAAAATGCAGATGTCCTAATCCAAATGGTTCCCAGTGGAAATCAGCAAGCTTTCCCCCCACCTTCCTCTCTCTCTCTCTCTTTTGGCCACACCACTTGGCATGTGGGGTCTTAGTTCCCCAACCAGGAAGTGAACTCTTAACCCCTGCATTGGAAGTGTGGAGTCAACCACTGGACTGCCAGGGAAGTCCTTCCACTCTTTTCTTTTAGCCTCACAGCTTTTAATATGTCTGATGAGCCTTTATTCTGTGTCTTAGTCCTAAGATTGGCAGGTGATCTTATGGGCAGAATGCTGAACGTGTAGAATTCCAGCTTTATGGAGAAAAGAAGAGAAAGTTGAGAAATAGTGAGAGGAGCTTTTTTTTTTTTTTTAACTTATTTCTCTTAATTGGAAGACAATTGCTTTACAATGTTGTGCTGGTTTTTGCCATACATCAGCATGAATCAGCCCTAGGTATATACATGTTTCCCTCCCTCTTGACCCTTCCTCCCATTCCCCACCCCTCTAGGTTGTCTCAGAGCACCAGGCTGAGCTCCCTGTGTTATACAGCAACATCCCACTAGGTGTCTATTTTACATATGGTAATGCATATATTTCAATGATACTTTCTCAATTTGTCCATCTTCTCCTGCCCCCACTGTGTCCATAAGTCTTCTCCTGTCCCCACTGTGTCCATAAGTCTGTTCTCTGTCTGTGTCTCTATTCCTGTCCTGTAATTTTTCTAGGTTCCATATATACGCATCAATATTTGATATTTTTCTCTTTCTGACTTATTTCACTCTGAATAACAGGCTATAGGCTCACCCACCTCACTAGAATTGATTCAAATTCTTTCTTTTCTTTGGCTGAGTAATATTCCATTGCATATATGTACCACAACTTCTTTATCCATTCATCTGTTGACAGACATCTAGGTTGCTTCCATGTTTTGGTTCTTGTAAATAGTGCTGCAGTGAAGATTGGGGTACATGTCTATTTTTCAATTATGGTTTTCTCAGTATATGCCCACTAGTGGGATGGCTGGGTCATATGGTAGTTTTTTATTCCTAGTTTTTAAAGCAGTCATCATTCTGTTCTCCATAGTGGCTGTACCAGTTTACATTCCCACCAACAGGGCAAAAGGATTCCATTTGGTGGGAGGAGTTTAAATGGAGCATATGTGACATGTTCCTAGAACTTGTCAAGTGGTCAGTAGGTCACAGGTCCATGGACTTAACTGTAGTCTTTGAAACTTAGAATAGTCTTTAAGAACAGAAACCTTGCTAACCCATAGATTTTGATGAAGGTTTTAACAATCCTCTTCCCAGAAAAAAATCTCCACAAATACACACTTGCATATAATTTCATGGACTTTATAGACATCTTCAAGCCTATGGACAACAACTCTAGATTAAAGGAAACCCATCTATATGGTCCACAGCTCAGGAAGCCTACTGGTTATCAAAGAGATGCTGGGCTGCTTTCCAGGCTGTGAACTGGTATTAATGTACAGATGCATCCCTCACACATCTGTCTGTGTGTGTTGTTCTGGTGGTCTCCAAAATATACACTCGAGGGCTCTCTGAGAACCCTCCCCCACCAAAAGCAGAAATCTGGTTCTCTAATTGATGAGATTTGATGAGCATATCAAATTACTTCCCCTTAATATAAATCAGCTTGTTGGAAAGGTTGTTAATTTAGTTATGTTTTTAAAACTTTTAGATGCGGACTTAAGAGAGCTGACATTACTTTAGGGCAGTTGGGGCATGGTAAGAGGTGAAGCTGAGATCTTGACTGTGCTGCTCACTAGCTCGCTCTTGCTGACCTTGGCCGAGTTGGCCTCCCTGCTGTGTTCCCGTGCTTGTCTACTGGAGAACAAGCCCTGGTATTTAGGAAGTTGGCAGGTGATAAGGAGACATTATAAGACAGAAAGGAATCAATCTGAGATGGCAAGTTAGTATTCAGAAAAGAGTCAGGTGAGATTTCACCTCGCCACTACATGTCAATATAAATTCCAAATAGATTTTAAGTTTCGTGTAAAAAATAAAAACATAAAATAAATAGAAGGAAATATGGCAAGTACTTCATGTTCTGGCTTACAAATGCAAAGAATGAACAGTAAAAGATAACCTTTAGATTTAGCCACGTAACTAAAATTCTGTCTATCATAGATCATAATTAAAATATTGGTGAATGATTAATTGTATAAAATTGAGAGCAGCCACAACAGAGGGTTAATACCCTTAAAATTTAAAGCTTTCTTATCAGTCATTTTAGAGAACTCTACTGGGGCTTCCCTGGTGAGTCAGGCGGTAAAGAATCCGCCTGCAATGCAGAAGACCCTGGTTCAATCTCTGGGTTAGGAAGATCCCCTGGGGAAGGAAATGGCAACCCACTGCATGGTGTTCTTGCCTGGAGAATCCCATGGGCAGAGAAGCCACAGCCCATGGGGTCTCATAGAGTGGGACACGACTGAGGGACTAAGACTTTCACTTTCATAGTTGATTTATGATGTTTTATTAGTTTTGGATATACAGCAAAGTGATTCAGTTATACATATATCTGTTCTTTTTCAGAGTTTTTTCATAGGTTATTACAGAGTATTGCATTCCCTGTGCTATACAGTAAGTCCCTGTTGATTGGGAAGATCCCCTGGAGAAGGAAATGGCAATGCACTCCAGGACTATTGCCTGGAAAATTCCATGGACAGAGGAGCCTGTAGGCTACAGTCCATGACGTCGCAAAGAGTCGGACACGACTGAGCGACTTCACTTCACTATATGTGTATATATTAATCCCAGTCTCCTAATTTATCCCTCCTGCCCCACCTTTCCTGTTTGGTAAACATAAGCTTTGTTTTCTAAGTCTATGGGTCTATTTCTGTTTTGTAAATAAGTTCATATTTTTAGATTACACGTATAAGTGACGTTACATGATATTTGTCTTTGTCTGATCTACTTCACTTAGTATAGTACTCTCTTGGTCCACCCATGTTGCTGCTAATGGTGTTATTTCATTCTTTTTTATGGCTAGGTAATTAGGTAATATCCAATGGTATATATGTACCACATCTTCTTTGTAAATTCCTCTGTTAATGGACATTTATGTTGCTTCTATGTCTTGGCTTTTGGAAATAGTGCTGCTGAACACTGGAGTGCATGGATCTTTTCTAACTAATGCTTTTCTCTGGATGTATACCCAAGAGCAGGACTGTAGGATCATATGGTAATTCTATTTTCAGTTTTTAAGGAACCTCTATACTATTTTCCTTAATGGCTGTACCAATTTACATTCCCACCAACAGTGTAGAAGTGTTCCCTTTTTTCTACACTGTCTCACAGCATTTATTGTTTGTACATTTTTTGATGATATATTCTGACCTGTGTGATGTATTAATAGTTTGATTTGCATTTCTCTAACAATTAGTGATGTTGTGTGTCTTTTCATGTGCCTTTGGGTTATCTGTATGTCTTCATTGGAGAAATGTCTACTTAAATATTCTGCTCATTTTTTTCATTGAGTTGGTTGTTTTTTTTGAGGTTGAGCTTTATGAGCTGTGTGTATATTTTAGAGATTAATCCCTTGTCAGTTGCTTTGTTTGCAAATATTTTCTCCCATTCTGTGGGTTGTCTTTTTTTATGGTTTCCTTTGCTGTACAAAAGCTTTTAAGTTTAATTAGCTCCCTTTTTTTGGTTTGTTTTTATTTTCATTACTCTTGGAGGTGGATCCAAAAAGATATTGTTGCAATTTATGTCAGAGAGTTCTGCTATGTTTTCCTGAGAATTTTATAGAATCTGGTCTTCCATAGAGGTCTTCAATCCATTTTGAGTTTATTTATGCATATGGTTTTAGAGAGTGTTATAATTCATCTTTTGCCTGTAGCTGTCCAGTTTTCCCAGCACCACTTATTGAAGAGACTGTCATTTCTCCATTGTATAGTCTTGCCTCCTTTGTCACAGACTGACCATTTGTGCATGGGTTTATTTCTGGGCATTCTATCCTGTTCCAGTTATCAATATTTCTGTTTTTGTGTCAGTATATCATAGTATTTTTGTTATTGCAACTTTATAGCATAGTCTGAGGTCAGGGAGCCCAATTCCTCCAGCTTCATTTTTCTTTCTCAAGATTGCTTTGTCTATTTGGGGTAGTTTTCTGGTGGCATTTTTGGGATTTTCTATCTGTAGTATCATGCCATCTGAAAACAGTGACAGTTTTACTTTTTCTTTTCCAATTTGGATCGCTTTTATTTCTTTTCCTTCTCTGACTGTCATGGTTAAGACTTCGAAAACTGTGTTGAATAAAAGTGGTGAGAGTGGACATCCTGTCTTATTCTTAATCTTAGAGGAAATGCTTTTAACATTTCACCATTGAGAATGATGTTAGCTGTGGGTTTGTTATATATGGCCTTTGTTACGTTGAAGTAAGTTCCCTCTATTCCCACTTTCTAGAGAGTTTTTGTCATAAAGAAGTGTCTGGATTTTGTCAAAAGCTTTTTCTACATCTATTGAGGTGATCATGTGGGTTTTATTCTTCAGTTTGTTGATGTGGTGTATCACACTGACTGATTTGCAGATATTACAAAATCCTTGCATCCCTGGGATAAATCCCACATAATTATTATGAATGACCCTTTTAATGTATTGTTGAATTTGGATTGCTACTATTTTGCTGAGGACAATTTAATCTATGTTCATCAGTGATATTGGCCTGTAATTTTCTTTTCTGTGGTATCTGCTGGGTTTTAATATCAGGGTGATGGTGGCCTCCAACTATGGTGTTGGGGAAGACTCTTGAGAGTCCCTTGGACTGCAAGGAGATCTAACCAGTCAATCATAAAGGAAATCAGTCCTGAATATTCATTGGAAGGACTGATGCTGAAGCTCCAATACTTTGGCCACCTGATGCAAAGAACTGACTCATTGGGAAAGACCCTGATGCTGGGAAAGATTGAAGGCAGGAGGAGAAGGGGACAACAGAGGATGAGACCACTGAGTTGATACACATGAGTTTGAGCAAGCTCCAAGAGCTGGTGACAGACAGGGAACGTGGCATGCTGCGGTCCACAGGGTTGCAAAGAGTCAGACATGATTGAGCGACTGAACTGAACTGATGGTGGCCTCATAGAATGAGTTTGAGAGTGTTCCTTCCTCTGCCATTTTTTTTTTTTGGAATAATTTCAGAATGATAGGTGTTAACTCTTCTCCCCTTGATAGAATTTGCCCTTGAAGCCACCTGGTCTTAGACTTTTGTTTGTTGGAAGACTTTTTAAAATTTTTACTTATTTACTCATTTTATTTTTGGCTGTACCAGGTCTTCATTGATTTGTGTGGGCCTTCTTTAGCTGTAGCAAGGGGGGCCTACTCTTCATTGCAGTTTTCAGGCTTCTCACTGTGGTGGCTTCTCTCATTGAAGAGCACAGGTGCTAGGGTGCACAGGCTCCAGTAGATGCAGCACATAGCTGAGTAGCTGCGGCTCACGCAGGCTCCAGAGCATGGGTTCAGTAGTTGTGGCAAACAGGTTTAGTTACTTTGCAGCATGTGGAATCTTCCCAGGATCAAACCCATGGCCCCTGCATTGGCAGGCAAATTCCATCCACTGTGCCACCAGGGAAGTCCCTGTTGGAAGTTTTTATTTATTTTTTTATTTTTTCTAATTTTATTTTATTTTTAAACTTTACATAATTGTATTAGTTTTGCCAAGGAAGTTTTTAAAGTGCAGTTTCAATTGCAGTATTTGTGATTGTTCTGTTCATATTTTTTATTTCTTCCTGTTTCAGTCTTGGGAGATTGTACCTTTTTAAGAATTTCTCCATTTCTTCTAGGGTGTCCATTTTAGTGGCATATAGCTGTTTTTAGTAGTCTCTTAGTAGTCTCTTCTTTGTATTCATGTGGTGTCCGTTGTAATTTCTCTCTTTTTTTTATCATTTCCAATTTTATTGATTTGAGCCCTCTTACTTTTTTTCTTGATGAGTCTGGCTAAAGGTTTATCAATTTTGCTTATCTTTTTTTAAAGAACCAGCTTTTACTTTCATTGATCTTTTCCACTGTTCTCTTTGTCTCTCTTTCATCTGTTTTTTTTTTTTTTTTTTTTTTTTCTTTTCTTTGATTTCTTTCTTTCTACTAACTTTGGGTTTTGTTTGTTCTTCTTTCTGTAGTTGCTTCAGGTGTAAAGTTAGGTTGTTTATTTGAGATTTTCATTGTTTTCTAAGATAAAATTGTATTGCTATAAACTTCCCTCTTAGAACTGTGTTTGCTGCATCCCATAGGTTTTGGATCATCATGTTTTCATTTTCATTTGTCTCTAGATATTTTTTGACTTCCTCTATGATTTCTTCAGTGATCCATTCGTTGTTGTATAGCATATTTTTAGCCCTGACCTCCTTTTTTTATAGTTTTTTTTTCTCTTGTAGTTGATTTCTAACTCATAGTGTTACAGTTGGAAAAGATGCTTGAACTGATTTCAACTTTCTTATATTTACCCATGCTTTCTTTGTGGCCCAGCATGTGCTCTCTCCTGAAGAATGTTTCATGTGCATTTGAAAAGAATGTGTATTCTGCTGCCTTTGGATAGAATGCTTTATAAATATCAATTAAGTCCATCTGGTCTAATGTGTCATTTAATCTTGTGTTTCCTTACTGATTTTCTGTCTGGATGATCTGTCCATTTGTGTATGTGAGATATTCAAGTCCCCCACTGTTATTATGTTACTGTCTATTTTTCCTTTTATGGCTGTTAATATTTGTCTTGTATATTGAGGTGCTCCCATGTTGGGTGCATGTATATTTACAACTGTTATATCTTCTTTCTAGATTAACCCTTGATCATTATGTAGTTCTTCTTTGTCTCTTGTAACAGTCTTTACTTTAACATCTATTTTGTTTGATATGAATATTGCTACTCCTACTTTGATTTCTACCTGCATGTAATAGCTTTTCCATCCCCTCACTTTCAATCTCTATGTATCCCTAGATACGAAGTGGTTCTCTTGTAGACAGCGTATATATGGGTTTGTTTTTTTAATCTGGTCAGCCAGTCTCTGTCTTTTGGTTCAAGTATTTGATCAATTTATATTCAAGATAATTATTGATATGTATGTTTTGCCATTTTGTTTTGGATTTCTTTTTGTAGTCGTTTTTCTTCCTCTTTTGTTCTTTTTTCTTGTGACGTGGTGGCTATCTTTAGTGTTTGGATTCTTTTTTCTTTTTGTATGTGTATATATCTGGTGTGGATTTTTAGCTTGCAGTTCCTATGAGGTTTTGATGCAGCAGTCTGTATATAGACATACAAGATTGTTTTATGTTGCTGTCTTTCAATTTCAAATGCATTTTCAATATCCTGCTTCAGCCCTGGGATTTCTTTGGAAGGAATGATGCTAAAGCTGAAACTCCAATACTTTGGCCACCTCATGCGAAGAGTTGACTCATTGGAAAAGACTCTGATGCTGGGAGGGATTGGGGGCAGAAGGAGAAGGGGACGACAGAGGATGAGATGGCTGGATGGCATCACTGACTTGATGGACGTAAGTCTGAGTGAACTCTGGGAGCTGGTGATGGACAGGGAGGCCTGGCGTGCTGTGATTCATGGGGTCGCAAAGAGTCAGACACGACTGAGGGACTGAACTGAACTGAACTGAACTTCTTACAGTTGTTAGTTTTGATATCATATTTGTGTGTGGAATGACTTTCTACCTTTACTGTGTGTTTATCTTTACCAGTGAACTTTTCCATTCATAATTTTCTTGTTTCTAGTTGTGGGATTTTCTTTTCCACCTTTTAGCATTTGTTGTAAACCTGGTTTGGTGATGGTGAATCCTCATGCCTTTTGCTTGTCTGTAACTCTTTTGATTTTTCTGTGGAATCTAAATAAAAGTCTTGCTAGTTAGAGTATTCTTGAGTTGTAGGATTTTTCCTTTCATCATTTTAAATTTGTCATGCCAGTCCCTTCAGGCTTGCAGAGTTTCTGCTGAAAAAAACCAATAACCTTATGAGTGTCCCTTTCTGTTTTTCTTTCTTTCTTTTTTTTTTGCTTTTCCTGTATTGCTTTTAATATTTGTCATTGTCTTTAATTTTTGTCAACTTGATTACACATGTCTTGGCATTTTCCTACTTGGTTTTCTCCCGTGTGAGCCTCTCTGCACTTCCTGAACTTGCATGAACTGTTACTTTCCCATGTTAGAGAAGTTTTCAACTATTATCTCTTCAAAAAATTTCTCAGGCTTTTTCTCTCTTTCTTCTCCTTCTGGGACCCCTATAATGTGAATGTTGGTGCAGAAGTCTTTTAGACTGCTCTCATTTCTTTTCATTCTTTTTCCTATACCTTGTTCTACTGCAATGAAATCCACCACTTTGTCTTCCAGCTCACTTATCTGTTGTTCTGACTCATATAATCTGCTATTGATTCTTTATAGTATTTTTTCATTTCAGTTATTGTGTTGTTTAACTCTGTTAGTTCTTTATATCTTCTAACTGTTAAGCATCCCTTATATCTTCTCCATCTGTGCCTCTATTCTTTTTCTGAGATCTTGAGTCATCTTTACTATCTTTACCCTGGATTCTTTTTCAGATAGATTGCCTATCTCCACTTCACTTAGTTGCTCTTCTGGGGTTTTTATCTTGTTCCTTCGTCTGGAACATATTTCTCTGTCATCTTGCTTTGTCTAGCTTTCTGTGTGTTTGTAGTCTCCATTCCCCTCTTGCTTCTGGTGTCTGCCTTGTGGTAGGTGAGGCTGATCTCAGAGGCTTGTGAAGGCTTCCTGGTTGGAGGAAATGGTGTCTTCTCACTTTGAAGTGAAGCTAGGTCTTGTCCCTCTGGTGGCAGGGTCATGTCAAGGGGTATGGTAGAGCTAGTTATGGGCTCAGGAAGACTTTAGCAGACTTTAGGCAATTTATCTGCTGATGGGTGGGGTGTTGTTCCCACCCTGTTGGTTGTTTGGCCTGAGACATCCCAGCAATGGAGCCTACATGGTTGTTGGGTTGGGGTCAGGTCATCGTGTCAAAATAGCAGCCTTCAAGAGAGCTCACACCGAGTACTCCTCAGTACCTTTACCACCAGTATCCTTGACCTCACAGTGAGCTACAGCCACCCACCACATTCCCAGGAGACATCCCCCTACCCCAGCATGTAGGTCTGACTCAGGCTCCTACGAAGTCACTGCTTTTTCCCTCAGTCCCAGTGTGCATAGACTTTGTCTGTGTCCTCCAAGAGCAGCATTTCCATTTCCTTCCATCCTGTGGATTTCTTACGATCAAGCCTCGCTGGCCTTCAGTACCAAATGCTCTGGGGGCTCCTCCTCCTAATGCCAAATCCTCATACTGGGGTCCTTATGTAAAACTCAGAACTATTAACTCCTGTGGGATAACTTCTGCAATATAATTATTTTCTAGTTTGTGGATCATCCACCAGGCGGGTATGGGATTGACTAGATCACTAATGTACCCCTCCTACCATCTTGTGGTTTCCTCTTAGTCTTTGGATATAGAATGTCTTTTAGATAGGTTCTAGTCTTTTAGTCTTCATTGGAGAAGGAAATGGCAACCCACTCCAGTGTTCTTGCCTGGAGAATCCCAGGGATGGGGGAGCCTGGTGGGCTGCCATCTCTGGGGTCACACAGAGTTGGACACGACTAAAGTGACTTAGCAGCAGTAGCAGCAGCAGTCTTTTTGTCATGGTTGTTCAGCAGTTAGTTGTGATTTTGGAGATTTTGGGAGAGGAGGTAAGCATGAGTCCTTCTACTCTGGCATCTTGTCTTCAGCGCCCTGTAGATTCTTCTTTTAAGTTTTTTAAACAAACCCATTGTTTCTATATCACTTTTCCTGCATAAAATAAACACAAGGCACTCCATAGTTTAAAGTCTTAACTGAGCATTGCTTAATTAGCTTGACAATCTTCTATATTTTTTTCCCCTGAATCAAAACAAGGCTACCCATGAAAATACAAGCCATTCTATTCCACCTAAAATTCACTTTCCAGATCCCTAGGTGCATTGACATAAGCATAAGCATATCAGCCTGGTCTACTGCCAGTTTAAGTAACCTTTCAGACTTTCAGGCTGGGAGCTCACCCTGACTTTACATAGTTCTCTCAGGGAGCCAGAGTGTTTGAGGCTGAGGAAGCATGCACAGCAAAACAGGACAAGCATCTCAGAAACGCAGAAGTGGATTTGTGCCTGGACTCATGATTTAGGCTACTTCCCCCCCCCCCCCCCCACTTGGCAATCAAAACTGGAGATGTTTTTGAGCTTTCTTTTGTGCTGCCTAGAGAGGAGATGAGCTAACTGTGCCAGTGGGTGATTATTTCATATTGCTCTGAGAAGAGCACATGCTCCTGCTGCCTTCAAGCAAGAGCTTTCTGAGGTGGATTAAAAGTGTCTCATCCCACCCAGGACCCAGACACAGGCTTCAAAGCTGTGCCAAAACATTAACTGAGCCACTTTCTAGAAAAATCAACCTCAGTGAATCACAACCACTCAATCTTCCTATCTAAATATTTTGCATTATATATACACGTGCTTGATGGCATGGGGGAAGGGAGCTGATTCTTCAGAAGTTCACGGATAGCCAGTTCAGGAATGGAAGAAGCACTGAGCTTTGTAAAGCATATTCAATGACCCCTTTCCATCCTCACATCCACACTCTCAGTCAGACAACCACACTCTGTATACAGATTAGGAATCTAAGGTTCAGAAGATTGATGTATCTTGAGCAGGATTCAGGCAGCTGGTTCGTGACAGAGCTGGGGCCCAAACAGTTTGACCATTTAAGTCCTGGGCTTCATTGCTGAACTTTATGCTTCAGAGAGAGATCCAGAACCCCTAAATAAATGCTGGTTGCTTAGTCCTAAGCAACTAAATGTTATAAGCCTTTGTCCTTCCTTTTGGGAAAGATCTATATGGTTTATCAACTCAGAAAAGCCTTCCCTCAGCATGTTACTTTTATCTTCCTTCTCCCACTTTTCTCTGGCTTTTCTTGTCTTCCTAACGAAATTAAAAACATCCTGAAGTTCCTTTGAACGAGCTCCATGACTCAGGAGAGCTCTGTGGCTTGGCACATAAAGGTGAGACTTGCTAGGGAACAGCCTGGCAGAAATAATGCCACCACCAAATATTGCCCAGGGCCCCATTAATAGGAGTTATTCTCTAGATGAGGACCAAATGGTGGGGTTGCATTTGTGTTGTTTTTGCTCTTTTAAGTTCTCTATATGGTTAATGCTGTGAAAATAACCCAGTAAGACCTAAAAAAATAGCCCATACAGACCAGGGGCTCCTGGCTCTGTATGACTTCGAGAAGTGTTAAGATCTCTGGATAATTTTTCCTTCTTCAATAGAAGAAACAAATGAGACAAGATGAGACTGCACTTCCTCTTCCAGCACTGAAAGTCATCTCTGTAGAAACTGGAATCAAAAGCAGTGGTTGAAACCCACGAATGGGCTGATTCCCAATTTCTTCATACCACAAACAGAAACATGGGGAAAATGAAGCAAAAGAATAATATATTCTCTAGGGGTGATCTTTCAGCTTGGATCAGGAGAATAATATCATTCCTTTTTCCATTAGTTCCCTGAGGTGGGAGAATCAATTCATCATTGTATCACCAGTGGCTGGAAGTGTTTGGACATAGCATGTGCTCAAGAAATATTAGTTGAACTAGTGAGAAAATAGAACTACCTAAGAAGTATTGGATTTGTTATCTCATAACATAAAACCTAAACCAATAATTTAAAATATCCATCAGTTAAGTTCAGTTCAGTCACTCAGTCATGTCTGACTCTTTGTGACCCCATGGACTGCAGCATGCCAGGCCTCTCTGTCCATTACCAACCCCCAGAATTTACTCAAACTCATGTCCATTAAGTGAGTGATTCCATCCAATCATCTCATCCTCTATCGTCCCCTTCTCCTCCTTCCTTCAATCTTTCCCAGCAACAGGGTCCTTTCAAATGAGTCAGCTCTTCGCATCAGGTGGCCAAATATTGGAGTTTTCTCTTCAGCATCATTCCTTCCAATGAACACCCAGGACTGATTTCCTTTAGGATGGACTAGTTGGATCTCCTTGCAGTCCAAGGGACTCTCAAGAGTCTTCTTCAACACCACAGTTCAAAAGCATCAATTCTTTGGCACTCAGCTTTCTTTATAGTCCAACTCTCAAATCCATACATGACTACAGAAAAAAACCATAGCCTAGACTAGATGGACCTTTGTTGGCAAAATAATGTCTCTACTTTTTAATATGCTATCTTGGTTGGTCATAACTTTCCTTCCAAAGAGTAAGTGTCTTTTAATTTCATGGCTGAAGTCATCATCTGCAGTGATTTCGGAGCCCCCAAATAGAAAGTCTGCCAGTGTTTTCACTATTTCCCCCTCTATTTGCCATGAAGTGATGGGACCAGATGCCATGATCTTAGTTTTCTGAATGTTGACCTTTAAGCCAACTTTTTCACTCTCTTCTTCCACTTTCATCAAGAGGTTCTTTAGTTCTTCTTCACTTTCTGCCATAAGGGTGGTGTCATCTGCATATCTGAGGTTATTGATATTTATCCTGGCAAACTTGATTCCAGCTTGTACTTCTTCCAGCCCAGCGTTTCTCATGATGTACTCTGCATGGAAGTTAAATAAGGAGGAGCGGCCCTAAGATGGCCGAGGAATAGGACGGGGAGACCACTTTCTACCCCACAAATTCATCAAAAGAACATTTAAACGCTGAGTAAATTCCACAAAACAACCTCTGAATGCCAGCAGAGGACATCAGGCACCCAGAAAAGCAGCTCAGTGTCTTCAAAAGGAGGTAGGAAAAAATATAAAAGACGTAGGGACAGAGCTCCATCCCAGGAAGGGAGTCTTAAAAAGAGAGGTTTCCAAACACCAGGAAACACTCTCACTGCTGAGTTTGTGGCGAGCCTTGGAACCACAGAGGGCAACATAATCGTTAGGAAAAATAAATAAATAATTAAAACCCACAGATTACTAGCCCAACGGTAACTCCCCCAGAGGAGAGGCAGTGCAGATGCCTGCACCCGGTACTAGCAAGTGGGGGCTGGGCAGGGAGGCATGGGCTGCATTGCTTAGAGTAAGGACCGGGTCTGAATGCCCTGAGGGCAACCTGAGGGAACTAACTTGGGCTAGCAAACCAGGCTGTGGGATAACTACCACGCGAAAAGCCCTAACCTAAGACACCGGCAGGCCCGCTCACAGAACAAAGGACTGAACAGAGCTAGCCCACTGCAGACCATCCCCCTCCGGTGACAGGCAGCCAGAGCCAGAAGAGGGCAATCGCAGCCCCAGAGAGACATTATCTACCAAACTGCAAGCAGGCTTCTTTGCTAACTAAGACTTCTTGGGGTTCTGGACAGTCAACATCTGCCTGAGAAGGTGCGCCGGTTGTACACCCAGAAAACCAAAAACCGAGCTGCAGGAATGGGGGAGGCGATAAGTCACAGCTACCGTGCTCACCAAACACCTCATCACCTGAGCTGTTCTGACCTGGGAAGGGCACAAAACGTGGGCCCAACTGAGCCTGCGCCTCTGAGGACTACCTGAGTGCCTGAACCTGAGCAGCTTAGACCTGGGAGGTGCATGCAGCTGGGATGGTTCTCGATGGAGCAACCTAGAGCCTGAGCAGTGTGGGCAGGGAGGGCACACGTGCCATGAGTGGGGACAGGCCCACTCAGTGTCGCTGAGACACTGCGAGCACAGAGCACACGCCAGTGTTATTGGTTTGCAGCGTCCCTCCCTCCCCACAGTGCGACAGAACTGCTGCTGCTGCTAAGTCGCTTCAGTCGTGTCCGACTCTGTGCAACCCCAGAGACAGCAGCCCACCAGGCTTCCCCGTCCTTGGGATTCTCCAGGCAAGAACACTGGAGTGGGTTGCCATTTCCTTCTCCAATGTGTGAAAGTGAAAAGTGAAAGTGAAGTCACTCAGTCGTGTCCAACTCTTCACGACCCCATGGACTGCAGCCTACCAGGCTCTTCCGTCCATGGGATTTTCTAGGCAAGAGTACTGGAGTGGCTTGCCTGAACAAGTGAGCCTAAAAAAGTGTACACCACCGCCCCCTTGTGTCAGGGCGGACACCAGACACTGAAGAGACCAGCAAACAGAAGAAGCTAGAACAGGGAACCGCCTTGGAAGTGACAGGTGCAATAGATTAAAACTCTGTAGTTAGTACCGACTACATAGGAAGGGGCCTATAGATCTTGAGAAATATAAGCCAGACCCAGGAACTATCTGAAAATGAACTGACCCCACACTGCCCACAACAATACCAAAGAAAGTCCTATATATATTTTTACTATCATTCTTTAAAAATTTTTTTTTAATTTTTAAGTCCTCTATTACTCCTTTAATTTTCATTTTTACAACCTACTACTACTTTGCAAAAAAAAGAGACCCTATTTTTAAAGCAAACTTCATATATATTTTTTGTTATAATTTTTGTAACTTATTTTTTCCTTCTTTTCTTTAATATTGTATTTTTGAAAATCCAACCTCTACTCTTTGCTTTTTAGTATTTGTTGTCAACTTTGTACCTTTAAGAACCCAATCTTCAGTACCCATTTTTACTTGGGAGCGAGATTACTGGCTTGACTGCTCTCTCCCCCTTTGGACTCTCCTTTTTCTCCACCAGATCACCTCTGTCTCCTCCCTCCCCCTTCTCTTCTCTACCCAACTCTGTGAATCTCTTTGTGTGTTCCAAACTGTGGAGAACACTTAGGGAACTGATTACTGGCTGGATCTGTTTCTCTCCTTTTGATTCCCCCCTTTATCCTCCTGGCCACCTCTGTCTCCTTCCTCCCTCTTCTCTTCTCTGTATAACTCCATGAACATCTCTGAGCAGTCCAGACTGTGGAGCACACATAAGGAAGTGATTATTGGCCAGCATGCTGTCTCCTCTTTTGATTCCACCTCATCTCATTCGGGTCACCTCGAACTCCCTCCTCCCCCTTCTCTTCTCCATGTAACTCTGTGAACCTCTCAGGGTGTCCCTAACTGTAGAGAAACTTTTCATCTTTAACCTAGATGTTTTATCAACACTGCTGTATAGATGGAGAAGTCTTGAGACTACTGTAAAAATAAGACTGAAAACCAGAAGCAGGAGACTTAAGTCCAAATCCTGAGAACACCAGAGTACTCCTGACTCCAGGGAACATTAATTGACAGGAGCTTATCAAAGTCCTCCACACCTACACTGAAACCAAGCACCACCCAAGGGCCAACAAGTTCCAGAGCAAGACATACCATGCAAATTCTCCAGCAATCTAGGAACACAGCCCTGAGCTTCAATATACAGGCTGCTCCAAACCCAAAGTCACTCCAAATACAAAGTCACTACAAACCCACTGACATCTCATAACTCATTACTGGACACTTCATTACACTCCAGAGAGTAGAAATCCAGCTCCACCCACCAGAACACCGACACAAGCTTCCCTAACCAGGAAACCTTTGCAAGGCACCCGTAAAACCCCACCCACTGGAAGGAAACTCCACAATAAAGAGAACTCCACAAACTGCCAGAATAGGGAAAGGCCACTCCAAACACAGCAATATAAACAAGACAAAGAGACAGAGGAATAATATCCAGCAGGTAAAGGAACAGGATAAATGCCCACCAAACCAAACAAAAGAGGGAGAGATAGGGAATCTACCTGATAAAGAATTCCGAATAATGATAGTGAAAATGATCCAAAATCTTGAAATCAAAATGGAATCACAGATAAATAGCCTGGAGACAAAGATTGAGAAGATGCAAGAAAGGTTTAACAAGGACCTAGAAGAAATAAAACAGAGTCAATATATAATGAATAATGCAATAAGTGAAATAAAAAACACTCTGGAGGCAACAAATAGTAGAATAACTGAGGCAGAAAATAGGATTAGTGAAAGAGAATGGTAGAAATAAATGAATCAGAGAGGAAAAAATAAAAACGAATTAAAAGAAATGAGGACAATCTCAGAGACCTCTAGGACAATATTAAATGCTCCAACATTCAAATCATAGGAGTCCCAAAAGAAGAAGACAAAAAGAAAGACCATGAGAAAATACTTGAGAAGATAGTAGTTGACAACTTCCCTAAAATGGGGAAGGAAATAATCACCCAAGTCCAAGAAACTCAGAGTCCCAAACAGGATAAACCCAAAGCGAAACACCCCAAGACACATATTAATCAAATTAACAAAGATCAAACACAAAGAACAAATATTAAAAGCAGCAAGGGAAAAACAACAAATAACACACAAGGGGATTCCCATAAGGATAACAGCTGATCTTTCAATAGAAACTCTTCAGGCCAGAAGGGAATGGCAAGACATACTTAAAGTGATGAAAGAAAATAACCTACAGCCCAGATTACTGTACCCAGAAAGGATCTCATTCAAATATGAGGGAGAAATCAAAAACTTCACAGACAAGCTAAAGATGAGAGAATTAAGCACCACCAAACGAGCTCTCCAACAAATGCTAAAGGATCTTCTCTAGACAGGAAACACAGAAAGGGTATATAAACTCGAACCCAAAACAATCAAGTAAATGGCAATGGGATCATACTTATCAATAATTACCTTAAACATAAACGGGTTGAATGTCCCAACCAAAAGACAAAGACTGGCTGAATGGATACAAAAACAAGACCCCTATATATGTTGTCTACAAGAGACCCACCTCAAAAGAGGGGACACATACAGACTGAAAGTGAAGGGCTGGAAAAAGATATTCCACGCAAATAGAGACCAAAAGAAAGCAGGACTAGCAATACTCATATCAGATAAAATAGACTTTAAAACAAAGGCTGTGAAAAGAGACAAAGAAGAACACTACATAATGATCAAAGGATCAATCCAAGAAGAAGATATAACAATTATGAATATATATGCACCCAACATAGGAGCACCACAATATGTAAGACAAATGCTAACAAGTACGAAAGAGGAAATTAACAATAACACAATAATGGTGGGAGACTTTAATACCCCACTCACACCTATGGATAGATCAACTAAACAGAAAATTAACAAGGAAACACAAACTTTAAGTGATACAGTAGACCAGTTAGACCTAATTGATATCTATAGGACATTTCACCCCAAAACAATGAATTTCACCTTTTTCTCAAGCACACACGGAACCTTCTCCAGGATAGATCACATCCTGGGCCATAAATCCAGCCTTGGTAAATTCAAAAAAATTGAAATCATTCCAAGCATCTTTTCTGCCCACAATGCAGTAAGATTAGATCTCAGTTACAAGAGAAAAACTATTAAAAATGGCAACATATGGAGGCTGAACAACATGCTGTTGAATAACCAACAAATCACAGAAGAAATAAAAAAAGAAATCAAAATATGCATAAAAACAAATGAAAATGGAAGCACAACAACCCAAAACCTATGGAACAGTGTAAAAGCAGTGCTAAGGGAAAAGTTCATAGCAATACAGGCATACCTCAAGAAACAAGAAAAAAGTCAAATAAATAACCTAACTCTTAACCTAAGGCAACTAGAAAAGGAAGAAATGAGGAACCCCAGGGTTAGTAGAAGGAAAGAAATCTTAAAAAATTAGGGCAGAAATAAATGCAAAAGAAATAAAAGAGACCATAGCAAAAATCAACAAAGCCAAAAGCCAGTTCTTTGAAAGGATAAATAAAATTGACAAACCGTTAGCCAGACTCATCAAGAAACAAAGGGAGAAAAATCAAATCAATAAAATTAGATATGAAAATGGAGAGATCACGACAACAGAGAAATACAAAGGATCATAAGAGACTACTATCAGCAACTATATGCAAATAAACAACTTGGAAGAAATGGACAAATTCTTAGAAAAGTACAACTTTCCAAAACTGAACCAGGAAGAAATAGAAAATCCTAACAGACCCATCACCAGCACGGAAATTGAAACTGTAATCAGAAATCTTCCAACAAACAAAAGCCCAGGTCTAGATGGTTTCACAGCTGAATTCTACCAAAAATTTAGAGAAGAGCTAACACCTATCCTACTCAAACTCTTCCAGAAAATTGCAGAGGAGGGTAAACTTCCAAACTCGTTCTATGAGGCCACCATCACCCTAATACCAAAACCTGACAAAGATGCCACAAAAAAAGAAAACTACAGGCCAATATCACTGATGAACATAGATGCAAAAATCCTTAACAAAATTCTAGCAATCAGAATCCAACAACACATTAAAAAGATCATACACCATGACCAAGTGGGCTTTATCCCAGGGATGCAAGGATTCTTCAATATTCACAAATCAATCAACGTAATACACCACATTAACAAATTGAAAAATAAAAGCCATATGATTATCTCAACAGATGCAGAGAAAGCCTTTGACAAAATTCAACATCCATTTATGACAAAAACTCTCCAAAAGGCAGGAATAGAAGGAACATTCCTCAACATAATAAAAGCTATATATGGCAAACCCATATCAAACATTATCCTCAATGGTGAAAAATTGAAAGCATTTCCCCTAAAGTCAGGAACAAGACAAGGGTGCCCACTTTCACCACTACTATTCAACATAGTTTTGGAAGTTTTGGCCACAGCAATCAGAGCAGAAAAAAAAAAATAAATAAATAAAAGAAATCCAAATTGGAAAAGAAGAGAAAAACTCTCATTGTTTGCAGATGACATGATCCTCTACATCAGATCAGATCAGATCAGCCGCTCAGTCATGTCCGACTCTTTGCGACCCCATGAATCGCAGCACACCAAGCCTCCCTGTCCATCACCAACTCCCGGAGTTCACTCAGACTCACGTCCATCGAGTTAGTGATGCCATCCAGCCATCTCATCCTCTGTCGTCCCCTTCTCCTCTTGCCCCCAGTTCCTCCCAGCATCAAAGTCTTTTCAAATGAGTAAACTCTTCCCATGAGGTGGCCAAAGTACTGGAGTTTCAGCTTTAGCATAATTTCTTCCAGAGAAAGCCCAGGGCTGATCTCCTTCAGAATGGACTGGTTGGATCTCCTTGCAGTCCAAGGGACTCTCAAGAGTCTTCTCCAACACCACGGTTCAAAATCATCAATTCTTTGGCGCTCAGCCTTCTTCACAGTCCAACTCTCACATCCATACATGACCACAGGAAACACGATAGCCTTGATTAGACGAACCTTTGCTGGCAATGTCTCTGCTTTTGAATATGCTATCTAGGTTGGCCATAACTTTCCTTCCAAGGAGTAAGCGTCTTTTAATTTCATGGCTGCAGTCACCATCTGCAGTGATTTTGGAGCCCAGAAAAATAAAGTCTGGTCCTCTATATAGAAAACCCTAAAGACTCCACCAGAAAATTACTAGAGCTAATCAATGAATATAGGAAAGTGGCAGGATATAAAATCAATACACAGAAATCCGTTGCACTCCTATACACTAATAATGAGAAAATAGAAAGAGAAATTAAGGAAACAATTCCATTCACCATTGCAACGAAAAGAATAAAATACTTAGGAATATATCTACCTAAAGAAACTAAAGACCTATGTATAGAAAACTATAAAACACTGGTGAAAGAAATCAAAGAGGACACTAATAGATGGAGAAATATACCATGTTCATGGATGGGAAGAATCAATATAGTGAAAATGAGTATACTACCCAAAGTAATCTATAGATTCAATGCAATCCCTATCAAGCTACCAAGGTATTCTTCACAGAGCTAGAACAAATAATTTCACAATTTGTATGGAAATACAAAAAACCTTGAACAGACAAAGCAAGCCATTCTTCTTTCTTCTTGAGAAAGAAGAATGGAACTGCAGGAATTAACCTGTCTGACTTCAGGCTCTACTACAAAGCCACAATCTTCAAAACAGTATGGTATTAGCACAAAGACAGAAATATAGATCAATGGAAAATAGAAAGCCCAGAGATCAATCCACGCAGCTATGGACACTTTATCTTTGACAAAGGAGGCAAGAATATACAATGGAGAAAGACAATCTCTTTAACAAGTGGTGCTGGGAAAACTGGTCAACCACTTGTAAAAGAATGAAACTAGAACACTTTCTAACACCATACACAAAAATAAACTCAAAATGGTTTAAAGATCTAAACGTAAGGCCAGAAACTATAAAACTCCTAGAGGAGAACATAGGCAAAACACTCTCCAACATAAATCATAGCAGGATCCTCTATGACCCACCTCCCAGAATATTAGAAATAAAGGCAAAAATAAACAAATGGGACCTAATTAAACTTGAAAGCTTCTGCACAACAAAGGAAACTCTAAGCAAGGTGAAAAGACAGCCTTCAGAATGGGAGAAAATAATAGCAAATGAAGCAACTGACAAACAACTAGTCTCAAAAATATACAAGCAACTCCTGCAGCTCAATTCCAGAAAAATAAACAACCCAATCAAAAAATGGGCCAAAGAACTAAATAGACATTTCTCCAAAGAAGACATACAGATGGCTAACAAACACATGAAAAGATGCTCAACCTCACTCATTATCAGAGAAATGCAAATCAAAACCACAATGAGGTACCATCCCACACCAGTCAGAATGGCTGCTATCCAAAAGTCTACAAGCAATAAATGCTGGAGAGGGTGTGGAGAAAAGGGAACTCTCTTACACTGTTGGTGGGAATGCAAACTAGTACAGCTACTATGGAGAACAGTGTGGAGATTCCTTAAAAAACTGGAAATAGAACTGCCTTATGACCCAGCCATCCCACTGCTGGGCATACACACTGAGGAAACCAGAATTGAAAGAGACACACGTACCCCATGTTCATTGCAGTACTGTTTATAATAGCCAGGACATGGAAGCAACCTAGATGTCCATCAGCAGATGAATGGATAAGAAAGCTGTAGTACATGTACACAATGGAGTATTACTCAGCCATTAAAAAGAATACATTTGAATCAGTTCTAATGAGGTGGATGAAACTGGAGCCTATTATACAGAGTGAAGTAAGCCAGAAAGAAAAACACCAATACAGTATACTAACGCATATATACGGAATTTAGAAAGATGGTAACGATCACCCTGTATGCGAGACAGCAAAAGAGACACAGATGTAGAGAACAGTCTTTTGGACTCTATGGGAGAGGGAGTTGGTGAGACTATTTGGGGGAATGGCATTGAAACATGTATAATATCATATAAGAAGTGAATCGCCAGTCCAGGTTCAATACAGGATGCTGGTGCACTGGGATGACTTGGAGGGATGGTATGGGGAGGGAGGTGGGAGGGGGTTCAGGATGGGGAACACGTGTACGACCACGGCAGATTCATGTTAATGTGTGGCAGAACCAATACAATATTGTAAAGTAAAAAAAATTTTTTTTTAATTAAAAAAAAAAAAGAGATAGAGAGAGAAAGAAGTTAAATAAGCAGGGTGACCTTATACAGCCTTGAAGTACTCCTTTTCTTTTTTGGAACCAGTCTGTTGTTCCATGTCCAGTTCTAACTGTTGCTTCCTGACCTGCATATCGGTTTCTCAAGAGGTAGGTCAGGTGGTCTGGCATTCCCATCTCTTTCTGAATTTTCCAGTTTATTGTGATCCACAAAGTCAAAGGCTTGGCATAGTCAATAAAGCAGAAACAAGTGTTTTTCTGGAACTCTCTTGCTTTTTTGATGATCCAATGGATGTTGGCAATCTGATCTCTGATTCCTCTGCCTTTCCTAAAACCAGCTTGAACATCTGGAAGTTCACTGTTTATGTATTGTTGAAGTCTGGCTTGAAGAATATTGAGCATTAGTTTACTAGTGTGTGATGTAAGTACAATTGTGCAGTAGTTTGAGCATTCTTTGGCATTGCCTTTCTTTGGGATTGGAATGAAAACTTTTCCAGTCCTGTGGCCACTGCTGAGTTTTCCAAATGTGCTGGCATATTGAGTGCAGCACTTTCACAGCATCATCTTTTAGGATTTGAAATAGCTCCACTGGAATTCCATCACCTCCCCTAGCTTTGTTCTCAATGATGCTTCCTAAGACGCACTTGACTTTGATTCCAGGATGTCTGGCTCTAGGTGAATGATCACACCATCGTGGTTATCTGGGTCATGAAGATCTTTTTTGTGTAGTTCTTCTGTGAATTCTTGCCACCTCTTCTGTTCTGCTTCTTTCAGGTCCATACCATTTCTGTTCTTTATCGAGCCCATCTTTGCATGAAATGCCCCCTTGGTATCTCCAATTTTCTTGAAGAGATCTCTAGTCTTTCCCGCTCTATTGTCTTCCTCTATTTCTTTGCACTGAACACTGAGGAAGGCTTTCCTATCTCTCCTTGCTATTCCTTGGAACTCTGCATTCAAATGGGTGTATCTTTCCTTTTCTCCTTTGCTTTTTGCTTCTCTTCTTTTCTCAGCTATTTGTAAGGCCTCCTCAGACAGCCATTTTGCTTTTTTGCATTTCTTTTTCTTGGATCCCTGTACAGGAATCCTGTCTCCTGTACAATGTCACAAACCTCTGTCCATAGTTCATTAGGCACTCTGTCTATCAGATCTAATCCCTTAAATCTATTTGTCATTTCCACTGTATAATCATAAGGGATTTGATTTAGATCATACCTGAATGGTCTAGTGATTTTGTCTATTTCTTCAATTTAAGCCTGAATTTGGCAATAAAGGAGTTCATGATTTGAGCCACAATCAGTTCCCAGTCTTGTTTTTGCTGACTGTATAGAGCTTCTCCATCTTTGGCTGCAAAGAATATAATCAATCTGATTTCAGTGTTGATCATCTGGTGATGTCCATTTGTGGAGTCTTCTCTTGTGTTGTTGGAAGAGGGTGTTTGCTATGACCAGTGCGCTCTCTTGGCAAATCTCTATTAGCCATTGCCCTGCTTCATTCTGTACTCCAAGGCAAAATTTGCCTGTTACTCCAGATGTTTCTTGACTTCCTACTTTTGCATTCCAGTCCCCTATAATGAAAAGGACAACTTTTGGGGGTGTTAGTTCTAGAAAGTCTTGTAGGTCTTTATAGAACCATTCGACTTCAGCTTCTTCAGCGTTACTGGTCGGGGCATAGACTTGGATTACTGTGATTTTGAGTGGTTTGCCTTGGATATGAACAGAGATCATTCTGTCATTTTTGAGATTGCATCCAAGTACTGTATTTCGGACTCTTGTTGACTATGATGGCTAATCCATTTCTTCTAAGGGATTCTTGCTCATAGTAGTAGATATAATGGTCATCTGAGTTAAATTCACCCATTCCAGTCCATTTTAGTTAATTGATTCCTAAAATGTCGATGTTCACTCTTGCCATCTCCTGTTTGACCACTTCCAATTTGCCTTGATTCATGGACCTAACATTCCAGGTACCTATGCAGTATTGGTCTTTACAGTATCAGACCTTGCTTCCATCACCAGTCACATCCACAACTGGGTATTGTTTTTGCTTTGGCTCTCTCTCTTCATTCTTTCTGGAGTTATTTCTCCACTGATCTCCAGTAGCATATTGGACACCTACAGAGCTGGGGAGTTCATCTTTCAGTGTCCTGTCTTTTTGCCTTTTCATACTCTTCATGGGGTCCTCAACGAAAGCATACTGAAGTGGTTTTCCATTCCCTTCTCCAGTGGACCACATTTTGTCAGAACTCTCCACCATGACCCGTCCGTCTTGGCTGGCCCTACATGGCATGGCTCATAGTTTCATTGAGTTAGACAAGGCTGCGGCCCATGTGATTAGAATGGTTAGTTTTCTGTTATTGTGGTTTCCAGTCTGTCTGCCCTCTGATGGAGAAGGATAAGAGGCTTATGGAAGATTCCTGATGGGAGAGAGTGACTGAGGGGGAAACTGGGTCTTGTTCTGTTGGCCGGGGCCATGTTCAGTAAATCTTTAATCCAGCTTTCTGTTGATGGGTGGAGCTGTGTTCCCTCCCTGCTATTTCCGTGCTAGTTAGCAGGCAATTAGAACCCCCAAGTATGAGTAAAACAGAATAAAAATATAATAGGCTACTAAATAAATATGTTTAAAATGATCAAAGATAAAAGGTGACATATACTAGCATATAGTTATGAGCACAGACACTAGAGCCAGGTAGCTTGACTGAAGTTCTAGCTCTTTCACTTAATAGCTATGTGAACCTGGGCAATGTATTAATATTTAACCTTTGTATCACTGTTTCCTTATCTGTAAAATAGAACCAAAAATAGCATTTATTTAATAGGATTACTGTGAGGATTGAATGAGTTGATGGACTGGGTTGGCCAAAAATTCTTTCAGGTTTTTCCATAACATTGTCTGGAAAAATCTGAAGGTACTTTTGTCCATATGCTTACAGGTCATCTGTGATTCTCCATGGTCTCTATACAGTAAGGCCCTACATACAAATGAGTTCCATTCTGAGAATACATTCCTAAGTCCAATTAGTTTGTAAGTTCAACAAATTCTAGGTAACACAATTGACTATAAAGTACTGTGCTGTAATAGGTTTATAATACTTTTCACACAAATGATACATAAAATACAAAGCAACCCTCCCAAAATAAAGAAAATATTTGAAATCTTACAGTACAGTACCTTAAAAAGTAAGGTAATAGAGTACAATAGCTGGCATACAGGGACTGGCATCAAGTGAACAGGCAAGAAGAGTTACTGATTGGAGGAAGAAGAGAATGTGGGAGATGGAAGAGCTGAAGGTTTGTCAGTAATTGGAGATGGAGGGAAAGTTGCAATTTCACTCACACCTGATCAAATTGATGGCATAGGTTCTGGTTCCTTGTTGGATTCAATTCTATCTACCTTCTTGCTTGCAGACTTGAAATAAAGGGGCTTGAAATAAAGATATTGTGCTACTATACTGTATATAGTGTGTGCATGCACAGTCACTTCAGTCTGTCCAACTCTGTGCAATCCTGTGGACTCTAGCCTACCAGGCTTCTCTGTCCATGAGATTCTTCATCCATGGGATTCTCCAGACAAGAATACTGGAGAGGCCTGCCATGCCTTCCTCCAGGGGATATTCCTGACCCAGGGTTGGAACCCACATCTCCTCTGTCTCCTGCATTGCAGGCAGATTCTTTACCCATTGAGCCACCTGGGAAGCCCACTCTATACAGTACTGTATAGTAAAGTACACAAAAGCACAACCACTTGTAGAAGATGTACACACATGACAGTGTATGCCAGATACATGACTAACTTACCTGATTGGACATGCAAATACATGCTCACATCTTTGAGAGTTTGCAACTTGAAGGTTTGTATGTAGGGAATTTACTGTACCACTCTTCAACTGAAATTACACCAGGAACTGAGAGTTCTTTGGTGTATATTGTTCTTGAGAATTTGAGGCTATTAGCAGAAAGATAGGATAATAATTTGAAATATAAGGCAGAGCCATCTGAGATACAAGCGTACAGTGAATTGAAAAGCATGTTAATGACTCTTAAGCATGTGAACAGATGCTGAATATCATTCAAAAGATACATGTAAGTAAAACTATACTAAGATACCACTTCCCATCTGTAAGTTCAACAAAAATCCAATATTTGGACCATATACTCTTTTTGCCAAGCTATGGTAAAACAAGCCCTTGAATGCATAGCTGGTAGGAATGCACAATGGTAAAATAACACTGATGGAGGAGAAATTGGGAATATTTCACAAAATTATATATACATATGCATTATCATTTGGCCTAGCAATCATGCTAGAAATTAAAATTTAGAGAAGAGCTAACACCTATCCTACTCAAACTCTTCCAGAAAATTGCAGAGGAGGGTAAACTTCCAAACTCATTCTATGAGGCCACCATCACCCTAATACCAAAACCTGACAAAGATGCCACAAAAAAAGAAATCTACAGGCCAATATCACTGATGAACAGGGATGCAAAAATCCTTAACAAAATTCTAGCAATCAGAATCCAACAACACATTAAAAAGATCATACACCATGACCAAGTGGGCTTTATCCCAGGGATGCAAGGATTCTTCAATATCCACAAATCAATCAATGTAATACCATATTAACAAATTGAAAAATAAAAGCCATATGATTATCTCAATAGATGCAGAGAAAGCCTTTGACAAAATTCAATATCCATTTATGATAAAAACTCTCCAGAAAGCAGGAGTAGAATGAACATACCTCAACATAATAAAAGCTATATATGACAAACCTATATCAAACATTATCCTCAATGGTGAAAATTTGAAAGCATTTCCCCTAAAGTCAGGAACAAGACAAGGGTGCCCACTTTCACCACTACTATTCAACATAGTTTTGGAAGTTTTGGCCACAGCAATCAGAGCAGAAAAAGAAATAAAAGAAATCCAAATTGGAAAAGAAGAAGTCAAACTCTCACTGTT
The DNA here is from genome assembly GCF_027580195.1 of Bos mutus. Taxonomy (NCBI): domain Eukaryota; kingdom Metazoa; phylum Chordata; class Mammalia; order Artiodactyla; family Bovidae; genus Bos; species Bos mutus. Next base: position 11,077,760 of record NC_091619.1, on the reverse strand, counting down.
TGCAGATGACATGATCCTCTACATAGAAAAGCCTAAAGACTCCACCAGAAAATTACTAGAGCTAATCAATGAATATAGGAAAGTGGCAGGATATAAAATCAACACACAGAAATCTCTTGCATTCCTATACACTAATAATGAGAAAATAGAAAGAGAAATTAAGGAAACAATTCCATTCACCATTGCAACGAAAAGAATAAAGTACTTAGGAATATATCTACCTAAAGAAACTAAAGACCTATATATAGAAAACTATAAAACACCGGTGAAAGAAATCAAAGACAACACTAATAGATGGAGAAATATACCATGTTCATGGATGGGAAGAATCAATATAGTGAAAATGAGTATACTACCCAAAGCAATCTATAGATTCAATGCAATCCCCATCAAGCTACCAACGGTATTTTTCACAGAGCTAGAACAAATAATTTCACAATTTATATGGAAATACAAATAACCTCGAATAGCCAAAGCAATCTTGAGAAAGAAGAATGGAACTGGAGGAATCAATCTGCCTGACTTCAGGCTCTACTACAAAACTGCAATCATCAAGACAGTATGGTACTGGCACAAAGACATAAATATAGATCAATGGAACAAAATAGAAAGCCAAGAGATAAATCCATGCACCTATGGACACCTTATCTTTGACAAAGGAAGCAAGAATATACAATGGAGAAAGACAATCTCTTTAACAAGTGGTGCTAGGAAAACTGGTCAACCACTTGTAAAAGAATGAAACTAGAACACTTTCTAACACCATACACAAAAATAAACTCAAAATGGTTTAAAGATCTAAACGTAAGGCCAGAAACTATAAAACTCCTAGAGGAGAACATAGGCAAAACACTCTCCAACATAAATCATAGCAGGATCCTCTATGACCCACCTCCCAGAATATTGGAAATAAAAGCAAAAATAAGCAAATGGTATCTAATTAAACATAAAAGATTCTGCACAACAAGGGAAACTCTAAGCAAGGTGAAAGACAGCCTTCAGAATGGGAGAAAATAATAGCAAATGAAGCAACTGACAAACAACTAATCTCAAAAATATACAAGCAACTCCTGCAGCTCAATTCCAGAAAAATAAACAACCCAATCAAAAAATGGGCCAAAGAACTAAATAGACATTTCTCCAAAGAAGACATACAGATTGCTAACAAACACATGAAAAGATGCTCAACCTCACTCATTATCAGAGAAATGCAAATCAAAACCACAGTGAGGTACCATCTCACACCAGTCAGAATGGCTGCTATCCAAAACTCTACAAGCAATAAATGCTGGAGAAGGTGTGGAGAAAAGGGAACCCTCTTACACTGTTGGTGGGAATGCAAACTAGTACAGCTACTATGGAGAACAGTGTGGAGATTCCTTAAAAAACTGGAAATAGAACAGCCTTATGACCCAGCAATCCCACTGCTGGGCATACACACTGAGGAAACCAGAAGGGAAAGAGACACATGTACCCCAATGTTCATCGCAGTACTGTTTATAATAGCCAGGACATGGAAGCAACCTAGATGTCCATCAGCAGATGAATGGATAAGAAAGCTGTGGTACATGTACACAATGGAGTATTACTCAGCCATTAAAAAGCATACACTTGAATCAGTTCTAATGAGGTGGATGAAACTGGAGCCTATTATACAGAGTGAAGTAAGCCAGAAAGAAAAACACCAATACAGTATACTAACACATATATACGGAATTTAGAAAGATGGTAACGATCACCCTGTATGCGAGACAGCAAAAGAGACACAGATGTATAGAACACTATTTTGGACTCTGTGGGAGAGGGATAGGGTAGGATGATTTGGAAGAATGGCATTGAAACATGTATAATATCACATATGAAATGATTCGCCAGTCCAAGTTCGATGCATGATACTGGTTGCTTGGGGCTGGTGCACTGGGATGACTTGGAGGGATGGTATGGGGAGGGAGGTGGGAGGGGGGTTCAGGATGGGGAACACGTGCATACACGTGGTGGATTCATGTTGATATGTGGCAAAACCAATACAATATTGTAAAGTAAGTAACCTCCAATTAAAATAAATAAATTTGTATTAAAAAAAAGAATCTAGAGTTTTAGAACAGTATCCTGAAAACATACTAAAAAAATATGATGAGATGTACAAATAAGGTACTATAATACAGCATTATTTATGATAACAAAAGACTGGCAACAACCTGAATCAACAGGAAAACAGTTAAATGAAGCTTTAGCTACACAATGGAATATAAACAGTATAAAAGGAAAAGCTACAATGTGGTAATCTGTAGGGTATATTATTTTTTGTTTTGTATTATTTTCTGTTGAACGTGCATTTTTTATTGGCATATATTTGATTTACAATGTTGTGCTAGTTTCTGCTATATAGCAGAGTGATTCAGTTGTACATATGTGTACATTTTTTTAAAATATTCTTTTTCATTATGATATCATTTGTGTTCAGTTGCTAAGTCATGTCTGACTCTGAGACCCCACGGATTGCAGCCTGCCAGGCTCAGACTCTGTCCATGGGACTTCCTAGGCAAGAATACTGGAGAGGTTGCCATTTCCTTCTCCAAGGGATCATCCTGACCCAGGGATCAACCTTGCATACCCTGCATTGGCAGGCGTACTCAAACCCTTATGGTTTATCATAGGGGACTGAATATATTTCCCTGTGCTATACAATCAGGCTTTGTTGTTTATCCATTGTATGTGTAATAACATGCATCTGCTAATCCAAACTCGCAGTGCATCCCTCCCCCACCCCATCCCCCTTGGCAACCACAAGTCTATTCTTTCTATGTTTGTGAGTCTGTTTTTATTTTTTTTAGTGGTTCATTTGTGTCATGTTTTAGATTCCACATGTAAATTATATGATATTTGCCTTTTTCTGTCTGACTTCACTTAGTATGATAATCTCTAAGTCCATCCATGTTGCTGCAAATGCCATTATTTCATTCTTTTTTTCTTGCTGTGTAATATTCCATTGTATATATGTATAACATTTTTTAAAATCTATGCATCTGCTGATGGACATTTAGGCTGTTTCCCTGTCTTGGCTATTGTGAATAGTGCTGCTATGAACATAAGGTGCATGTGTCTTTTTGAATTATAGTTTTGTCTGGATACATGCTCAGGAGTGGGATTGCTGGATCGTATGGCACTTACACTTATTTTTAAATTTGGCTATGTCAGGTGTTAGTTTGGAGAAGGTGATGGCACCCCACTCCAGTACTCTTGCCTGGAAAATCCCATGGACGGAGGAGCCTGGTAGGCTACAGTCCATGGGGTCGTGAAGAGTCGGACATGACTGAGCAACTTCCCTTTCACTTTTCACTTTCATACATTGGAGAAGGAAATGGCAACCCACTCCAGTGTTCTTGCCTGGAGAATCCCAGGGACGGTGGAGCCTGGTGGGCTGCCGTCTATGGGGTCACACAGAGTCAGACACGAGTGAAGCGACTTAGCAGCAGCAGCAGCAGGTGTTAGTTGTGGCAGTGGGATCTTTGTGGCCTCATGTGGGATCTTTACTTGTAGTGGACAGACTCTCTAGTTGTGGCGTGAGGACTCCAAAACACAGGGGCCTCAGTTGTTGCAGCATGTGGGCTCAGTTGCTTCATTGCATGCGGGATCCCAGTTCCCCAACCAGGGACCAAACCCACATCCCCTGCACTGCAAGGCAATTCTCAACCACTGGATCACCAGGGAAATCCCCACAGACCTCTGTTTTTAGTTTTTTGAGGAACCTTCATATTGTTTTCCATGGTGGTTACACTAACTGACATTCTCATCAACAGTGTAGGAGGGTTCTTTAGGGAATATTGTTAAGTGGGAAAAGCAAAGTGAAGAAAGACACTTAGAGTATGCTATATAAGAAAGGGGAGATGTGAATATAATTATATATCTACAGATAGATATATAGCTAATATATACACACATATGTATTTGCTCATGTTATAAAAGCCAATAAAAGAATAATAAAAAATTTAATTGTTATATATGAAGGGGAAAAGAGAAGATCTTTTCTGAATATGCCAAAGATTGTCTTTAGAAACAAGTATTTTTTAAATTAAATAAAAATATAATCCCTAAAAAAGCAAAAATAAGTGATTATATCTGTATATCCAGTTTATAACATAATTCTCAGAAATGAAATATTTTAAATGACTTTAAAAACAGTAATTTGATCATATATTTCCCCTAGGATTAACCCCAAGGACAAAAACAACAGAAAATAAAACCATAAATTGTTCTCAGTTTGGTGGTAGATTTGGTATTGCTATTCTCAGACTGCTGTATCACAGGATTAAAGAAGTGTGCTTATTTGGTAATACTAAGAACCACATTTTTTTAGTGTGGTTGAAAGAAGATACAAATGCAAGACTAGTGAGTTTAAATAAGAGTCTGTAGGCCTGTACTTCATCAGTATGAAATAATGTATATTAGATCTTAAAAATACATATATTTTCTAGTTCTATCTACTGAAGAGGTCCAGACACAGTTCCTGACTCTAATCAGTGGTCCCCAAAACCAACCTCAGGCTCAGTGATTCTCTGAAAGAACCCACAGAGCTCAACAAAATTGTTATACTCAGGATTACAGGTTTTGCAATGGAAGGATACAGACTAAAAATCAACAATGGAAGAAGGCATATAAGGCAGATGAGGGACAAGCTTCCGGTTGCCTGCTCCCAGGTAAGTCACACAGACAAAATTTCATTTTCCCAGCAATAGTGTGCAGCAACTTGCACTTCCCAAGCACAGAAGCTTACTTAAGCATTGATGTCAGGATTTTTATTTTAGAGGTCAATTATGTAGGTATGTCCTCCAGTGGTCAACTGACAGATATTGTGTGACCCAACGCCCACACCATAACTTACACTGTTAGCACAGATAACCTGGTGTGGCCCAAGTTCCTTCATCCAACCAGTCCATCCTAAAGGAGATCAGTCCTGGGTGTTCACTGGAAGGACTGATGTTGAAGCTGAAACTCCAATACTTTGGCCACCTGATGTGAAGAGCTGACTCATTGGAAAAGACTGAAAGTAGGAGGAGAAGGGGACGACAGAGGATGAGATGGCTGGATAGAATCACTGACTCTATGAACATGAGTTTGGGTAAACTCTGGGAGTTGGTGATGGACAGGGAGGCCTGGTGCACTGCGATTCATGGGGTCTCAAAGAATCAGACACGACTGAGCAACTGAACTGAACTGAACTAGTTAGAGGTTCTCTCCTAGGAGCTAGTCAAGAGCCAAACCTTTCTTTGGAATAAGCAGTGTTTGGATAACTTAAGTCTTCTTAGGCACAGTGTCCTAGTATCACTGAATTACCACTAGAGCTCAGGTTGTCGTCTTTAAACACTATTGGCCAGAAAAGAAAATAGGGCTCTTTGGAAAAAGGGTTGAACCCAGTTCTAGGGCAATAAATGTACAAAGTTAAGTTAGGATATTTTGTCATACCAGAGTAAGAGAGTTATCATAGAGCAGTTGAATTGTGTTAATAGAATTCAGAAATCAATCTAAATGAGTTCCCACTGGGCAAAGATAGGACAACTTGAGCAACAATAAAGATAATTGCTATAGATTAAAACATATAAAAATACTTTTATCTATTGTTCATAATGATGCTAAAATAATAACCTCTGGAAGATGCTAGAGATGGTTATTAACTCATATCATTAATTTGAAAAATAGGTAAATGAAGCATTTGCCTGCTTTTTTGTGAATGGGTAGGGAAACTAGATAGTTGATGTGTGGTGAATGTGGAGGTGCTTCTTTTTGTAGAAATATTTCAGCTAAAAAATGGGAGAGGGAAATGATAGAATATCACTATTTTCCCCTGGTGACTCAGACAGTTAAGAATCTGCCTGCAATGCAGGAGACCCAGGTTTGATCCCTGGGTCAACAAGATCTCCTGGAGAAGGGAATAGCTACCCACTCCAATATTCTTGTCTGGAGAATCCCATGGACAGAGGAGCTGGCAGGCTACAGTCCAAAGGGTCACATAGAGTTGGACATGATTGAGTAACTAACAAAGAAGTAGATTTTTAAAAAAAATTTGGGCAATAATCATAACCCCTTAAAAAGAGAGAAAACAAGAAACTGTTCATCCTATTTGAAGTATAAACACTACCACATCCAAGGATAAAGATAAGCCACAATGAGATGGTAGGAGGGGTGCAATTACAATAAATTCAAATCCCATAAGCCCTGGTTGCCACCCACAAACTGGAGAACAATAATACTGTTCTTGCACTTTGGGAATGTTCTAGGCCCCACATCAGGCTCCCCAGCCTGGGGATCTGACAAACGGACTAGGAATCCCCAGGGAATCTGACTTTGGAGGCCAGCGGGATTTGATTACGGGACTTCCACAGGACTGGGGGAAACAGTCTCCACTTTTGGAAGGCACAAACAAAACCTTGTGCACGCCAGGAGTAGGGGAAAGGGCTCATAGCTCCACAGGAGACTGAGGCAGGCCTACCCTGTGAGGGTTTGAGGGTTCTCCTGCAGAGGCGTGGGTCGGCAGTGACCTGTCACAGGGACAGAGGCACTAGCAGCAGCAGTCCTGAGAGTTGTGTCTTGATGTAAGGCTTCATGGAGGTTACTGTTATCCCTATCATAGAGCCTGTATACTCCAGGACTGGGTTCAGTTCAGTTCAGTTCAGTCACTCAGTCGTGTCCAACTCTTTTTGATGCCATGAACCACAGCACGCCAGGCCTCCCTGTCCATCACCAACTCCTGGAGTCCACCCAAACCCATGTCCATTGAGTAGGTGATGTCATCCAACCATTTCATCCTCTGTCGTCCCCTTCTCCTCCTGTGCTCAATCTTTCCCAGCATCAGGGTCTTTTCCAATGAGTCAGCTCTTCGCATCAGGTGGCCAAAGTATTGGAGTTTCAGCTTCAACATCAGTCCTTCCAATTAACACCCAGGACTGATCTCCTTTAGGATGCACTGGTTGGGTCTCGTTGCAGTCTAAGGGATTCTCAAGAGTCTTCTCCAACACCACAGTTCAAAAGCATCAATTCTTTGGCACTCAGCTTTCTTTATAGTTCAACTCTCACATCCATACATGACCACTGGAAAAAACATAGCCTTGACTAGACAGACCTTTGTTGGCAAAGCAATGTCTCTGCTTTTGAATATGCTGTCTAGGTCGGTCATAACTTTCCTTCCAAGGAGTAAGCATCTTTTAATTTCCTGGCTGTAATCACCATCTGCAGTGATTGGAGCCCAGAAAAATAAAGTCAGCCATTGTTTCCCCATCTATTTCCCATGAAGTGATGGGACCAGATGCCATGATCTAGTTTTCTGAATGTTGAGCTTTAAGCCAACATTTTCACTCTCCTCTTTCACTTTTGTCAAGAAGCTCTTTAGTTCTTTACTTTCTGCCATAAGCGTGGTGTCATCTGCATATCTGAGGTTATTGATATTTCTCCAGGCAATCTTGATCCCAGCTTGTGCTTCTTCCAGCCCAGCATTTCTCATGATGTACTCTGCATATAAGTTAAATAAGCAGGGTGACAATATACAGCTTTGACATACTCCTTTTCCTATTTGGAACCAGTCTGTTGTTCCATGTCCAGTTCTAATTGACCTGTTGCTTCCTGACCTGCATACAGGTTTCTCAAGAGGCAGGTCAGGTGGTCTGGTATTCCCATCTCTTTCAGAATTTTCCATAGTTTATTGTGATCCACACAGTCAAAGGCTTTGGTATAGTGAATAAAGCAGAAATAGATGTTTTTCTGGAACTCTCTTGCTTTTTCCATGATCCAGCGGATGTTGGCAATTTGATCTCTGGTTCTTCTGCCTTTTCTAAAACGAGCTTGAACATCTGGAAGTTCATGGTTTATGTGTTGCTGAAGCCTGGCTTGTAGAATTTTAAGCATACTTTACTAGCGTGTGAGATGAGTGCAATTGTGCAGTAGTTTGAGCATTCTTTAGCATTGCCTTTCTTTGGGATTGGAATGAAAACTGACCTTTTCCAGTCCTATGGCCACTGCTGAGTTTTCCAAATTTGCTGACATATTGAGTGCAGCACCTTCACAGCATCATCTTTCAGGATTTGAAATAGCTCAACTGGAATTCCATCATTTCCACTAGCTTTGTCCATAGTGATGCTTTGTAAGGCCTACTTGACTTCACATTCCAGGATGTCTGGCTCTAGGTGAGTGATCACACAATCGTGATTATCTGGGTCATGAAGATCTTTTTTGTACACTTCTTCTGTGTATTTTTGCCACTTCTAGGTATCCAGAACTGGGTGCCTCAGGCCAAAAACTAACAGGAAGGGAGCCTAGCCCATCAGCAGACAACTGGATCAAAGTTTTACTGAGCATGGCCCTGCCCACCCAGAGCAAGACCCAGTTTTCCCCACAGCCAGTCCCTCCCATCAGGAAGCTTGCACAAGCCTCTTACCCTCATTCACCAGAGGGCAGAGAGAAGAAGCAAGAAAAACTACACCCCTACAGCCTCCAGAACTAATACTACAATCACAGAAAGCTAACCAAAATTAAAAGAAATAGAATTATGTCCCAGATGAAGGAACAAGATAAATCTCCAGAAAAATAACTAAATGAAGTGGAGATAGGCAGCCTTCCAGAAAAAGAATTCAGAATAATGATAGTGAAGATGATCCAAGATCTTGGGAAAAGAATGGAAAAGATTCAAGAAATGTTTACCAAAGTCTTAGAACTGAAGAACAAACAAACAGATGAAACAATACATAGAAGGAATACATAGAAGTAGCAGGATAACTGAGATAGAAGAATCGATAAGTGACCTAGAAGACATAATGGTGGAAATCACTGCTGCAAAACAGAATATAGAAAAAAGAATGAAAAGAAATGAAGACAGTCTAAGAGACTGGGACAACATTAAGTGCACCAACATTCATATTATAGAAAGAGAAAAGAGGGAAAGGACCTGAGAAAATATTTTAAGAGATAATAGCTGAAAACTTCCCTAACATGGGAAAGGAAATAGTCAACCAAGTCCAGGAAGCACAAAGAGTCCCAGGCAGGATAAATTCAAGGAGGAACACACCAAGACACATAGTAATCAAACTGACAAAAATTAAAGACAAAGGTAAAATATTAAAGGCAACAAGGGAAAGATGACAAATATCATACAGGGAAACTCCCATCAGGCTATCAGCTGATTTTTCCATAGAAACTCTACAAGCCAGAAGGGAATGGCATGGCATATTTAAAGTGATGAAAGGGAAGAATCTACCAGCAAGAATACTCTACTGATAAGACTCACAATAAGATTTGATGAGTAATCAAAAGCTATCCAAAAAAAGCAACAGTTAAGAAAATTCATAACCACTAAACCAGGTTTACAACAAATGCTAAAGGAACTTCTTTAGGCAAGAACCACAAGGAAAAGGTCTACAAAAAATTAACCCCAAACAATTAAGAAAATGGTAATAGGATCATATATGTCAATGAGTGAGTGAGTGAAGTCACTCAGTCATGTCCAACTCTTTGCGACCCCGTGGACTGTAGCCTACCAGGCTCCTCTGTCTATGAGATTCTCCAGGCAAGAATATTGGAGTGGGTTGCCATTTCCTTCTCCAGGGGATCTTCCCGACTCAGGGATCAAACCCGGGTCTCCCACATTGGAGGCAGACGCTTTAACCTCTGAGCCACCAGGGAAGATCTTACATGTCAATAATTACCTTAAATGTAAATGGATTAAATGCACCAACCAAAAGATACACACTGGCTGGGTGGATACAAAAACCCATGTATATGTTGTCTACAAAAGGCCCACCTCAGACCTATGGACATTTACAGATTGAAAGTAAGGGAATGGGAGAAGGCATTTCACTCAGATGGAAATTATAAGAAAGCTTGAGTAGCAATACTCATATTAGAAAAAATAGACTTTAGAACAAAGACTGTTATAAGAGACAAAGAAGTACATTACATAACTATGAAGGGTTCAATCCAAGAATATATAACAATTATAAATATGTATGTACCCAACATAGGAACACCTCAATATGTAAGGCAAATGCTAACATCAGAAAGGTAGAAGTCAACAGTAATACAATAATAGTGGGGGACTTTAATACCCCACTTTCATCAATGGACAGATCATCTAGACAGAAAATCAATAAGGAAATACAGGCCTTAAATGACACTTTAGATGAATCAAACTTAATTCCAAAAGCATCAGACTACACAGTCTTCTCAAGTGCACATGGAACATCTCCAGGACTGACCACATGCTGAGCCACAAGATGAGCCTTGGTAAGTTCAACAAAATTGAAATCATATTAGCATCTTTTCTTATCACACTGCTATGAGATGAGAAATAAACTACAAGAAAAAAAAAACTTGAAGAAACACAAACACACGGCGGCTAAACAATAAGCTACTAAACAACCATTGGATCACTGGAGAGATCAAAGAAGAAATGAAAAATTGCCTAGAGACAAATGAAAACAAAAGCACAACAGTTCAAAACTTAATGGGTGTAGCAAAAGCAATTCTAAGAGGGAAGTTTATAGCAATACAATCTTACCTCAAGAAACAAGAAAAACCTCAAATAAACAATCTAATCTTACACCTAAAGCAACCAGAGAAAGAAGAACAAACAAAACCCAAAGTTAGCAGAAGGAAGGAAATCATAAAGATCAGAGCAGAAATAAAATAGAGACAAAATAATCACAAATATCAATGAAACTAGAAGCCGGTTCTTTGAAAAGATAAACAAAATTGATAGGCCTCTAGCCAGACTCATCAAGAAAAACCAGATAGAACTTAAATCAGTAAAATTATCAGTGAAAAAGTAGAAATTTGCCAATAAAAATGGACAATGTGGAAGAAATGTACAGTCTCCCTAGACTGAACTAGGAAGGAAAAAATAAACAGACCAATTCCAAGTGCTGAAATTGAAGCTGTACTTAAAAGCCTCCCAACAAATACAAGTTGAGGACCTTGGTTTCACAACCAAATTTTATATCAAACATTTAGAGAAAAGGTAATATCTAGCCTTCTGAAACTGTCCCAAAAAGTTGCAGAGGAAGGAAAACTTCCAAACTCATTTTATGATGTCACTATCACCCTGATACCAAAACCAGACAAAAATACCACACACAAAAAAGAGAAAATTTCAGGCCAATATCACTGATGAACATAGATGCAAAACTCCACAACAAAATGCTCGCAGTTCATACCCAACCATATATGAAAAAGATCACACACCATGATCAAGTGGGATTCATCCCAGGGATGCAAGGACTTTTCAACATCTGCAAATCAATCAAAATGATATACCACCATCAACAAACTGAAGAATAAAAGCCATATGATCATCTCAATAGACGCAGAATAAGCTTTTGACAAAATTCAGCACCAATTTATGATAAAATGCTTCAGAAAGTGGGCATAGAGGGTACATACCTCAACATAATAAAGGCCATCTATGACAAACCTGCTTCCCTGGTGGCTCAGAGCATAAAGAATCTGACTGTAATTCAGGAGACTCAATTCAATCCCTGGGTTGGGAAGATCCCTGGAAGAGGAAATGGCAACCCACTCCAGTATTCTTGCCTGGAGAATCCCATGGACAGAGGAGCCTGGTGGGCTACAGTCCACAGGTTGGCAAAGAGCTGGACATGCCTGAGCAACTAACTCACATACACACACATGACAAAACTACAGCTGGCATCATACTCAACCGTGAAAAGCTGAAAGCATCCCCTTTAAGATCAGGAACAAAACAAGGATGTCCACTCTCACTTTTATTCAACATAGTTTTGGGAGTCCTAGCTACAGCAATCAGAGAAGAAAAAGAAGTAAAGAGAATCCAAATTGGAAAAGAAGAAGTTAAAGTGTCACTGTTTGCAGATGATATGATAAAAGATAGAAGATCCTAAAGATGCTACCAGAAAGCTACTAGAACTCAACAATGAATTTGGTAAAGTTGTAGGTTACAAAATTAATACACAGAAATCTGTTGCATTTCTATACATTAACAACAAAAGATCAGAAAGAGAAATTCAAGAAGTAATTCTATTTACCATTGCATCTAAAAGAATAAATTACCTAGGAATAAACCTACCTAGAAGACAAAAGACCTGTACTCCAAAAACTATAAGATGCTGACGAAAGAAATTGAAGAAGACATAAACAGATGGAAAGGTATACCATGTTCATGGATTGAAAAAATCAATATTGTCAAAATGATTATACTACCCAAGGCAATCTACAGATTCAATGCAATCCCTATCAAATTACCAATGGCATTTTTCACAGAACTAGAACAAAAAAATCTCAAAATTTCTATGGAGACACAAAAAATCCCTGAATAGGCAAAACAATCTTGGGGAAAAAATAAAAATAAAAACAACTGGAGCTGGAGGAATCAGGCTCCCTGACTTCAGACTATACTAAAAGCTACCGTCATCAAAACAGTATGGTACTGGCACAAAAATAGAAATATAGATCAATGGAACAGGATAGAACACCTAGAAATAAGTCAATGTACCTATGGTCAAATAATCTATGACAAAGGAGGCAAGATTACACAATATTGCAAAGACAGTTTCTTCAACAAATGGTGCTGGAAAAACTGGACATCCACATGCAGAAGAATGAAATTAGATTATTCCTTGACCCCACACACAAAAATAAGCTCAAAGTTGATTAAAGACCTAAATGTGAGACCGGACACTCCTCTGGTCTAAAGCTCCTAGAGGAAAACATAGGTAGAACACTCTCTGACATAAACCAACATCATTGTCAATCCATTTCCCAGAAAAATGGAAATAAAAGTAAAAATAAACAAATGAGACCTACTTAAACTTAAAAGCTTTTGCACGGCAAAGGATACAATAAACAAAACAAAAAGATAACCCACAGATTGGGAGAAAATATTTGTGAATAATGTGACCAGTAAGGGATTAGTCTCCAAAATTTACAAACAGCTTATGATGCTTTAATGGCATCAAAAGAAACAACCCACTCAAAAAATGGGCAGAAGACTTGAATCGACATTTCTCCAAAGAGGACACACAGATGGCTAGTAGGCACATGAAAAGATGTTCAACATTGCAAATTAGTAGAGAAATGCAACTCAAAGTTCCAATGAGATATCACTTCATACCAGTCAGAATGGCTATCATCAAAAAATCTGCAAACAAATGCTGGAGAGGGTTAGTGAGAAGGGAACCCTTCTACACTGTTCGTGGGAATGTAAATTGGTACAGCCACTATGGAGAACAATATGGAGGTTCTTTAAGAAACAAAAAATAGAGCTATCATATGACCCTACAATCACACTCCTGGACATTTATCCACAGAAAAACATGATCCAAAAGGATACATGCACCCCAATGTTCATTACAGCACCGTTTACAATAGCTGAGACATAGAAGCAACCTAAATGTCCATTGACAGAGGAATGGGTAAAGAAGATGTGGTACATATATACAAAATGCAGTATTAGTCAGCCATTAAAAAGAATGAAATAATGCCATTTGCAGCAACATGGATGGACCTAGAGAGAGTCATACTGAATGAAGTAAGTCAGACAGAGAAGGAGAAATATCATATGACATCCCTTATATGTGTAATCTAAAAAGAAATGATACAAAGGAACTTACAAAACAGAAAGAGGTTCACAAACTTAGAAAATGAACTTATGGTTGCTAAGGGGAAGGGATAGTTAGGGACTTTGGGAAGGTCATGTATATACTTCTATATTTAAAGTGGATAACCAACAAAGACCTATTGGACAGCACCTGGAACTCTTCTTAATGTTAGGTGCCAACCTGGATGCGAGTGGGATTTGAGGGAGAATGGGTACATGTATATGTATGGCTGAGTCCCTTCACTGCTCACCTGAAACTACCACAACATTGTTAATCAGCCACTCACTCATTTTTTATTTTGTTTTATTTTTTCTAGTTGATTTTATTTTTTCCCAAATATTAAATTTTTATTTTGTAATCAGCTACACCCCAATACAAAATAAAAATTTACTATTTGGAAAAAAAACCAAAATCAACTAGAAAAAAAATGAGTGAGTGAAACAAGGTATGAAGGTCCATTTTTTTTTTTTTTTGGCCTCATTGTCCGGCTTGTACATCAAGGATCAGATCTCTTGGCAGTGAAAGTGCTGCCAAGTCCTAACCACTAGGCCACTAGGGAATTCCCAAAGTATCCCAGATACTTCTAAATGCAATGCTGCTGCTGCTGCTGCTAATGCAATAGTGAATGGTAAATCTGGCTAGGATGCTAGGGAATGTGGGGGAACAGTTGTTTTGAGGAAAAATGTCTGGGAAGATAACATCTGGGCAAACAAAGGAAGCAAGAAGAGAGCTATACAGATATCTATGGAAGAGCACTGCAGGTAAATGGATCAGCCATCATGCAGACCCCATGCAGGAGTGCGCCTGCAATGCTTAAGAATAGCTAGGAGAAGAGCGAGGCTGGATCAAAGGTGAGGGTGGAAGTGAGGTCAAAGAAGTAGTGCAGGTTTGGGTAACTAGAAAATGACTTTTGACTTGTTCATGATTTGAGATGGAAAGCCATTAAAGGTTTGTTTGCTTGTTTTTAAGTAGTTTTATTGAACTAGGGACAGAGGAGCCTAGTGGGCTGCTGTCTATGGGGTGGCACAGAGTCGGACACGACTGAAGCAACTTAGCAGCAGCAGCAGCATGTATTCATTTCCTAGGCCTGCCATACAAAATACCACAAACTGGATGGCTTAAAACAACGGAAATTATTCTCACAGTTCTGGAGTCCAGAAGTTTGAAATCAGGGTGTCATTTGGGTTGATCCTTTCTGGAGGTTGAGCCCTCAGGAACTGTAAAATTTTGAAGAAGGAGGGTAATGCAGTTAAGACTGAGGAATCACTAAGATAGGAGAGAACCAAGAGAATGTGGTGTTCTGGAAGCTAAGTAAAGAGCCTGTTTCAATTGTGTTTCAACATTTCTTTAGAGAAAGGTTACTGGTTAATTAAGAGGAGGGGGACTGAGACTTTGGCCATTCAGTTTAGCAATATGAAAGTCACTGGTGACCGTGATAGGAACAGTCATAGTTGACTGAGAGGGACAAATGCCTGACTGGCTTCAAGAGACAAGGGGAGGAGAGGAATTGAGGCAAGGAAGAGAAGCTTTGCTCTAAAAGGGAGCCCCGAGTGGAACAATAGAGGGGTATGAGGACTGTTTTTGATTTTTAATGGGAGAAATAATACTAAATTTGTACCCCAATGGGAATGATCGATTAGGGTGGGAAACATTAAGGGTATCTGAGGAAAAAGCCAGATTGCAGGTGCAATGCCCTGAGTGAGAGGGATGAGATGTAGCCTGGAGGAGTGGTGCTGGCCTTACGGAGGAGCAGGAGCAGATCATCTGTTCAGTGGGCTGGGGTGGGGAGGATGCAGATGTGGGACAGATGCCAGTCACTGGGTAGATGTGGCAGAGGGAGCTTATTGAAATTCTAGTAGTACACTCCTAGGAGTGTGGATGGGGAGGTGGGTATTGGAATTTTAAGGAAAGAAAAAAAGGTGTAATCATCTAGACTAGGGACTAGGGAAATATGGCAGCATTAAGTGCCCCCTGCAGGTGGGGGTCAGGAATTCATAGTAAGACTGGGCAACATGGCTGGGTGTCTTTCTCTTTGGGTATTTAGATCTGTGGCTGTTGACACAGAGTAGGCACCGGACTGGGTTTCTGGCAAGATTTGGACTGTGCCAAACAACAAGAGAAAAAGATGAGCAAAGGAGGTGAGAATGTGTATGCAAGGGAGTGATCATAACACTTGATTGGGGCCTTTTAGTTTGGTAAAAAGCAAAGTGAAGACAAAGAATGGTAAGAGATGGGGAAAATGGTAACTGAATCAACAGGTTGTAGGTCCCATGTGCAACAGAAGAATTGCTGAACTTGGGGTGCCAGAAGGTATGAATTAAAAATGTGAGGTGATGAGTCAAGCACAGAACACTTGAAATTCACTGTATGGTGGGGTAGTGTTATTATTAGTGATAAGGACTCAGATATGACTAGGATTCCCTAGTGGGTCAGATGGTAAAGAGGCTGCCTGCAGTGTGGGAGACCCGGGTTTGATCCCTGGGTCAGGAAGATCCCCTGGAGAAGGAGATGGGAATCCACTCCAGTATTCTTGCCTGGAAAATCCCATGGACAGAGAAGTCTGGCGGACTACAGTCCACAGGGTCTCAAAGAGTCGGACACGACAGAGAGACTTCATTTTCACTTTCACTTTCATGACTAGGAGAGTGGGTAGTTGAAGAGGGATTGAGGACAAGTTCACTGGGTAGAGGGAGTAAGAGGTCAGGATTTGAAAAGATCATCTCCATGGATTGAAATCACCTAGAACCATGGTAGAAGTAGCTTTGGAGAGTGTGACAGTGAGCCTGGGGCTGAAATTGGCAAGGAAAGAGTGGGAGTGCTCTGGTGGGGTAGATGGCAGCAACAGGAGGGGTAGTGGGTGACAGTCTATCAATGGACACTTAAGTCTGGAGGTTCTTAGGGTGTAGGCTTTAGGGAGGAGAAGGGAGATGGTAGGAAAAGGGAGTTTAAAGAGCATTGAAGAAGCAGGGGGGGACCCTTCTCAACTCTAGGTCTGGGGGTATAAGAAAGTGGGAGAGAAGCAGCCAGCAATGTAGGTGAATACAGAGCATGAAGTGGAAGGAGTGTTCTTACAAGAGGTGGTGTATACAGGAGGGTGTGCCCACAACTGCCCTTGAGTTCCAGAGGGCTCAGTGGAAGGGTTTCATAAGATGGGGAGGGCTTTGAGTGGGGGCTGGAAAGAAACATACAGGGCTATAGCGGCTTCCAATGTGGGGAAGAGGGATGACTTAAGAGCCTGGTGTTTGGAGCCAGGGTTGTTCGGGGGAAGCACAGTGAGATTGGTCCAACAGTCTCAAGGCACATGGTGGGAAAGCCACCATGAGTGTGAAGGTTGCTGGGGTCTTGGGTCATGTGACATTCCTGCCAGCCAGCGAGGAGGAGGCCAGGGAGAGGACATCTTATCAGAGTATTCAGAGATCCCTGAAGGCCTACGGGGTCAGGGCAAGATTGTCTCACCTAGAAAATACATAGTGCGAGAATTTTCTAAGTACATCAACTCTCTTAATTCTCCTAACAACCCCATTCTCCTATTAGTACCACTTTTAGATGAGAAGAACAATTTGCCAAGGCTATACGGAGAAGGCAATGGCACCCCACTCCAGTACTCTTGCCTGGAAAATCCCATGGATGCAGGAGCCTGGTGGGCTGCAGTCCATGGGGTCACTAGGAGTCCGACACGACTGAGCGACTTCACTTTCACTTTTCACTTTCCACTTTCATGTGTTGGAGAAGGAAATGGCAACCCACTCCAGTGTTCTTACCTGGAGAATCCCAGGGACAGGGGAGCCTGGTGGGCTGCTGTCAATGGGGTCGCACAGAGTCGGACACGACTGAAGCGACTTAACAGCAGCAGCAGCAGCAGCATACAGCCAATAAGTGGTGGAGTCCAGATATGAGTGGAAACTGTTTATCTGCCCAAGGCCCATACTCTTAACCACTAACATACAGATGTTTGACATTCATTGAACATTGACTGGGTACCACCCATCTACCCACTTCTCTGTGAACTCTCTAAAATAGGGACTGCTGTTAATCCTTTCCTCTCCTACACGTGGCATAACGCCAGGAATATGGAGGGCATTTAATAAATGCTTGACTAGTAAATAAATGTATTAATAAGTAGAAAAATGAAGGGTAGAGGTTAAATTAAAAATGAATAAGACAGTTCCTTTGCCATACCAAATATTAAAAGCTTGTTGTAAAGTTATATTAAGTAAAACAGGACATAAGAACACATGAATAGAGTAGAATATAAAGTCAGGAATTAGACCTAAATAACATTGGAATTTATGGTATGAAAAATATGCACTTTGAAATTAGTGTGGAAATGTGGATTATTTAATAAATGATGTTGGGAAAACTAATTGATCATCTGGAAAAAAATACAATCTGAGTACAGTGCAAAAATACAGTCTTACACTGTAACCAAGATACAATTCAGATGGATCAAAAAGTTATAAAACAATGAAATTCTAGAAGTCTGAGAAATAAGCATGGTGTATATATATATTTATTTATTTATTTTTCATCTCAATGTGGGGAAGTCATTTCTAAATGTAATATTAAGCCCCATATATAAAAGATCAATAAATCTGAGCAATGTAAAAACAGAAATTTCAGCATGACAAAAACAATTGGTAAAGATAAAAAAGTACAATAAGCTGTGATAAAATGTTTGCAACTCATGTCATAGATATAAAGGGATTCTAAAAATCAAAGTAAAAATTACTCAAGAGCATAGTGTATAAAGGACAGGAATGCCTGGTTAACAGAAAAAAATTATATATATATATTCTTAAGTATATAAAACACATTCAGCCTCATTCACATTAAGAGAAATGGAATTTAAATTATGCTGTAATACCATAGTCAAACATAGTTAAACACTATCACTCTGGAGAAAATACAGGTTTGGGAACATACTATGTGGTCTGGGGAAACAGGGATACTTACATACTTGTATGTGCACAACATTACATATGTACATACAAGGATATTCACTGCAGCTTTTGTAACAGCAGAAGGTAAGGAGTAACTTAACTGTGCATGAACAGGGATAGGTCACACCATACAGCAGGATGTTGCTCCACACACACACACACGTAAATACACGAACCTGTTAAAAAGCATGAGGAAACTGTAGAATGATACAGAATGAGTTCCATATACAACAAGCGGAAAAACACAAGATGCTGGATAGTATGCTATCATTTCTAATTTTTGAAAGAGGGGATAAAAAACTATATGATGTTTGGTATGTTTCTATAGGTGTAAGGTACTTTAGAAAGACATCCAAGAAACTGGAAATATTGGGTGCCCCTGGAGAACAGAATTGAGTACACTGGATACAAGTGCTATCTTGCAAGTCATGCATAAGGATTACCACAAATCCTTCCTATCTTCTGAATTTGTACTCAAATATAGTAACCTAAAGAATCTGCCTACAATGCGGGAGACCTGGGTTCGATCCCTGGGCTGGGGGGAAGATCTCCTGGAGAAGGGAAAGGCCACCCACTCCAGTATTCTGGCCTGGAGAATTCCATGGACTCAGTCCATGGGGTTGCAAAGACTTGGATACAACTGAATGACTTTCACTCACTCATAGTAACCTATTCCAAATAACAGTAGTGATCATAACAAAGTGAACGTCTTTTTGTCCTCAAGTTGGGGAGACCAGACATACATTTATTGCTTTACTACAGGATGGAAAGTGTTTGGCATCCTAAGAGAACCAGGGATGAAATTATGTTCTGACTGGGCTGGAAAGATAGCGTTCATGGAAATTTAGGCAGGAGGATACTTGTATTTTATTTAAATATTATAGTATATGGTGATGGCACCCCACTCCAGTACTCTTGCCTGGAAAATCCCATGGATGGAGGAGCCTGGTAGGCTGTAGTCCATGGGGTTGGGAAGAATTGGACATGACTGAGCAACTTCCCTTTCACTTTTCACTTTCATGCATTGGAGACGGAAATGGCAACCCACTCCAGTATTCTTGCCTGGAGAATCCCAAGGACGGGGAGCCTGGTGGGCTTCCGTCTACGGGGTCGCACAGAGTCGGACACGACTGAAGCGACTTAGCAGCAGCAGCAGTATATGGAGCTAGAACGAGTGCTCTAACCTCCAAGTTCAAGTCATATTCAGCAGCACTTTGGCCTCCAACAAGACTTTTTTCTGGTTAAAAGCAGGTGCCTTAAAACTCAAAAGAGTTCTAAAACAGCCCAGATAGCATCTGGCAAAAGTCAGGGGTCTAATGTTACTAGTTAATTAAAGCCTTTTTAACTGTGGTCTTCCCTGGTGGCTCAGAGGTTAAAGCGTCTGCCCGCAATGCGGAAGACCTGGGTTCGATCCCTGGGTCGGGAAGGTCCCCTGGAGAAGGAAATGGCAACCCGCTCCAGTATTCTTGCCTGGAGAATCCCATGGATGGAGGAGCCTGGTGGGCTACAGTCCACGGGGTCGCAAAGAGTCGGACACGACTGAGTGATTTCACTCACTCAAAGCATTTTTAAGTGCACATCACCCTCCATCATGATCTGTTCCAGTGTTAAAGTAGCTGTGCTTAACACTATTGTGTGCCAGCAGGAGACAGAAAATATATGTTATTTTTAACAAATTCTAGTACCAGTGGATGCATGCTCTTTGGACTTGCTGGCAGACTTGCCTCTCAGCTCCTGGGAGGCCAAATTTAGTTAAATTGCCATCCTTGTCTGTCATCTCAAGTGGAGAAATGGACTTTTTAGATTCCTCAAGCAGGGATGTAATGGGTGGATAAATTCCCAAGGCGGCATCCAACTGTGGCTCGACTGACAGTTTGGGGATTTTATTTCCCCTAAAAGTAAGGACGGACGCAGAGTTTCAGCTCAGCAGCTGATAAAGACATCTGATTTACTGAGACAGCAAACAGAACTCACCTGCCTTTATTTTTCAAAGTAGAAGAAAGGTCTCAGGTAACTCATTAACTCTAGCCCTTTCTGTAACAATTAGTATAAACTGTCTTAGAGGAAGGTTGAGGTATCATAACATGAGAGAAAGAAACTTGTTATTTCACTATTTATTGCTTTAGTCACCAAAAAGCCTCTATTAAAATTGACTCTTTATTGTCCTTTTAAGTGTAATATTTGACACGTACATTCCTCTGCTTTCTCACTCCCATTTCCCAGAGGCAATTTGCTATCTTGATTCTATGGTTATAATTTCCAGTTTGTGTCTTGTCTTTTCATATTCTCTGTAGCTTTTTAAAAAAATGAACATAATTTCTTACATTAATGATGTCACAACTATCAGTAGTCCCTTTTATAGTCAATTCTTTCTGTACTATGTGTTCAAAAAAATCTTTATGACCTCAATGATATTTTATACATTTTTCTTCTAAAGTTTAAAAGGTTTCCTTTTCATATTTAAAATCTTAGATCAAGTGGAATTGCTTTTTATGAATAAAGTGGGGAAGGGGTCTAAATTAAACTTTTTCCCTTTATGCATTTACCAATGAATTGTTCCTGGACAATTTTCTAAATAGTCCCGTTGGTCTGAAATATTACCTTGGTCATATATCAGTTTCATAAATGAATGGGAAAAATAATAATGAGTGGGTCTTCTGATTTTATGCTATTTGTTAATTTGGCTATATTTACTTTAATATCTCACAGTCTTAATTATCATTATAATAAGTTTTATAATCAATTAAATATCTGACAGGGCAAGTCCCATCCCTCTTAAGACGTTATTCTTCTTTAGGTGTGTCCAGGCTTCCTTCATCTCTATCTTCCTAGAATTAGCTTGTGAAGTCCTGAAAAAACAGGGCTGGGACTTTAATTGAAACTGTACTGATCTACAGACCAGTCTAGGAAGAATGAAAATCTGTACAATTTTGAGTCTTTCTATACAGATCAGTCTTGGGTGTTCTTTGGAAGGAATGATGCTAAAGCTGAAACTCCAGTACTTTGGCCACCTCATGCGAAGAGTTGACTCATTGGAAAAGACTCTGTTGCTGGGAGGGATTGGGGGCAGGAGGAGAAGAGGACGACAGAGGATGAGATGGCTGGATGGCATCACCGACTTGATGGACGTGAGTCTGAGTGAACTCCAGGAGTTGGTGACGGACAGGGAGGCCTGGCGTGCTGCGATTCATGGGGTCGCAAAGAGTCGGACAGGACTGAGCGACTGAACTGAACTGAACTGAACTGATAGACAGAAGAACTAAGTCTAAGTTTTTGGTCAGGAGCACTTTGTGTAGGAAATTATTGTCGCTGGCTGTGACGGACAGCGCAGAAGCATGGCCTAGAGGAGCTACCCCTCGCCCGAGGTCAGGGGCAGTGGCTGGGAGGAGCTACCCCACATTCAAGGAGCAGCGGCTGCCTGGGTGCAGGAGGGCAGAGAGGAGCCACTCCACGTTCAAGATCAGGAGGGGCAGCGGTGAGGAGATACCTCTTGTCCAAGGTAAGGAGCAGTGGCTGCGCTTTGCTGGAGCAGCCGTGAAGAGATACCCCATGTCCAAGGTAAGAGAAACCCAAGTAAGATGGTAGGTGTTGCAAGAGGCATCAGAGGGCAGACACATAAACCATAATTAGAGAAAACTAGTCAATCTGATCACACAGATCACAGCCTGGTCTAACTCAATGAAACTAAGCCATGCGTGTGGGGCCACCCAAGATGGGCAGGCACGGTGGAGAGGTCTGACAGAATGTGGTCCACTGGAGATGGGAATGGCAAACCACTTCAGTATTCTTGCCTCGAGAACCCCATGAACAGTATGAAAAGGCAAAAAGATAGGATATTGAAAGATGAACTCCCCAGGTCGGTAGGTGCCCAATATGCTACTGGAGATCAGTGGAGAAATAACTCCAGGAAGAATGAAGGGATGGAGCCAAAGCAAAAACAATACCCAGTTGTGGATGTGACTGGTGATAGAAGCAAGGTCCGATGCTGTAAAGAGCAATATTGCATAGGAACCTGGAATGTCAGGTCCATGAATCAAGGTAAACAAGAAGTGGTCAAACAGGAGATGGCAAGAGTGAACGACAACATTCTAGGAATCAGCAAACTAAAATGGACTGGAATGGGTGAATTTAACTCAGATGACCATTATATCTACTACTGTGGGCAGGAATCCCTCAGAAGAAATGGAGTAGCCATTATGGTCAACAAAAGAGTCCGAAATGCAGTACTTGGATGCAATCTCAAAAACGACAGAATGATCTCTGTTCATTTCCAAGGCAAACCATTCAATATCACAGTAATCCAAGTTTATGCCCCAACCAGTAACGCTGAAGAAGCTGAAGTTGAATGGTTCTATGAAGACCTACTAGACCTTTTAGAACTAACACCCAAAAAAGGTGTCCTTTTCATTACAGGGGACTGGAATGCAAAAGTAGGAAGTCAAGAAACACCTGGGGTAACAGGCAAATTTGGCCTTGTAATACGGAATGAAGCAGGACAAAGGCTAATAGAGTTTTGCCAAGAGAAAGCACCGGTCATAGCAAACACCCTCTTCCAACAACACAAGAGAAGACTCTACACATGGACATCACCAGATGGTCAACACCGAAATCAGATTGATTATATTCTTTGCAGCCAAAAATGGAGAAGCTCTATACAGTCAGCAAAAACAAGAGCGGGAGCTGACTGTGGCTCAGATCATGAACTCCTTATTGCCAAATTCAGACTGAAATTGAAGAAAGTAGGGAAAACCACTAGACCATTCAGGTATGACCTAAATCAAATTCCTTATGATTATACAGTGGAAGTGAGAAATAAATTTAAGGGACTAGATCTGATAGAGTGCCTGATGTACTGTGGATGGAGGTTCATGACATTATATAGGAGACAGGGATCAAGACTATCCCCATGGAAAAGAAATGCAAAAAAGCAAAATGGCTGTCTGGGGAGGCCTTACAAATAGCTGTGAAAAGAAGAGAAGCGAAAAGCAAAGGAGAAAAGGAAACATATAAGCATCTGAATTCAGAGTTCCAAAGAATAGCAAGGAGAGATAAGAAAGCCTTCCTCAGTGATCAATGCAAAGAAATAGAGGAAAACAACAGAATGGGAAAGACTAGAGATCTCTTCAAGAAAATTAGAGATACCAAGGGAACATTTCATGCAAAGATGGGCTCGATAAAGGACAGAAATGGTATGGACCTAACAGAAGCAGAAGATATTAAGAAGAGGTGGCAAGAATACACAGAACTGTACAAAAAAGATCTTCATGACCCAGATAATCACGATGGTGTGATCACTCACCTAGAGCCAGACATCCTGGAATGTTGAAGTCATTTGGGCCTTAGAAAGCATCACTATGAACAAAGCTAGTGGAGGTGATGGAATTCCAGGTGAGCTATTTCAAATCCTGGAAGATGATGCTGTGAAAGTGCTGCACTCAATATGCCAGCAAATTTGGAAAACTCAGCAGTGGCCACAGGACTGGAAAAGGTCAGTTTTCATTCCAATCTCAAAGAAAGGCAATGCCAAAGAATGCTCAAACTACCGCACAATTGCACTCATCTCACACACTAGTAAAGTAACGCTCAATATTCTCCAAGCCAGGCTTCAGCAATACGTGAACCATGAACTTCCAGATGTTCAAGCTGGTTTTAGAAAAGGCAGAGGAACAGAGATCAAATTGCCAAAATCCGCTGGATCACGGAAAAAGAAGAGTGTTCCAGAAAAAACATCTATTTCTGCTTTATTGACTATGCCAAAGCCTTTAACTGTGTGGATCACAATAAACTGTGGAAAATTCTGAAAGAGATGGGAATACCAGACCACCTGACCTGCCTCTTGAGAAACCTATATGCAGGTTAGGAAGCAACAGTTAGAACTGGACATGGAACAACAGACTGGTTCCAAATAGGAAAAGGAGTACGTCAAGGCTGTATATTGTCACCCTGCTTATTTAACTTCTATGCAGAGTACATCATGAGAAACGCTGGGCTGGAAGAAGCACAAGCTGGAATCAAGATTGCCGGGAGAAATATCGATAACCTCAGATATGCAGATGACACCACCCTTATGGCAGAAAGTGAAGAGAAACTAAAGAGCCTCTTGATGAAAGTGAAAGAGGAGAGTGAAAATGTTGGCTTAAAGCTCAACATTCAGAAAACGAAGATCATGGCATCCAGTCCCATCAGTTCATGGGAAATAGATGGGGAAACAGTGGAAACAGTGTCAGACTTTATTTTGGGGGGCTCCAAAATCACTGCAGATGGTGATTGCAGCCAGGAAATTAAAAGACGCTTACTCCTTGGAAGGAAAGTTATGACCAACCTAGATAGCATATTCGAAAGCAGAGACACTACTTTGCCAACAAAGGTCCGTCTAGTCAAGGCTATGGTTTTTCCTGTGGTCATGTATGGATGTGAGAGTTGGACTGTGTAGAACGCTGAGCGCTGAAGAATTGATGCTTTTGAACTGTGGTGTTGGAGAAGACTCTTGAGAGTCCCTTGGACTGCAAGGAGATCCAACCAGTCCATTCTAAAGGAGATCAGCCCTGGGTGTTCTTTGGAAGGAATGATGCTAAAGCTGAAACTCCAGTAGTTTGGCCACCTCATGCGAAGAGTTGACTCATTGAAAAGTCTCTGATGCTGGGAGGGATTGGGGGCAGGAGGAGAAGGGGACGACAGAGGATGAGATGGCTGGATGGCATCACCGACTCGATGGACATAGGTTTGGGTGAACTCCGGGAGTTGGTGATGGACAGGGAGACCTGGCGTACTGCAATTCATGGCGTCGCAAAGAGTCGGCCATGACTGAGCGACTGAACTGAACTGATTCTTAGGTACCTCACAGTTTGGGTGTTCTGTTTTGTTTTGTTGTTGTTTTGCTATTGTAAATGCTGTCTTCCCCCCCTTCTTTTTAAAAATGTTTTTCAAACTATTTGTTGCTGGTGTATAGAAATATATTTGATTTTTTTATTGACCTTTTAGCCAGCTAAAGTTTTCTTTTTTTTTCTACTTTTTATTTTTTTGCTTGTTAGTTTTGGTTTTTTTGGCTTTGCCACATGGCTTATGGGGTTTTAGTTCCCTGACCAAGGCCCATGGCAGTGAAAACACAGTGGAAGTGCAGAGTCCTAACCACTGGACTGCCAGGGAGTTCCTTATTTTTTTCTACTTTTTGTTTGTAGATTCTTTTAAGCAAAACTTGTGCTTTTCTTTCTTATATTGTGTTTGCTAGAAACTCCAGTACAATGTTAAATATTAGTGACATCAGACATTTTTTCCGCCTCTTGCTCCTGATTTTAAAGGAAAAGCTTTTAAATTTCCATTGAGAATACTTGTTATAAAATTTTTGTAGATGCTTTTCATCAGGCTAAAGGGAGTTCTAATTCTAGTTCACTTATAGTATTTTAAATCATAAGTGGATGTTGAATTTTGTCAAATATTTCTTTCTCCATCCATTCTAATAACATGCTTTTTCTCTCTTGAACCTATTAATGTGATGAACAACATTTATAGGTTTTTCTAATGCTAAATCACTCTTGCTCTCCTGAATAAACCCAACTTGAACACAGACGATATATTTTTGTATATATTTGGAATGATATATTTCTTGAAAATTTAGTAGAATTTGCTGGTTAAACTGTTTGACCATGGCATTTTATTCTTAAGAATCTTTTAGCATTTCAGTTTCTCCATTACAGGAAGTATAGGCTTTCTATGTCTTTTAAATGCATTTCTAGTGAATTACATTTTTCTAGGAATTTTTTCCAGTTCACCTAGGTTTTCAAATTTATTGGTATGAAATATTCCAGTATTTTTTTCATGTCTTTAGCCTCTGCTGGTCTGAATTTATGCCTCTTTTTATATTCCTAATTATTGTATATGCCTTCTTTTTTGCTTGGTTCATCTCAGAGTTTTCATCTATTTTAATAATCTTTTCAGAGTCAGCTTGGGCTTTGTTGAAGTTCATTATCTTTGTTTTGTATTTCTCTTTATTTTCTCTTTTCTTTTACTTTTCATGGGTAAATTGTTATTTTTCTAATTTAAGTTGGTTATTTAGTTGCTTAATTTTCAGTCCTTTTCTTCCAATATAAATATTTAAAGCTATATGTTTTCCTCTCTCTTCATGTAGTATGTAGTATTTAATAAAATTGTTATGCAGATTTTTACTATCAATTTAGTCATAAGTTTTTGGATTTCATCATGATTTCCAAATGTATGAGATTAAAAAAGATTTTTGATATATACAGATAATTGAGAAAAAACATGATTTGTCAATTCCTTGAAATTTATTGAGACTTTTCTTCTTACAGTTTGGTCCATTACCATTGAAAAAAAAATTCCATGTGTATTTGAAATGAATGTAGTTAACAAATTGTCTATTTAAGCTTAACTAAAATTTTCAAATATTCTATATATTTACTGATTTTTAGTGTGCTTATCAAAGACATGTTAAATCTTACAGCATGATAGTAGACTTGTCAGTTTCTCCTTATTCTCTTTTACTTTTAATTTTACATTTTAGGAAACTATTGAAAAAGGAAAAATTACTGAATTAATCAGGAAATATTTTAAAAATCTAACAATGATTTTTGCTAAACATTCTTGTTTGATATTAACACCACAGATTTTTGAGGGGTTGGTATTTCCCTGGTGCATATGTATTTACATTTTTTTCCCATTTTTCCTGCCAATTTGCTTCTAGTGCCATCTTGTACATAGCATATACATATAACTGGATTTTTAAAAAAATTCAATATGTTAAACTTTTGACCAGTGAGTTTACATTTCTTGTACTTATTGATATATTGCACTTGATTCTACCATTTTATTTTCACTATTTTTCTTTCCCCCAACTCTATGCATTTTCTTTCTTTTCTTCTCTCCTGCTTCCCCAGGGGGGTGAGTTTATTTTTGTTATTATATATTTCTGTATTCTAATTGTTTTCTCTTTATAAATTTATAATTTATTCACTCTATTTCTGTTCTCTCAGTGGTTACCCTGGACATTTTACCAAACTTATTTGGTAAGATTTAGTGTCAAATAGGGCTTCTCTGGTGGCTCAGATGGTAAAGAATCCACCTGCAACGTGGGAGACCTGGGTTCAATCCCTGGATTGGGAAGAACCCCTGGAGGAGGGCATGGTAACCCACTCTAGTATTCTTGCCTGGAGAATCCCCATGGAGAGAGGAGCCTGGCAGGTTATTGTCCATGCAGTCTCAAAGAGTCAGACATGACCGAGCAACTAAGAACAGCACAGCACAGTATCAAATAATATATTAAACTTTTAATGAACAATTCTAGGAATTTAGAACGGTAATTTCAGCAAACACCCTGTCTGCTTATGTTATTACAGATCCAGCATTTTAGAGCTGTCCTTTTATAACCCCTTTGAATTAAACAATATAATACTCAGTTTTTTACATGAACAATATTTGCTTAGGTTTGGTGGCTCAGTCAGTAAAGAATCCACCTGCAGCACAGGGTTTGACATCTGGTTTGGGAAGATCCTCTGGAGAAGGAAATGGCAACCTACTCCAGTATTCTTGCCTGAGAAATTTAACCAAAGATTCATGTTTTTCATCATTTCTGAAAAATTTCAGCCACCTCTCCTTTAGTTTTTCTTGCACAGAAATTCCAGTTGGACAAATACTAGACTTTCTCACTTTTTCCTCCAAATCTATCATCTGTTTCTAATTTTTCATTCTATTGTATCTCTATGCTACATTCTACTCATTTCCTCAGTACTATCTTCCAGCTTGCTAATTCTCTTTTCATCTGTGGTTAATCTTCCAGTGATATTTTTTTCATTTCAACAATTATATTTTGTTCATTTCTAGAGCTTCTCATTTTTTGTCCTTAAAATATGCCTCCTCATTCAAATAATTATTGCTTACTTTTTTGTGAGTCTTAAAACATTTCATGCATAAATATTCTGCATTCCATGTTTAACAGTTCCAGTATCTGTGGTACCTGAATGAATAATTCCATTATTTGATGTTTCTACTGTCAAAATGTTTTACCTTTCCCTAGGCTTCATGTGCTTAATGAGCTACTTCGTGATCTTAATCTGAGGGAATTTTGGAGGACTAAATTGGACAAACATTTCTTACGAGGATCACCATCTGTTTCTGACAATGCCCAGGGGGTTTCATCAACACGGTACTCTTTCAGATCTCCAAGAGGTAGAAGGCCAGGCTCAGATTCTCCATCTTGCTCCTGGTCCTAGCAAGTCAAATGATAGCAGTCATGCCACCTGCATTATGCTCTATGTCCATCTCCTACCCCCAGGCCCTCCACAACTTCAAATTCCTGCTGTGCATCAAAGATGAGTAGACATGTTTAGAGTGATTGCCCTTCCCTCAACAGAGGTCTGGCACGAGTCAGTCTGGGTCCAGAAGTACACCTTCCATAGGTGTATGCTCATCCATCATGAGTGAAAAGTCACAGAAATTCACTCATCCTGACCTGCTAACAACGATAGTCTTAGCATCAGTATCTGCTTTCAATCTACCAGGAGCAGCTTTCTCGTGCTGTTTTTGTCAGTTATCACAAGAACCGCCAGATTCCTAGGTCAGCTCCCACACTCAGATCAAAGGGTCTATACATCCCTAATCCTGCCCACTTCAGCACTCTTCTCCAATTCCTGAAACTATCATGCCCTCTAAAATTCATGATTCATCAAAACTGCCTTTCAACCTTTTTTTCCTGGATGCCCTCATCACCTTCTTGCAACAACTGAAATGTGGATTTTCCCTGAAAGCAGTTTTGCCTGCAGTCTTCTCAAATGCTGTTTCTCCTCTCAGACCCATTGTTGCCACTGAGCCTAAAGGTTTGGGTAGCATCTCCTTGTTCTTCAGTGCTTCTTTCAGATCTATCTTCCTTCTCCCCCAAACCTCTAGCTTTGATACTCATGTCATCATAATAAGACCATTTATTTGGATATCAATAAGATATGAAAAGGAAATAAAAGGTACAGACACCAGAAAGGGAAGAAACAAAATTATTTTTGTTCACAGATGACATAATAACCTATGCAGAAAACTCAAAAGAATTAACCAAAAAACTGCGAGTTTAATTATAAACTCATGATTATAACAAGGTTGCAGGAGACAAGATTAACATACAAAAAATCATTTTCCTATATACCCGTAATGAACAAGTGGAATTTGAAATTAAAAACACATTACCAGCAGAGCACAGAGAACTTTTAGGGTAGTGAAAATACTCTGTATCATAATGATGGGTATATATACGTCATTTTACATTTGTCCAAACTCAGGTTACACACTACTAAGAGTGAAGCCTCAGGTAAACTATGGACTTTGGATGACTATATATGTCAGTGTATTTTAGGTTTATTAATTGTAACCAGGGGATGTTGCTAATGTGGGGAAAGTTATACATGTATGGGGATACAAGGTATATGGGAAATCTCTGTAGCTTCCTCTAGATTTTGCTGTGAATCTAAAGCTCCAATAAAGATATAGAAAACAAACTTATGGTTACCAGGGGAAAAGTGGGGTGGTAAATTGAGATTGACATTTGCACATAACTAATAAGGACCTTTCTTTGAGCCCCTTTTTTGTGGCGGGGGGTGGCGGCAAGAATACTGGAGTGGGTTGCCATTCCCTTCTCCAGGAGATCTTCCCAACCCAGGGATTGAACCCAGGTCTCCCGCATTTTAGGCAGACACTGGTTCGTCTAGTCAAGGCTATGGTTTTTCCAGTGGTCATGTATGGATGTGAGAGTTGGACTGTGAAGAAAGCTGAGTGCCAAAGAATTGATGCTTTTGAACTGTGGTGTTGGAGAAGACTCTTGAGAGTCCCTTGGACTGCAAGGAGATCCAACCAGTCCATTCTAAAGGAGATCAGTCCTGGGTGTTCTTTGGAAGGACTGATGCTGAAGCTGAAACTCCAATACTTTGGTCACCTCATGTGAAGAGTTGACTCATTGGAAAAGACTCTGATGCAGGGAGGGATTGGGGGCAGGAGGAGAAGAGGACGACAGAGGATGAGATGGCTGGTTGGCATCACTGACTCGATGGACGTGAGTCTGAGTGAACTCCGGGAGTTGGTGATGGACAGGGAGCCCTGGCGTGCTGCGATTCATGGGGTCGCAAAGAGTCGGACACAACTGAGTGACTGATCTGAACTGAACTGAACTAAGGACCTACTGTACAGTACAGGGAACTCTACTCAGTACTCTGTAGTGACCTATATGGGAAAAGAGTCCAAATAAAGAGTAGATACATTTATTAGTGTAACTGATTCACTGCTGTACAGCAGAAACAAATGCATTGTAAATCAACTATGCTTCAATAAAAATTTAAAATAATAAAATTCCTGTAAAAACTGTCTCTAAATATTAAAAAAATTATTTCATTAGTACACCCTAAAATGAAATAGCTCCATTCTGATGGAACTAAATTAATGTAGAGAGATTCCATGTTCACAGATAGGAACACTCAATATTGTCAAAAGGGCAGTTCTTACCAACACTGATCTACAGATTCTGTTCGATCCCTCTCAAAATCCCAGTAAGTTATTTTGTGATTATCAACAAACTGATTTTTAACTATATATGGAGAAGCAAAAGACCCAGCCAACTCAACAGACAATACAGATTCAATACAACTCCAAAGTTGGAAGACGCACTATCCTACTTCAAGGTTTACTATAAGGCTAGAGTAATAAAATGGAGAAGGCAATGCTACCCCACTCCAGTACTCTTGCCTGGAAAATCCCATGCACAGAGGAGCCTGGTAGGCTGCAGTCCATGGGGTCGTGAAGAGTCGGACACAACTGAGTGACTTCACTTTCACTTTTCACTTTCATTCATGCATTGGAGAAGGAAATGGCAACCCACTCCAATGTTCTTGCCTGGAGAATCCCAGGGATGGGGGAGCCTGGTGGGCTGCCTTCTATGGGGTCACACAGAGTCGGACACGACTGAAGTGACTTAGCAGCAGCAGAGTAGTAAAATGAGTGTGCTACTGAAATAATAGACAATTAGATCAGTGGAACAGAACTACGTAAATAGACCCAGATGAATACAGTCCACTGATCTTCAATAAAGATATTTTTTCTTCAGCAACCCAATTACTGTCATTATACAGTGAAGTGACAAATAGGTTCAAGGGGTTCAGTTCAGTTCAGTCGCTCAGTCGTGTCCGACTCTTTGCGACCCTATGAACTGCAGCACTCCAGGCCTCACTGTCCATCACCAACTCCCGGATTTTACCTAAACCCATGTCCGTTGAGTTGGTGATGCCATCCAACCATCTCATCCTCTGTCGTCCCCTTCTCCTCCTGCCCTCAATCTTTCCCAGCATCAGGGTCTTTTCCAATGAGTCAGCTCTTCGCATCAGGTGGCCAAAGTATTGGAGTTTCAGCTTCAGCATCAGTCCCTCCAATGAACACCCAATACTGATCTTCTTTAGGATGGACTGGTTGGATCTCCTTGCAGTCCAAGGGACTCTCAAGAGTCTTCTCCAATACCACAGTTAAAATACATCAATTATTTGATGCTCAGCCTTCTGTATAGTCCAACTTTCACATCCATACATGACTACTGGAAAAACCATAGCCTTGACTAGACGGACCTTTGTTGACAAAGTAATGTCTCTGTTTTTCAATATGCTGTCTAGGTTGGTCATAACTTTCTTTCCAAGGAGCAAGCATCTTTTAATTTCATGGCTGCCAACACCATCTGCAGTGATTTTGGAGCCCCCAAAAATAAAGTCTGACCCTGTTTCCACTGTTTCCCCATCTATTTCCCATGAACTAAGGGGACCAGATGCCATGATCTTAGTTTTCTGAATGTTGAGCTTTAAGCCAACTTTTCACTCTCCTCTTTCACTTTCATCAAGAGGCTTTTTAGTTCTTCACTTTCTGCCATAAGAGTGGTGTCATCTGCATATCTGAGGTTATTGATATTTCTCCCGGCAATCTTGATTCCAGCTTGTGCTTCTTCCAGTCCAGCGTTTCTCATGATGTACTCTGCATAGAAGTTAAATAAGCAGGGTGACAATATACAGCCTTGACGTACTCCTTTTCCTATTTGAAACCAGTCTGTTGTTCCATGTCCAGTTCTAACTCTTGCTTCCTGACCTGCATATAAGGTTTCTCAAGAGGCAGGTCAGGTGGTCTGGTATTCCCATCTCCTTCAGAATTTTCCACAGTTTACTGTGATCCACACAGTCAAAGGCTTTGGCATAGTCAATAAAGCAGAAATAGATATTTTTCTGGAACTCTCTTTTTTGATGATCCAGCAGATGTTGGCAATTTGATCTCTGGTTCCTCTGCCTTTTCTAAAACCAGCTTGAACATCTGGAATTTCACAGTTCACATATTGCTGAAGACTGGCTTGGAGAATTTTGAGCATTACTTTACTAGCGTGTGTTGCTGCTGCTGCTGCTAAGTCGCTTCAGTCGTGTCCAACTCTGCAACCCCATAGATGGCAGCCTACAAGGTTCCCCCATCCCTAGGATTCTCCAAGCAAGAACACTGGAGTGGTTTGCCATTTCCTTCTCCAATGCATCAAAGTGAAAAGTGAAAGTGAAGTCACTCAGTCATGTCCAACTCTTAGCGACCCCACGGACTGCAGCCTACCAGGCTCCTCCGCCCATGGAGTGGGTTGCCATTGCCTTCTTTGACTAGCATGTGAGATGAGTGCAATTATGTGATAGTTTGAGCATTCTTTGGCATTGCCTTTCTTTGGGATTGGAATTAAAACTGACCCTTTCCAGTCCTGTGGCCACTGCTGAGTTTTCCAAATTTGCTGGCATATTGAGTGCAGCACCTTCACAGCATCATCTTTTAGGATTTGAAATAGCTCAACTGGAATTCCATCACTTCCACTAGCTCTGTTCTCAGTGATGCTTCCTAAGGCCCACTTGACTTCACATTCTAGGATGTCTGGCTTTAGGTGAGTGATCACACCATAATGATTATTCAAGGAGTTAGATATGATAGATTGAGTGCCTGAAAAACTATGGACAGAGGTTCGTAATATTTACAGGAAGCAGTGGTCAGAACCATTCCCAAGAAAAAGAAGTGCAAGAAGCAAAATGCCTGTCTGAGGAGGCCTTACAAATAGCTAAGAAAAGAAGTGAAAAGCAAAGGAGAAAAGCAAAGATAAACCCATCTGAATGCAGAATTCCAAAGAATAGCAAAGAGTGATAAGAAATTCTTCCTAAAATGAACAATGCAAAGAAATAGAGGAAAACAACAGAATGGGAAAGACTAGAGATCTCTTTAAGACAATTAGAGATACCAAGGGAACATGTCATACAAATATGGGCACAATAAGGGACAGAAATGATATGGACCTAACAAAAGAGATTATGAAGAGGTTGCAAGAAAACACAAAAGACTATACAAGAAAGATCTTAATGACACAGACAAACACAATGGTGTCATCATTCACTTAAGAGCCAGACATCCTGGAGTCTGAAGTCAAGTGGGCCTTAGCATCACTATGAACAAAAGCTAGTGGAAGTGATGGAATTCCAGCTGAGCTATTTTAAATCCTAAAAGATGATGCTGTTAAAGTGCTGCACTCAGTATACCAGCAAATTTGGAAAACTCAGCACTGGCCACAGGACCGTAAAAGGTCAGTTTTCATTTCAATCCCAAAGGGCAATGCCAAAGTATGTTCAAACTACTGCAAAATTGCACTCACTTCACATGCTGGCAAAGTAATGCTCAAAATCCTCCAAGCTAGGCTTCAACAGTACATGAACCCAGAACCTCCAGATATACAAGATGGATTTAGAAAAGGCAGAGGAATCAGAGATCAAATTGCCAACATCATTCAGATTATAGAAAAAGCAAGATAATTCCAGAAAAACATCTACTTCTATTTCACTGACTATGATAAAGCCTTTGACTGTGTGGATCACAACAAACTGTGGAAAATTCTTAAAGAGATGGGAATACCAGACCACCTGACCTGCCTCCTGAGAAATCTGTATGTAGGTCAAGAATCCAATAGTTAGAACCAGACATGGAACAATGGATCAGTTACAAATTGCGAAATGAGTATGTCAAAGCTGTATACTGTCACCCTGCTTATTTAACTTAATATGTAGAGTACATCATGCGAAATGTCAGGCTGGATGAAGCACAAGCTGGAATCAAGATTGCCAGGAGAAATATCAATAACCTCAGAGACGCAGATGACACCACCCTTATGGCAGAAAGTGAAGGAACTAAAGAGCCTCTTGATGAAAGTGAAAGAGGAGAGTTAAAAAGCTGATTAAAATCTCAACATTCAAAAAACGAAGATCATGGCATCTGGTCCCATTGTTTCATGACAAATGGATGGGGAAACAATGCAAACAGTGACAGCTTTTATTTTCTTGGGCTCCAAAATCATTGTGGATTGTGACTGCAGCCATGAAATTAAAAGATGCTTGCCCCTTGGAAGCAAAGCTATGACCAACTTAGACAATATATTAAAAAACAAACATTACTTTGCCAACAGAGGTCCACCTAGTCAAAGCGATGGTTTTTCCAGTATGGATCTGAGAGTTGGACCATAAAAAGTCTGAGTACCAAAGAACTGACACTTTCGAATTATGGGTTTGGAGAAGACTCTTGAGAGTCCCTTGAACTGCAGGGAGAGTAAAGCAGTCAATCCTAAAGGAAGTCAACCCTGAATATTCATTGGAAGCTGATGTTGAAGCTCCAATACTTTGACAACTTGATGAGAAGAGCCTACTTCTTGGAAAAGACCCTGATGCTGGGAAAGACTGAAGGCAGGAGGAGAAGGGAGGAGAGGACAAGTTGGTCGGATGGCATCACTGATCCAATGGACGTGAGTCTGAGTGAGCTCTGGGAGACGGTGAAAGACAGGGAGGCCTGGCGTGCTGCAGTCCGTGGGGTCGCAGAGTCAGACATGACTGAATGACTGAACTCAATTACTGTCAACATGCTGATTTTGAAGAAAGATAAAATGGTCTCATAGCTTATGAAGATTTAAAAACCAATCTGCTAGTAGAAAATGCAATATATAAAGGTACATTCAATAACCGTTCCTTGTTTAAAGATCTGATATCAGAGACAGAAGAAAAGGAGGTAAAAGACAGCGAGGATATGAGTAACACGGTCTTTGGAGGCAGACATGGTTAACATTTCTTCCACAGAGTAGCTGTATGACCTGAATATCTGAGTTGCATGTGTGGGCTCTGTCACTCAGTCGTGTCTGACTCTGAGGCTCCATGGACTGTAACCCAGCAGGCTCCTTGGTCCATAGAGTTTTCCAGGCAAGTATACCAGAGTGAGTTGCCATTTCCTTCTCCAGGGGATATTCCCAACCCAGGGATCAAACCTGCTTCTCTTTTATTTCCTACACTGGCAGACAGATTCTTTACCACTGTGCCACCTGTGTGTGTAAGATGGAATGAAGTATCACCTTCTTCAGAGTGGTTATTAAGAAGTTTACAAGATGTGTGTGTATATTTGTGTAAATGTGTGTGGGTGGGTGTATCTCCACAATGTAGGTACTCAGTAGTAAAGGAGAATACGGCTATTGAGAAAAATTAGAGTCCAAGTAATTCTCCTGGGTTTTGAGTCAAACAGACCTAAATTTGATTGCTGTTTCTGCCATAGTAAGTCCATACTGCCATCTATGGTCTTACTATGGTTCCAAGAAAAAAGGGTTACTATATCTCTTCTCCTACTCCAGGGCTATATGCTATGCTATGCTAAGTCGCTTCAGTCGTGTCTGACTCTGTGTGACCCCAGAGACGGCAGCCCACCAGGCTCCCCTGTCCCTGAGATTCTCCAGGCAAGAACACTGGAGTGGGCTGCCATTTCCTTCTCCAATGCATGAAAGTGAAAAGTGAAAGTGAAGTTGCTCAGTCGTGTCTGACTCTTAGCGACCCCATGGACTGCAGCCTACCAGGCTCCTCCGTCCATGGGATTTTCCAGGCAAGAGTACTGGAGTGGGGTGCCATTGCCTTCTCCAGGGCTATATAATAGACCTAAATTAGATTGCTCTTTCTGTCATAGTAAGACCATACTGTCTTACTATGGTTCCAAGAAAAAAGGGTTACTTCATCTCTTCTCCTACTCCAGGGCTACATAATAGCCCAAGTAGAGAACATGAGCCAGTTTAAGTCAGTCACAAACAGGCCAAATTCTTGACTCAAAATATATCTGCTTGGAATATGCAGAAGGCCTTGTGGTCAAGTAAACCTGGAATCTGGTCACTGTCCAGCCATGTGATTTGGGGAAAATGACATAATCTCCTTTTGGTTTCTCATTCTTCAGATGACTTTTGCCAAAGTCAGCATGTTTCAAAGACTTTAAGTAGAAAAAGTATTTTTGTTAAAGACTAATTTTTTTTAGATATTTGCAATGAAAAGAGCTGGTCTCAAGGGTACCATTCCACATTTCATAATGGAAAGAAACACATAAAACTATTTAAAAATCTTTCATAACAGATATTCAATACCTTTATTGTGGAGGAAAAGATACAAAAATATAACATTCCCAAAAGCACAACTCTTAAAATGCTGGTTTTATTACAGGACTCAAAACTTTAATGGCATTCCCATAATACAGTCAGAAAGTAGAACAAGCCCTAAAGAAAAAAGCAAAAATGCCAAGATCTTCTCCAACCACAATTATTTTTAATCCATGAAACAGAATTTCCTTACAAATTAAGTAGTTTTTATAGTAATGACATTTATCATTGATGTCATCTGTTTAATATATGACTATAGTCAGAAGGGAAGTTGACCCTGTTATTTTTCCAGAAATTGAAAAATGTACCATCATTAAGATAAGGAAGAGAAAGATTTGTATCCGTGTTTTGGGGATGTGTAAGGTGAGACTGGAGTCTCACAGTTGGAGAATTTATGGATATTGCTGGAGGAACTGGAGATGCTCTCTAGTAAGCGGGTAATCCCTCTTCCCCGAACACTGCTGTTTTGGCCAGAGATTTTCACCCCAGATGGGTAGTCACCTAGGATATTAAAAATACAAGGAAAAAAATGTAGCAATTTTACAGTCTTATTATAAACAGCTTTCTCAGTTGATTCATCCTACTGCACGCCTTTCACTAAACCATGATTAAACAGATCATCAAAAGGGGAGATCATTCTTAGAGTAGATGCCAAAAGGCTGAATATTTTTTTTAAGTCCTGGAAATCTTAATTGAAGTTCTTCAGGGACCATTTGAAAATTTATGTCACTAGCTTTTTTAAACTTTCCCATTTCCCCAAAGACACCCTCACATCAAAACTATAAAACAATAGCTGCTACAAGAGTAACAGGCTTTATTTTAAATGCCCTGAACAAAATTCTGAAGAGTAAGTTAAATTTTATCAAAGTGATAAAAAGCCACACATATCCAAATGAAGTGCTTTTGACAGGTAAACTCCCAATTCAAGATTCTAATGCCCTAAAGCCATTCTGGAACTGGTTTAAGTACCATACCCTGGGATCTTAGAAAGACCCTAACTTTTTGAGGTGCCTTATTAAACAAAAGATGCTTACCAGTGGGTGTGTTTGATCTTTGTTCTTGATTAGAAGAGCTGAAATGAGAGAATCCTGGACTCTCAACCCTTAGCTTCTATAAGTAAAAAGCAACCAACAAACAAACAAAAAACAGTGGGAAACATTTATTATTGGATCATCTATTTCAAATTACTCCTTAAAGACAAACTAACACCCACTTTCCAATGTCTGATCAACTTTTGAAGAGTACTGTTGTAAAAGGAAAAGCAGAAGGGAATCTTCGAGGGGGAAATTATAGCATAAAAAAGGGGTTTTATTTTTAAATATGAGATCATATAATGTTTCTAATAAGAATGACTCAGAAAAGAAAGAAACCCTAGTGATGAAGGAAACAGTATAAAACCATTAGAGCCATGTCCTCAGGTAGGTAAGAGAACAGGATATATAGAAATAGAAGGATTAGCCTTAGATAGAAACATAGACAATTCATGCATTAAAGCAGAGTATATGGTGAATGTAATGGTAGGAATACATGGAAAACCTCTTGATTGCTTCTATTTCCTTGGAGAAGGAGGGGATAAAAGCATCAGCTAGAACAAGGATGAAGGAAGAGGTGATGAAGTTTCAAGTGAGAAAAGATGAGAAATAACTGTCTAGGAGAGAGGAAGATTAATCAAATCAGAGAAATGGACAACTGCCACGCACCGCTAAGGGCTCACTTGAAGTTGGTGCTGATAGATATTAAATAATACCTGTCAGTATGGTAGTTTCTTTTCAAATGTATAAGAACAGAATAGGTAAAAAGCTGATTTAATCAGGGTTAGTGTTTATTAACCAAGTATGATGAAGAATGAAAGGCCAATGGAGTTGACAGTGCAAGTGAGTGGAAATAACAGAGCAAGGAATCTAAACAGGGAAGGAAGGAGGTGAAGGGCAAGGTGAGGAGAGAGTGCAGCACTGTCCACGTGTGAATGGACCCCCAGAGTTGTGCAATGCAGTGACCCTGCGAAGGAGGGCTTCCAAATAGTGGGGACATAGAAGGTCTCAGTCAAGGTGAAAGAGCTGTTGGCACTGAGGTACCAGAGAAAGACAGCGGTGGTAGGAGAGTAGGATGCTTGAAACTGAGATTGTGGGAAGATTCCACCGGGACCTAGACTATCATGGGAGTGGATATTTGATGGATGGCAGGAGATAGCGCCACTGGAGAAGGGAAAGTCAAGGAACTGAAATATCAGGCAATTAAAAAGATCTATGGGGAAACTGAAATCAAGAATTCTGACAGCAATACTGTCTGATTTTCTGCCTCAATAAAGAATGGAGATGTCCAACTCAGAGGCCTATGGACTCCAAAAAGGGGCTATCAGCCTGAATGGCATGAGATTCAAAGCCTAGGGGTTTTAGGGAAAAGTTAGGAAGTCTGGAGACCACGAAGTTAAATAAGGACAACTACCTCAAATCTAGGCCCACAATAAATGAGGGGAAAAAAAGGTCACCATTTTAAAGAGCTAACAGGGAAGCAGTGTCTTTAGAGGACAGTAACATTTTAGTTAGAATCAAGGAGGAAAACAGGCCTTCCCCAGAGGAGGCTGATGATACAAGATTTTGTTGATAACTGAGGTTGAGAAGACACACAGTTTTCCAGGAGTTGGGGAGGGCTGAATACAGAATCGGCGTAGTAAGATGAGTCTGGGAAATGGAGAGAGGCTCTAGGTGTCCTGAGCTTGCATAGTGACTGATGCTAACAAT
Organism: Bos mutus; assembly: GCF_027580195.1. Classification (NCBI taxonomy): domain Eukaryota; kingdom Metazoa; phylum Chordata; class Mammalia; order Artiodactyla; family Bovidae; genus Bos; species Bos mutus. The sequence continues at coordinate 11,037,997 of NC_091619.1, read as the reverse complement.
GGAAGGGGGGACAATGAGATGAAACCTGGTAGTCTCAGCACAGACGGCGGAGATGGGGCTAAGGCAGGGCTTCTTATCCTGGATACTACTGACATTTTTCGGCTAAGTAATATTTTGTTTAGAAGGCTGTCCTGTCCCTTGTGGCTCAGCTGGCAAAGAATCTGCCTGCAATGCAGGAGATCTGGGTTTGATGCCTGGACTGGGAAGATCCCCTAGAGAAGGGAAAGGGTACCCACTCCAGTATTCTGGCCTGGAGAATTCCATGGACTATATATATAGTCCATGGGGTCGCAAAGAGTTGGAAACGACTGAGCAACTTTCACTTTCTTTCACTGTACATTTTATCAAGTGTTTAGCAGGCTTACTGGTATCTACTCACTAGATGCCAGCAGCGCCCCATTCCCAGCTGTAACAACCAAAAATGTCTCCAAGTGTTGCCAATGTCTCCTGAACAGCACAAAAATGGGCCCTAGTGAAGAATTACTGCGCTAAGGGTTAACAATACAGAAAGAGAACAGTTTTGCCCAGATTTTAAAATTATCACACAACTAAGACAGACTTTTGGTGGGGTTTACATTTCTGAGTTTTAACAAAGAGATCTGTGAAACCACCACGGCAATTAGGAGACAGAGCCATCCTATCACCTCAAAAACCTTCCTCACACTATCCCTTTTACAGACACACCCTCCCCCACCCTCTGGGAGCCACTGACATGTCCATCGTTATCATTTGCATTTTCAAGAATGTCACATAAATGGAATCATACAGTATATAACCTTTTGAGACTGGTGCTTTTGCTAAGCGTAAGTAGTGCCTTTGAGATTGATAGTAGTAGTTATCTGTATCAATCATTCATTCCATTTTGGGGTTCCCCTTTCACTATTTTATTGACTATTTTAAAATAACAATACTTATTTATTATCTACTATATTCTAAGGCAGAATTTTTAGTACTTTCGTATACTGCTACATTCAACCCTACAACTACTAGCTCATTATTATTACTGTTCTACAGATAAGAAATCAGCACAGAAAGTTCAAATAACTCGCAGTAACATAGCCTATATGTAGCAGAGCCTGAAGTGAAATTCAGGAATTCTAACTAGAGAGCCCATACTCTTAACTGCTATGCTCTCAGCAGTATAGCGAGGCCTACGAGTAAGTAAATAGCAAGGAGGGAAGAGAGGTGGTAGAGAAATTATATTAGCCTCTAATCAAATCCTGAATCGGGTCTCGTACTTAAAATATCTACTTCAAAAATGTGTATAATTTTTTGAATAAATGTTTGAATGTGTTTTGTATAAAGACTAATGCCAAATGTCCCCCAGAGGAAAAAATACACCAGGAAATAAAATGATCTTATGCAAAATTCAATTGGATTAAAAACTGACATTCCATGAAGGATTAAAAAAACTTTTAAGAGAAGAGAGAACCAAAAAAGGAAAGCTCGTTATCTGTTATGGACCAGGACCACACTGAGCAGGACCTAAGAAACTAGCAGCCACCAGAGTCAGCTCCTTACCTGGTAACGCCCTGCATCCAACACAACCATTTTGGGTGTCACACTATTGCTGGCCTCGTAATCTTGAAGCGGTACATGAGCCTCTGTGAGCTGGATTCCAAAGAGAGTGGCTAGAGAATTACTGATGCAGTACCTTTAAAAAGGAATTCAAAATGTTCATTATCAGAATCTCATCTAATTCATTTAAACAGCAGTCACATTTTAAAAATTTCTAACAATGTGAGAGATATTGTAAATCTTGGAAAAAATAAATTTAGAGATTTGAATAAAAATGGGAATTGGTAGCAGCACATATAAAATTGTACATCAGTGGTAACCAATACTTTGATTAGCAAATATAATATCAGCCTCATTATGAGAGAACAGGAATGGGTGTAAAGATTACCAGAATTCTCATATACTTAAGTCAGGAAGAAACAACACCAGAAGGAGGGCTAATACTTAAACACTTATTCATTCTCAGACCAACTATCAGCAGCTGTATAAAGTGATCAACAGAGCACCTAGAGATCTGAGGCTGCAAGTACCTTCCTGACAAAAGGAGGAGAAAAGGGTCTATATTTTTTGAGCACCTTCACAAGGAAGTGCTGTTCTTAATGACAGTAGGGGATTTTGCTTTCCTATTGGAATCCTAGAAGGAAAAATTCAGCTTAAGTGCCTCTGAAGGGTCAGTCAAATTGCTCAGGTGGTAACTACAACCAACAAGTAGTAACAGTGATAATAAAAGTAACATGATTTTAAAAAGCGCTTGTTTTAAAAGGGAACTGTGGAAACAGAGGTGAGGAGTGATGCATCCTATATGTCAAAGCAACAAGGAAAGTTGCAAAGAATTCAGTGCAGATTAGAGTATTATGAAGACACTCTTAACTTACGCAATTTTCTTGCAAACAGCTAAAGCACAGAAGAGAATATCATTTTCTTCATGCCACTTGCACCTGTACAAAAAAAGACTTTAATATCCTGATCTAATGAGTTTTCATGTGCTAAATTTCAAACTTACTTAGGGTCAGTTTTTCTTAAATGATTCCAATTATTACTCAAATACTAAAATTTCTAATTTAACATACAAAATAGATTTTTTAAAAAACAAGTTTTTTACATTACTTCCTCAGATGCAGATTCATGATATATTGCAAATAACACACAACTATAAAAGACAAATTTTACCTGGAAATAAACTGAGAGTTCAGGAGACATTTAGTGACTATGGTTAGCAAGCATTCATAAAACAAGCATTTAATGAATACATACTACTTACCAGGCTTGTTCTAGGCATTAGGGATACAGCATTGAGTGAAACACACTTAGGCACACAAAACTTACTTTCTAATGGGGAAGTCAGATTAAAGATATGTAGATATAACATACAGTAAGTTAGATGATAAGTTCTAAGAAGGAAAAAAAAAAAAAGGTGATATGAAATGCTACAGAAGGGTGACATTTTAGATAAGTTAGGCAGGGAAGGTATGACTAGAAAGTGGATGTTTGAGTGAAGACTTCAGGCAGTGATGTTAAAATGACCAACAACATACATACAAGAACCACTATAAACCTGCATATATCTTTCCCCCGAGTGCCAAAGTCTATTGAGACTCAGAACAGCATTACCTGCAAAATACTGGGTTGGCCAAAAAGTTTGTCTGGGGCTTTCTGAAAGACGAACAAACTGTTTGGCCAATCCAATAGGAGGCTTGCCTCAACTTAGCATGAATCTCCATTTAAAAATTATAAAGACGGTAAACAGTAAGTACTGCATGTCTATCTACTAACCACTAAAGATAAGGAGAAGGGAATAATCTCATTTATCATTACATCAGAAAGAATAAAAAATACCTAAAAATAAACCTACCTAAGGAGGCAAAAGGACTGAAGTTCAAAAACTAGAAGATACTGATTAAAAAATCTAAGATGACAACAACAAACAGAAATATAAACCATGTTATTGGCCTAGAAGAATCAATATTGTCAAAATACCACCTCAGTCTACTGATTCAACACAATCCCTGTCAAATTACCAATGGAAGATCAAGCACAAAAGACTTAATATTTTATGGAAATACAAAAGACCCCAAACAGCCAAAGCAATCCTGAGAGAAAAACAGAGCTGGAGAAATAAGATTCCTTGATTCAGACTATACTATAAAGCTACAGTCATCATGAACAGTATGAAAAGACAAAAAGATACGAAATTGAGAGATGAACTCTCCAGCTGGGTAGGTGCCCTAATATGCTACTGGGAAGAGTGGAGCAATAGCTCCAGAAGCAATGAAGAGGCTGAGCCAAAGCGGAAACAATGCCCAGCGATGGATGTGTCTGGTGGTAAAAGTCAAGTCCGATGCTATAAAGAATAATAATGCGTAGGAACCTGAAATGTTAGGTCCATGAGTCAAGATTAAATGAATGTAGTCAAACAGAAGATGGCAAAACTGAACACTGACATTTTAGAAAGCAGTAAACTAAAATGGAAAGGAATATGCGAATTAATTCAGATGATCATTATATCTAAAACTGTGGCCAAGAATACCTTAAAGGAATGGAGTAGCCCTCATAGTCAACAAAGGAGTCCAAAATGCAGTACTTGGTGTCATCTCAAAAATGCTAGAATGATCTCAGCTCAATTCCAAGGCAAACCATTCAATATCACAGTTCAGTTCAGTTCAGTCGCTCAGTCGTGTCTGACTCTTTGTGATCCCATGAATTGCAGCACACCAGGCCTCCCTACCATCACCAATTCCAGGAGTTCACTTAAACTCACGTCCATCGAGTCGGTGATGACATCCAGCCATCTCATCCTCTGTCGTCTTCCTTCTCCTCCTGCCCCCAATCCCTCCCAGCATCAGGGTCTTTTCCAATGAGTCAACTCTTCGCATGAGGTGGCCAGAGTATTGGAGTTTCAGCTTCAGCATCAGTCCTTCCAATGAACACCCAGGACTGATCTCCTTTAGGATGGACTGGTTGGATCTCCTTGCTGTCCAAGGGACTCTCAAGAGTCTTCTCCAACACCACAGTTCAAAAGCATCAATTCTTTGGTGCTCAGCTTTCATCACAGTCCAACTCTCACATCCATACATGACCACTGGAAAAACCATAGCCTTGACTAGACGGACCTTTGTTGGCAAAGTAATAGCTCTGCTTTTCAATATGCTGTCTAGGTTGGTCATAACTTTCCTTCCAAGGAGTAAGCGTCTTTTAATTTCCTGGCTTCAATCACCATCTGCAGTGATTTTGGAGCCCCCAAAAATAAAGTCTGACACAGTTTCCACTCTTTCCCCATCTATTTCCCATGAAGTAATGGGACCAGATGCCATGATCTTAGTTTTCTGAATGTTGAGTTTTAAGCCAGCTTTTTCACTCTCCTCTTTCACTTTCATCAAGAGGCTCTTTAGTTCCTCTTCACTTTCTGCCATAAGGGTGGTGTCATCTGCATATCTGAGGTTATTGATATTTCTCCCAGCAATCTTGATCCAGCTTGTGTTTCTTCCAGCCCAGCGTTTCTCATGATGTAATCTGAATGTAAGTTAAATAAGCAGGGTGACAATATACAGCCTTGACGTACTCCTTTTCCTATTTGGAACCAGTCTGTTGTCCAAGTCAATGACCCAATCACTGATGCTGAAGAACATGAAGCTGAACGGTTCTATGATGGCCTACAGAACCTACTGGAACTAACACCCAAAAAGGTGTCCTTTCATCACAGGGGACTGGAGTGCGGAAGAAGGAAGTCACCTGGAATTACAGGCAAGTTTGACCTTGGAGTACAAAATGAAGCAGGGCAAAGGCTAACAGAGTTTTGCCAAGAGAACACACTGGTCATAGAAAACACTCTTTTCCTGCAACACAAGAGGCGATTCCACACATGGACATCACCAGATGGTCAATACTGACATCAGACTGATTATATTCTTTGTAGCCAAAGATGGAGAAGCTCTATACAGTCAGCAAAAACAAGACCTGGAGCTGACTATGGTTCAGATCATAAGCTCCTTATAGCAAAATTCAGGCTCAAGCTGAATAAAGTAGGGAGAACCACTAAGACATTCAGGAATGACCTAAATCAAATCCCTTATGCTTATACAGTGGAGGTGATTAACAGACTCAAGGGACCAGATCTGGTAGAGGAGTGCCTGAAGAACCATGGACAGAGGTTCATGACACTGTACAGGAGGTGGTGACCAAAACCATCCCCAAGAAAGAGAAATGCAAAAAGGCAAAATGGTTGTCTGAGGGGGCTTTACAAATAGCTGAGAAAAGAAGTGAAAGGCAAAGGAGAAAGGGAAAGATATACCCAACTGAATGCAGAGTTCCAGATAATAGTAAGGAGATATAAGAAAGCCTTCTTAAGTGAGCAATGCAAAGAAATAGAGGAATATAACAGAATGGGAAAGACTAGAGATCTCTTTAAGCAAAATGGAGGCATTTCATGCACAGATGGGCACAATAAAGGACAAAAACGGCAAGGACCTAACAGAAGCAGAAGAGGTTAAGAAGAGGTGGCAAGACGAAACAGAAGATCTGTACAAAAAAAGCTCTTAATGACCCAGATAACTATGATGGTGTGATCACTCACCTAGAGCTAGACATCCTGGAGTGTGAAGTCAAGTGGGCCTTAGAAAGCATTACTATGAACAAAGCTAGTGGAGGTGATGCCTTTCCAGCTAAGCTATTTCAAATCCTTAAAGATAATGTTCTGAAAGTGCTGCACTCATTATGCCAGCAAATTTGGAAAACTCAGCAGTGTTCACGGGAGTGGAAAGTGTCGGTTTTCATTCCAATCCCAAAGAAAGGCAATGCCAAAGAATGTACAATTACTGTACAATTGTACTCATTTTACACGCCAGCTAGATTATGCTCAAAATCGTTCAAGCTAGACTTCAAGAGTATGTGAATTGAGAACTTCCAGATGTACAAGCTGGATCTGGAAAAGGCAGAGGAACCAGATCTCAAATTGCCAACATACTCTGGATCATAGAAAAAGCAAGGGAATTTAAAAAAAAACACCTACTTCTGCTTCTCTGACTATGCTAAAGCCTTTGACTGTGTGTATCACAACAAACTGGAATATTCTTAATGAGATGGGAATCTCAGACCACATTACACGCCTCCTGAGAAACCTGTACACATGACGAGAAACAACAGTTAGAACTGAACATGGAACAACGGACTGGTTCCAAACTAGGAAAGGACTATATCAAGACTATATGCTGTCACACTGCTGATTTAACATACAAAGCAGAGTACATCCTGCAAAATGCTGGGGTGGATGAATCACAACCTGGAATCAAGATTGCTGGGAGAAATATCAACAACCACAGGTTTGCAGATGATATCACTTTAACAGCAGAAAGTGAAGAGGAACTGAAGAGCCTCTTGATGAAGGTGAAAGAGGAGAGTGAAAAAGCTGGCTTGAAACTCAACATGCAAAAAACAAAGATCATGACATCCAGTCCCATCACTTCATGGCAAATAGATGGGGAAACAGTGACAGACTTTATTTTCTTGGGCTCCAAATCACTGCAGACGGTGACTGCAGCCACAAAATTTAAAGATGCTTGCTCTCAGGAAGAACAGCTACAATAAACCTGCTGCTGCTAAGCTGCTAAGTCACTTCAGTCATGTCTGACTCTGTGGGACCCCATAGACCGCAGCCCGCCAGGCTCCCCCATCCCTGGGATTCTCGAGGCAAGAACACTGGAGTGGGTTGCCATTTCCTTCTCCAATCCATGAAAGTGAAAACTGAAAGTGAAGTCGTTCAGTCGTGTCTGACTCCTAGCGACCCCACGGACTGCAGCCTACCAGGCTCCTCCATCCATGGGATTTTCCAGGCAAGAGTACTGGAGTGGGGTGCCATAGCCTTCTCACAACACACCTAGACAGTGTATTAAAAAGTATAGAAATCACTTTGCTGACAAAGGTCCATCTAGTCAAAGCTATGGTTTTTCCAGTACTCATGTATGGATGTGAGAGTTGAACCATAAGGAAGGCTGAGTACTGAAGAATCGATGCCTTTGAACTGTGGTACAGGAGAAGACCCTTGAGAGTCCTTTGAACATCAATGAGATCAAACCAGGCAATCCTAAAGGAAATCAACCTTGAATATGCTAAAGCTCCAATACTTTGGGCACCTGATGTGAAGAGTCAACTCACTGGAAAGACCCTGATTCTGGGGAAGATTGAGGGCAAAGGAGAAACAGAAACAGAGGATAAGATGGTTGGGTGGCATCACTGACTCAATGGACGTGAGTTTGAGCAAACTCTGGGAGACAGTGAAGGACAGGGACACCTGGCGTGCTGCAGTCCATGGGAGCGCATACAGTTGGACACGACTTAGCGACTGAACAGTAACAACAACAATAAATGGCACAAGTAGAGAGTTATAGATCAACTGAACAGGACAGAAAGCCCAAAAATAAACCCACACACCTAGATCAATTAATTTACAGCAGGAGGCAAGACAGAATCCCATGAACAGTTTGCCTTGAGAACCCCAGGAAGAGTATGAAAAGGCAAAAAGACAGGACACTGAAAGAGGAACTCCCCAGCTCAGCAGGTACCCAATATGCTACTGGAGATCAGTGGAGAAATAACTCTAGAAAGAATGAAGAGATGGAGCCAAAGCAAAAACAACACTCCATTCTGGATGTGACTGGTGATGGAGGTAAGGTTTGAAGCTGTAAAGAGCAATATTGCATAGGAACCTGGAATGTTAGGTCCATGAATCAAGGCAAATTGGAAATGGTCAAACAGGAGATGGTAAGACTGAACACTGATTTTAGGAATCAATGAACTAAAATGGACTGGAATGGGTGAATTTAACTCAGATGACTATTATATCTACTACTGTGGGCAAGAATCCCTTAGAAGAAATGGAGTAGCCGTCATAGTCAACAAGAGTCTGAAATGCAGTACTTGGATGCAATCTCAAAAACGACAGAATGACCTCTGTTCATTTCCAAGGCAAACCATTCAATATCACAATAATACTAGTCTATGCCCTGACCAGTAATGCTGAACAAGCTGAAGTTGAACAGTTCTATGAAGACCTACAAGACTTTCTAGAACTAATACCCAAAAACAATGTCCTTTTCATTATAGGGGACTGGAATGAAAAAGTAGGAAGTTAAGATATACCTGGAGTAACAGGCAAATTTTGCCTTGGAGTACAGAATGAAGTAGCTGCTACTGCTGCTAAGTCACTTCAGTCATGTCCGACTCTGTGCGACCCCATAGATGGCAGCCCACTAGGCTCCTCTGTCCCTGGGATCCTCCAGACAAGAATACTGGAGTGGGTTGCCATTTCCTTCTCCAACAGAATGAAATAGAGCAAAGGCTAATACAATCTGCCAAGAAAATGCACTGGTCATAGCAAACACTCTCTTCCAACAACACATAAGACTCCACAGATGGACATCACCAGATGGTCAACACTGAAATCAGATTGATTATATTCTTTGCAGCCAAAGATGGAGACACTCTATACAGTCACCAAAAACAAGACCGGGAGCTGACTGTGGCTCAGATCATGAACTTGTTATTGTCAAATTCATACTTAAACTCAAGAAAGCAGGGAAACCCACTAGACCATTCAGGTACAACCTAAATCAAATCCCTTATGATTATACAGTGGAAGTGAGAGATAGATTCAAGGGATTAGATATGATAGAGTGCCTGATGAAATATGGATGGAGGTGTGTAACACTGTACAGGAGGCAGTGATCAAGACCATTCCCAAGAAAAAGAAATGCATGAAGCAAAATGGTTGTCTGAGGAGGCCTTACAAATAACCATGAAAAGAAGAGAAGCAAAAGGCAAAGGAGAAAATGAAAGATACATCCATCTAAATGGAGAGTTCTAAAGAATAGCAAGGAGAGATAAGAAAGCCTTCCTCAGCGATCAATGCAAAGAATAGAGGAAAACAATAGAACAAAAGACTAGAGATCTCTTCAAGAAAATTAGAGATACCAAGGGAACATTTCATGCAAAGATGGGCTCGATAAAGGACAGAAATGGTATGGACCTAAGAGAAGCTGAACATATTAAGAAGAGGTGGCAGGAATACACAAAAGAACTGTACAAAAAAGATCTTCATGACCAAGATAATCACAATGGTGTGATCACTCACCTAGAGCCAGACATCCTGGAATATGAAGTCAAGTTGGCCTTAGAAAGCATCACTATGAACAAAGCTAGTGGAGGTGATGGAATTCCCGTTGAGCTATTTCAAATTCTGAAAGATGATGCTGTGAAAGTGCTGCACTCAATATGCCAGCAAATTTGGAAAACTCAGCAGTGGCCACAGGACTAGAAAAGGTCAGTTTTCATTCCAATCTCAAAGAAAGGCAATGCCAAAGAATGCTCAAACTACTGCACAATTGCACTCATCTCACACGCTAGTAAAGTAATGCTCAAAATTCTCCAAGCCAGGCTTCAACAGTACGTGAACTGTGGATTTCCAGATATTCAAGCTGGATTTAGAGAAGGCAGAGGAACCAGAGATCAAATTGCCAACAGTTGCTGGATCATCGAAAAAGCAAGAGACTTCCAGAAAAACATCTATTTCTGCTTACCGACTGTGCCAAAGCCTTTGACTGTGTGGATCACAATAAACTGTGGAAAATTCTTACAGAGATGGGAATACCAGTCCACCTGACCTGCCTCCTGAGAAATCTGAGTGCAGGTCAAGAAGTAACAGTTAGAACTGGACATGGAACAGATTGGTTCCAAATCAGGAAAGGAGTACGTCAAGGCTGTATATTGTCACCCTGCTTATTTAACTTATATGCAGAATACATCATGAGAAATGCTGGACTGGATGAAGCACAAGCTGGAATCAAGATTCCAGGGAGAAATATCAGTAACCTCAGATATGCAGATGACATCACCCTTATGGCAGAGTGAAGAGGAGGAACCAAAGAGCCTCTTAATGAAAGTGAAAGAGGAGAGTGAAAAAGTTGGCTTAAAACTCAACATTCAGAAAACTAAGATCACGGCATCTGGTGCCATCACTTCATGGCAAACAGATGGGAAAACAGTGGAAACAGTGAGAAGACTTCATTTTGGGGGGCTCTAAAATCACTGCAGATGGTGACTGCAGCCATGAAATTAAAAGACGCTTGCTCCTTGGAAGAAAAGTTATGACCAACCTAGATAGCATATTAAAAAGCAGAGACATTATTTTGCCAGCAAAGATCCATTTAGTCAGTGTTATGGTTTTTCCAGTAGTCATGTATGGATGTGAGAGTTGGACTATAGAGAAAGCTGAGCACTGAAGAATTGGTGCTTTTGAACTGTGGTGTTGGAGCAGACTCTTGAGAGTCCCTTGGACTGCAAGGAGATCCAACCAGTCCATCCTTAAAGAAATCAGTCCCAAATAATCATTGGAAGGACTGATGCTGAAACTGAAACTCCAATACTTTGGCCACCTGAGGGCAAATAATTGACTCTTGGAAAAGACCCTGATTCTGGGAAAGACTGAAGGAAGGAGGAGAAGGGGACGACAGAGGATGAGACGGTTGGTTGGCATCACTGACTCAGCGTACATGAGTTTGAGTAAACTCTGGGAGTTGGTGATGGACAGGGAGGCCTGGTGTGCTGCAGTCCATGGGGTCGCAGAGTCGGACATGACTGAGCAACTGAACTGAACTGAAGGAGGCAAAAATATATAATGGAGAAAAGATAGTCTCTTCATTGAGAGGTGCTGGGAAAACTGGAATGTAGAGGAAATGAAATTAGAACATTCTCTAACATCATACATAAAAATAAAATGGATTAAAGACCTCAATGTAAGACCAACTATTATAAACTTAGAAGAAAACACAGGTAGAACAACTCTTACATAAAAATCACCACAATCTCTCTTCTGACCCACCTCATATAGAAAATAAAAACAAAAAGAATAACTGGGACCTGATGAAACCTAAAAGTTTTTGCACAGCAAAGAAAGTCATAAACAAGACAAAAAGACAACACCCAGAATGTGAGAAAATATTTGCAAACAAAGCAACCAACAAGGGATTAATCTTCAAAATATACAAACAGCTCTTGCAAGTTCAGTATCAAAACCAAACAACCTAACCAAAAAATGGGCAGAAGACCTAAACAGAAAGTTCTCCAAAGAAGACATAAAGATGGCCAACAAACACATTAAAATATGCTCAGTATCACTAACTGTTGGAGAAATGCAAAGCAAAACTATGAAGAGGTTTCACCTCACACTGGTCAGAATGGCCATCATCAAAAATTCTACAAACAATAAATGCTGGAGAGGGTGTGGAGAAAAGGGAACGCTCATACACTGTTGGTGGGGAACGTAAGTTGGTATAACCACTTTGGAGAAGAGGATGAAGGTTCCTTAAAAACGCTAAAGACAGACCTACCATATGATCCTACAATCCTACTCCTGGGCGTATTTCCAGAGAAAATGATATTTCAGAAAGATACACGTGCCCCAGTGTTCACTGCAGCACTATTTCCAACAGCCAGGACACAGAAGCAACCTAAATGTCCATTAACAGAAGCATGGACAAAAATCGTGATACACACACACAATGAAATATTACTCAGCCATAAAGAGTGAAATGATGCCATGTGCAGTAACATGGATGGCCTAGATATTATCATATCTAAGTGAAGTAAGCCAGAGAAAGACAAATATTATATGACATTTGCCCATTTAAGTGTATGTGGAATCTAAAAAAAATATAAAAATGTACTTATTTATAAAACAGAAACAGACACACGGAGCTAGAAAATAAACTTACAATTACCTAAGGGGAAAGGTGAGGGTGGAGAGATAAATTAGAAGGCTAGGATTAACACATACACACTATTGTGTACCAGAGAGAGAACCAAGGAGGACCTACTGTACAGCACGGGAAATTCTACTCAATACTCTGTAATAATTTATATGGGAAACAGAATCTGAAAAAGAATAGATACATGTATCTATAACTGTATCACCAGGTTGTACACCTGAAACTAACTCAACCTTATAAGTTAACTACACTCCAGTAAGAAACAAACAAAAGAAAACTAAATCTAGTTCTCACGTGTCCATGTGGAATCAAGAAATTTTAAGTTTCCAGTTAGTTTTGCCCCTTGTTCAGATCTTAATTCCCAAGAGCACCTACTTAATATACACATTTTCCATTGGAGATCGTATTTTAAGTGAAAGCAATTAAAAATATTATAACAACAACAAAAACCCCAGAAAAATCTGACTCCAGGGAAAAATGTCTCCAAATCTCATCATACTGTTAAAAAGGACATTATTTTGATCTGGTTTTATTTATACTTACTGATCTTCCTCCAAATTATCCCAAAAGATGAATGTATCTTCTAGTAAAGGACTATTCATTCTAAAAACTGTCAATAATCAGAACTTTGTATACTGTTATGCTAATATGCATTATGCAACCTCAAATCTAGCTTCAACTTTAATACATTTCCAATGTGCTTCCTTTACGAAGTTCCACTCTCAAGTAATAACATAAGATCATAAGTGAGTATGTCTGTTAAGTCTGCAACTCACTCCCGAAGTTTCAAAACTATCTTATCCATTAAAATTATGTGCAGCATAGAGGACTTTTGCACTCTTCCCTTGATATCCCAAGGTCTCTGATCTCTTTTCCTCTTATTTCAGGGCTAAGTTTCCTCCTTTTCAAGGATAGGCCTGCCTTTCCCTTTCTCAGGAACCACCGTCATCTGACAGTTACTGATGTCCTCTACTCTAGTCAAACTGACTCACTGCTTTTTCTCAATCGGACTTTCTGTGTTTTCAACTCTGAATCACTGCTCAGGCCATGTTATTCTTTTGGAAAGGTCCTCCCTTTAACCCAAACTTCTGCTCATAGAAATTCTATGGCAGATTCATTTTGATATTTGACAAAACTAATACAATTTGTAAAGTTTAAAAATAAAATAAAATTAAAAAAAATCATAAATATCAAAAAAAAAAGAAATTCTATCCATCTTTCCAGAAGAAGTAAAACATTTATTCTATAAAGTACTTCATATATTAAATACATGAGGCAATTCCTCCCTCATGTGATTTATCATAATCTTCTGAAATTCTTTAAGAATTTTCAGAAATTATCATATATAACTCACACATAATGTGCTTTACTGCTCTTATCAGACAGGAGACTCTGAGGGCAAGGGCAATCCTGTTACTCTTTCCCTTGTTTCCCACAGAACCTAGTCTCATGCCTTACATACAGAAGTTTTATTTGTTAAATATCAAAACCTCAAGTTGGACTAAGAAAAAGCTTCTCAAGTGATGTCAAAATAGAAAACTGCACCTCTTAAAATTATGAATGCTTCTGGCTCAGGATGCCTACATTTCTCTCCTCTTGCTCTTAAGACCCTATCAAAATGAAAGTCGAACAGTCATAGTAGTAGATGCCCACAATAAAGGAGAAAACAGGAAGAGGCCTCCAAGGAAGAGAGTTTAACAAATCTGTAGGATATAGAAAGTAAATGAAGGAGTGATAACCGATGGAACTAGACAAACGAAGTCCCAGCCTTCAGTGCTCAGGGAATAGGCAGCACAGACGCGAATCTACCTATGGACCTCTGGAGAAGCTCTGAACTCATGGACATGTCCCTGGCCAGAGAGCAGAGGCAAGCTATGAGACTGGACTTCTTCTGTACAGAGAACAGTTAACTTCCCTGACTCCATGCACAGAAGTGACCTGTTCTTGGAGAAGTAGGCAGCAGGCATGGGTGCTGGAAACCAGGGAAAAACCCTCACGATTCTGGAGTTCATGATTCCACCTCCAGCTTTACAACCAGCTCCTTGTCTGCTTTCCCTTAGCAAAGCTTGGTCAGTTGACAGTCCCCACTGGACAACACAGATCACTTATTCTGTGAGCACTTATTTACAGCCTCATTCTAAAATGTTAACAGAGCCAAGGACAATCAGACATTTAAGGAAAGCCTGCAACACAAGAAAGGTCCACATAGGAAGATCACAGGGAGATGGAGAAGGAGAGGGAAGCCCGGAGTGCTGCAATTCATGGGTTCGCAGGGTCAGACACGACTGAGTGACTCAATAACAAGAGGAGGATCACAACTCCCAACCCAAAAGGATGAGATAATCCAGGGAAACAAAGCAAGCTAACACTTCTGCCCCACCAACAAGCACCCCAGTGAGATTTGTGAAATTACTGCATCTATAATCCTAGGTTTTCTCTTCATCTCTTCAACCCTCATTAACACTGATGATTGGCTATGATGATTTATATAGACAGCAACGGTGGGCTGAAAGGTTCTAGAAGATCAAAAAGTCAATCTCTCCCCAGCTTGAAAATGTCAGAGTTTGTGAGGGCTCTGTGCTGGGCTCTCTTCTCTCTGCATCCTCTGCCTAGATGATCTCATCTATACTCTGTAAGATCCATTTAGGCAGAGGATTTGGCTTTCTTCATTGCATCTTCAGTATCCAGAACAGTGCCTGAAATATAGTGAAACGAATGCTGACATTATCCAAACTTTTCCACTGAGTTCTAGGCCAGAACGACCAGCTGCTTATATACTATTTCTAGAACTTGCCTCACCAGGGCCTCAACATATTCTAAACTTCCTCCTCTTTCACTTCCTCCTCTACTCTGAGGTCTACACTAGAAACCTGTGCACTGCCTTTAGGTCTTCCTCTTTTCATCCTCTCTTCCTGTACCCAGCCCATCAGCAAGGTCCACTGATTTTGACCAATCTGACAGCTACTTACTCAGCCCTAACTTTGCTGTCATCATCCTTGTTCAAGTCATTTCTTACATGGACCAGAGAAATAACTAATAAGTACAGGCTCAATACCGTCTTTCTTGACCTCTCCTAATACATTTGTTAAATACTCACAAATTTTTAGAAATCTTAGCTAATCCTGTTGATTCTCTAATTTGATAAAATTCTTTCCCTTAGCTAACAAGGCCCTATCTTTACGGTCCTTGCTTATTGCTTCCATCTCATCTTATGAAATCTCCCCTTTGCTCACTAACTCTCCAGTGGGACACACAGATTGTCTAACAGCTTCCAGTAAACACCAAGTTTTCACCTCAAGGTCTTTGCAACCCTCTGCTCAGGATGCTGTTCCTTCTATTTTTAGCAAGGCTGTTTCTCTCCTCTTGCTTAAGATCTCAGTTTTAATGTTAAGTTATCAAAAAAGTCTCCTTAACATTCTAGGAAGCAGTCTACCTTTCTGCACAGTATTTCTTACTATAGTACCCTGCTGACTTCCTTATCACTGATCACAGTTAAAACCACTTTTTTTTTTTTTTTACAGGATGTTTCTCTTTCCCACTTAACTGTGAGCTGCATGAAAGCAGAGACCGTATTAATCTCATTCACCACTATATGTTTGGTAAGTGCCTAGGACACTTACTGGGACATGCTTAGTAAATATTTGTTGATTAAATAAAAGCTGCCTTGTTTCAGTCAGCAGGTCACAGTCAAAGGACAATTATGACAGGAAACAACAAGGAGAATGGGGGGAATTTATAAAAGTTATAAATACTCTAGCCTTCAAAATAACATGATTGTCATTAACAGCCTGTTTAAGACTCTTGCTACTGTTTTTATGCAACTGTATTCAATTTCACCAATATAAAACCCACCCATTTCTCCTGGAGGTAGAGACAATATTTATCAAAAATTTAGTACAAATTTTCATAAACTTTAAGAAGTTTAAGAGCAGTGTTTGAAATGAGTCATATCTAGCTTATATGAACTGAGTCCTATCAGCTTATATTAACTAACAGATTCTAACAACAGTTTCTGTTGTCCACTAAAACCAGAACTCCTTTGTAAGATACCATTTGAAATCTTCTGAATATATGTATTCAGAATCATACGACATTATGAAGCTCAGGAAAAGGCAGATCCATCCTTTCCAAAGAAATGTGTCATTACAGTGCTTAAAGTTCTATGTAATGGTTCTGTCTTTAATAGGATCCCATGGCACAGACCCCCCAAAACGCCTTACACCAAAGCGACACTATTCCTGTTGCAGCCCGTACATAATCTGAGACTCAACTCTGTTTCTTCAATTCTAAAATTATTTTTTCACATTTTAACTGAAGGTGAAATGCAACATACAAAGTAAAGCATTCTATAATTGCTACTGGTCAGTCTAGAAATAGTTGAAATTGCCTAAACAAGTACAAATTTTTTATTTTTCAAAGAAGTCATATGTAGTATTTTTATTTTTATTGCAGTATAGTTGATTTACAATATTGTGTGAGTTTTAGGTACACAGCATAGTGATTTGGTATTTTCACAGATTATATTCCATTACAGGTTATTACTAGATAATGGTATAGTAATTCCCTGTGCCATACAGTATATCCTTGTTGTGTATCTATTATGTATATATTAGTTTGAATCTGATCATCCCATACTCCTAAATTTCTTCCTCCTTCACCCTCTTTCCCTTTGGTAACCACTCTAGTCTGCCTTCTGTATCTGTGACTCTGTTTCTCATTTGAATATATATTTGCTTATTATTCTTGATTATCTAACAACTGTAATCTTTCAAAATTTTAGTCAATAAACCATTGAGAAAATATTGATTTGTCTCTGAAATCTTCTATTGATATTATCTCACAAGATCAAGAAAGAACCAGCATCAAAATCTGCATAAAAGGTGTCTATCACTGGCTTGGTAGAAAATCCTGAGATAATAGTGCAGTTATCTTTTAAGAAATGCTGCACTACCACTCTGGATGGCACAGAGACAGTAAAGTCTAAAAACACAGACAATGATTCTGGATATGAAATTTTAGGCATACTTTAGTGAGTGGCTGAGGCAATGGTATATAAATCTAAATATCCTAATACATCATCCATAAACTTAAAGCCTAACAAGAATAAACCAAACAAAGTACAGGCCTGCAGCATAACTAAGAGAACATTATAAGACTACAAGCATCAGTTACCTATAAATAGAGGGAAAAAAACCACCTCTTAATTTCCAATGGAGTCATTTCTCAAGTTCACACCCAAGCCTTTACATAACTTCATATAGAGAGTGGAGCCCAGAAAACATGAGGGAAGAGAGAAGGGAAATGAAGAGCCCAAGATTAAATCATAATCATTCCCACAATGAAGAGGTCCATAAATATTCAGAATCCTGGTAAGATCAGAGCACTGACTACAGGAAAGGGATTTAAAAGTGCGTGAAGACTCTAGAAGGCGGCCTGGAAGGCAATGTTTCTAGGCAGCAGAAGGCAAGAGGAAAAAGTCCTTCAGAGATTGTGTGAGGGGTAAAAAAGCAAAGAGGGGGAAATTTAATATTTTCCAGAACAAGGAAAGCAGAAGAAAAAAAAAAAAGTAAAGAAATAACCACACCCCCACCGCCCTGAAAGCATTCAAAGAAACCATACTTTATTTTACACTGACAGAAGAGGGAGCACTTAAACTATACATTTCAAACCACCGGAAATAACCACCTCTGTCCAAGAAATGCAAAGGAACAACACAAAGCCACTGCAGGAGAAAACAGAAAACGAGAATCACTGTCACTGATAACTCTCCCACCCTCACTCCTGCCCAACCCCATCCCCCCCCAAAAAAAACACGAAGGAGAAGAAAACTGTAACGTAACACCATAACAGAACAAGGACTTCCGGGGTGGCTCAGTAGTAAAAAACAACAACATAAAAATCCACCCGCCAATGCAGGAGATGCACGTTTGATCCCTGGGTCAGGAAGATCTCCTGCACAAAGAAAATGGCAACCCACTCCAGTACCTTTGCTTGGGAAATCCCATGGACAGAGGAGCCTGGAGGGTTGCAGTCCATGGGGTTGCAAAGAGTTGGATACTACTTAGCGACCACACACACATTCTACACTGTTATTAATATACGAATTAAATATCCTCAAACAAAAATCCTGATAATATGAAAACATGGCCTAAATAAGAA
This sequence comes from Bos mutus, assembly GCF_027580195.1. Classification (NCBI taxonomy): domain Eukaryota; kingdom Metazoa; phylum Chordata; class Mammalia; order Artiodactyla; family Bovidae; genus Bos; species Bos mutus. Next base: position 11,019,566 of record NC_091619.1, on the reverse strand, counting down.
ACTTCAAAACTAAGAACAAAAATAAGACATAAGGGTTGACAAAACTCAGAAAAGAAAAATCATATAGGAAAATAACTGAATTTCAAACTACCTAAGGAAGAACAGATACAAATGAGAAGTGAAAAACTAAAGAAACTGGAAAACTAACATGAGAATAAGAGATTAATGAAAGATGAAACAGGGGTGAGAAAGAGTGACCATAAAGATAGGTAAAATAAACCAAACATACATATATCAGACATCCTTAAGAAAAATGAAATAGAAAAAAATATTACACTACAATCTAAGAAAAATATCCAGAAATAAGACCTGATTCTGCACACTAAAAGGGTTGCCAAAGACCTGGGAAAACTGACCTGCAATAATGAACTCAGAGACATACCCCAGTGAAACTGTTAGACTTTAGGACTTCCCTGGTGGGACAGTGGTGGAGAATCCACCTGCCAAAACAGGAGGCATAGGTTCAATCTCTGTCCAGGAAGAGTCCATATGTGGTGGGGCAACTAAGCTCATGGGCCTCAACTACTGAAGCCCACTCACCCTAGGGCCCATGCTCCGCAACGAGAGCAGCCACCACAGTGAGAAGCCTGTGCACCACAACTAGAGGAAACCCACGCACAGCAGTAAAGACCCAGCACAAGAAGGAATAAATGAATAAATACATTTCTTAAAAAACTATTAGAGTTTAAAGATGAAAAAAAATCATTCTTAAGGTCTCCAGGCAAAAAAGATTTAAAAAAAAAAAAATCAAGAGAATTTAATGACCAAACTTCTAAATAACAACATAAAGCAATAACAGTACAGCTGTATTTTTTAAAAACTCAAGGAAATAAAATGCAAACCAATGGAAAAAGTTTTAAGCACGCAAGAACACAGTTACTGTCATTCCCAAGAGCCCTTGATCAATCTACTAGATCAAGATTCAGCAAACTTGTTCTGTAAAGGCATCAAATAACACAGCAACCACTTTTAACTATAGGAGATGTCCTAAGACACAGGCATAAACAATAGTAATGAGACCACCCCATTTTCAATATAAAACAGATCAAGCAGAGAAAAAACAAAGAGCTAACACAGCTTAAATGACATAATAATGTAGAGCTTACAGGTACTTGTCAAAAGTTGCACCCTGACAAATACATATTGTTCTCATATATCCATAAAACAGTCCAAAAATTGATTATTTAATTTGCAAAACACTGGTAACTTTCATAAGGTAGAAATGTTATAAACAATACTTTGAACAGAATTCAAAGACATTAAAGTTTACTAACAAAAAATCAGAAAGGCTTTCTTTCCATCTGGACATTTAAAAGCCTCAAATTAACTCTTGGGTTAAAGAGAGCTGGAACTACAGAATTAAAAAAAAAAATGACAAAATGCTATGTCAACAACTTACGGGATGCACTGAAAGCCATGTCTGAGAAAATTCACTCTACTAAAAACACTTATCAATTAAAAAATCAAAAAGGTTAACACTGAGCCCACAAATCTAAACAAAGAATCACAAAGTACCAAGAATACAAAAACAGAAATGAATGAGGGACAAAAAATTAGATCTAATAAATTGAAATCCTGCTGTTTAAAAAAAAAGACAATGCACGAGGTGTGATTTAGGAGGGGAAAGCAGAAGCACAAATATATAAGAAACCAATGAAACAAGGAATTTTAAATTATAAGAGACTTAGTTTGCAGACTTAAATAAGTCTGGAAACCTACATGAAATGAATAATTTCCTAGGGAAGTACAGATTACCAAAATTGATGCAATTAAAGTTAGAAAGTCTAATCAAGTCAACTTTCATAGAACAAAGTTCAGTTCAGTCGCTCAGTCGTGTCCGACTCTTTGCGACCCCATGAATCGCAGCACGCCAGGCCTCCCTGTCCATCACCAACTCCTGGAGTTCACCCAGACTCACGTCCATCGAGTCAGTGATGCCATCCAGCCATCTCATCCTCTGTCGTCCCCTTCTCCTCCTGCCCCCAATCCCTCCCAGCATCAGAGTCTTTTCCAATGAGTCAACTCTTCGCATGAGGTGGCCAAAGTACTGGAGTTTCAGCTTTAACATCATTCCTTCCAAAGAAATCTCAGGGCTGATCTCCTTCAGAATGGACTGGTTGAATCTCCTTGCAGTCCAAGGGACTCTCAAGAGTCTTCTCCAACACCACAGTTCAAAAGCATCAGTTCTTCAGCACTCAGCTTTCTTCACAGTCCAACTCTCACATCCATACATGACCACTGGAAAAACCACAGCCTTGACTAGACGGACCTTTGTTGGCAAATGTCTCTGCTTTTCAATATGCTATCTAGGTTGGTCATAACTTTTCTTCCAAGGAGTAAGCGTCTTTTAATTTCATGGCTGCAGTCACCATCTGCAGTGATTTTGGAGCCCCAAAAAGTTATCACCCCACAAAAACTCACCAGTCTCAGATACGCACAATGTGAGAAAAATTTTAAAACAAACTTGAAAGACCCAAACACAGATCTGAACAGTGAAAAGACATCTGTCCTTGGATAGAATTCATATGTAAAGATTTCAGTTCTCAAGTTAGTTTATAAATTTAATGCAATCCAAGGAACTTTACAGAACTTCCCTGGTGGCTCAGAATGTAAAGAATCTGCCTGCAATGCAGGAGACCCAGGTTTGATTCCTAGGTCAGGAAGATCCCCTGGAGAAGGGAATGGCTACCCACTCCAGTATTCTTGCCTGAAGAATCCCAAAGACAGAGGAGCCTGGTGGGCTGCAGTCCCCAGGGTCACAAAGAGTCAGACATGACTGAGTGACTAACACTTAAAAGAAATTTTATAGAACTAGACTGAACTGTTTTGTTTGAACTGTGCTAATATACTACATATTCAAAATGTAATAAAACCAACAAATATGGGCAAAAACAAACTGGAATAAATCAAGCAAATAAACTATTTCAAATGAATAATTTAACCACAGTGAAGGAGAAAAGAAAGAACAAATTCCAGTAATTTTTTTTTTTTTGGCCATATCCTGCAGCATGAGGGATCTTAGCTTCCTGACCAGAAATCAAACCCTGTGCCCCTTGTAGTGGAGCATGAGCTCTTAACCACTGGACCACCAGTCCCTCACCAATAACTTTTTGACTAACCTCTGACTAACAAAACTGAAAAAAAGATTCTAAACTGTTAATATGTCTTTTTAAAATGGTGGTATCACTTAATTTTACAACAACCTAATACATTCTAGGACTGAACCAACAAAATTGTTGAGCATCAGGTTTTTCCACACAGAAAAGCAATACAAAAATGGAAAACTAGAGAACTCTATGGTTTTAAATGGCAATTGCAGGTTTATGTATGAACTCATGATGAGATGAAGACAGAGAGGGAGGAGGAAAGGGAGGAAGGAGTGGGCAGGTGAGTCTAGCCACGTAAAAATGTGTATTAAGGGTAGTACACAACACATTTCCTAGCTCTCTCCACTAAGGAGAACTAGAACCAAAGATGCTCTAGTAGGAATGAACACCTTGCACCCAGATTCTATCTCCTAAATACTCTCCTCCATTAAACAGAATCAGGGTTCCTTGGATAAATGGCTAATTTAAAGCTAGAGAAGGGAAAGTAAAAGATGAACCTGGAATATTTGGAGCTGGAAAAGCAAAGAAACACTTGAATGAGGCAGCATTGTAAAATTTGACAACAACAAAAGCCAAACTCCAAACAAACAACAAAGAAACCACTGGCTATAAAGAAACCAATCTGAGCAAAAAATAAGTTAATAAGACATTACAGCTCACTGAATAAGATACTAGGAATATATAAGTCCATAGTCATAAAAGAAAAAAAAAAGTCAGCAAAAAGGAAAAGCTTCTTACAGTAGAATGCTAGTAAATGCCGAGACAACAACCAAATTAGAGCACCACCATTTCACAAATATAGTCATAACTGACTAGCAGATGATAAGCTAGCAGATTAAAGATTAAAGAATAGATAATCTACCAAATTTCAAAGACTCTCCAAACAGAATATTAATTGTACAGTGAAAAAGAGTAACTTTTCAATGGAAAAATTTGGCTGACATTATCTCAAGCAAGTGATCAAAGTTATCAGTAATGAGATTAAAATCAGATGCCTCCAGATCTGACACATCTGAGAAGAGACATCACTTTTGAAGTACTCTTGCTAAAAATATACAACCTCATACTGGTGAAATTATTTGCAGGGAAGCAATAAGACACAGACATAGAGAACAGACTTATGGACATGGAAGAAGGGGAGGAAGGTGAGAGTGGATATATGGAGAGAGTGACATGGAAATATACATCACAGTATATAAAATAGATGCCAATGGGAATTTGCTGTATGACTCAGGGAACTCAATCTGAGGCTCTGTAACAACCTAGACCAGAAGGACGGGGAGAGAGGTGGGAGGGAGGTTCAAGAGGGAGGGGGGATATATATATATATAGAGAGAGAGAGAGGGTATATATATATAGTTGATTCATGTTGATGTTTGGCAGAAACCAACACAATACTATAAAGCAATTATCCTTCAATTAAAAATAAATAAATTACACACACATACAACCCCAATCTAACCATGAGGAAATATAAGCAAACTCATACTGAGAAAAATTTTACAAAGTAACTGGCCTGCACTCTTCAAAAAGGTCAAGACCACCAAAGTCTAAGATTAATGAATAATTCCAGGTTAAAAGGATCCTAAAGAGACATAATAACTAAATGTAACATGTCATCCTGGGTTGGACCCTAGGTGTTTATTTTTTGCTAAAGAAGACCTTATTAGAACTAGCAAAATATGAATATAGCCTTTAGATTAGACAGTAGTATTGATCACACGGACCACAGCCATGTCTAACGCAATGAAACTAAGCCATGCCGTGTGGGTCATAGCGGAGAGGTCTGACAGAATGTGGTTCGCTGGAGAAGGGAATGGCAAACCACTTCAGTATTCTTGCCTTGAGAACCCCATGAACAGTATGAAAAGGCAAAATGATAGGATACTGAAAGGGGAACTCCCCGGGTCGGTAGATGCCCAATATGCTACTGGAGATCAGTGGAGAAATTACTCCAGGAAGAATGCATGGAACCAAAGCAAAAACAATACCCAGTTGTGGATGTGACTGGTGATAGAAGCAAGGTCTGGTGCTGTAAAGAGCAATATTGCATAGGAACTTGGAATGTTCAGATCAGATGTTAGGTCCATGAATCAAGGCAAATTCAGTTCAGTTACTTCAGTCACTCAGTCGTGTCTGACTCTTTATGACCCTATGAATCGCGGCACACCAGGCCTCCCCGTCCATCACCAACTCCCGGAGCTCACTCAAACTCACGTCTATCAAGTCTGTGATGCCATCCAGCCATCTCATCCTCTGTCGTCCCCTTCTCCTCTGGCGCCCAATCCCTCCCAGCATCAGAGTCTTTTCCAATGAGTCAGCTCTTTGTATGAGGTGGCCAAAGTACTGGAGTTTCAGCTTTAGCATCATTCCTTCCAAAGAATACCCTGGGCTGATCTCCTTTTGAATGGACTGGTTGGATCTCCTTGCAGTCCAAGGGACTCTCAAGAGTCTTCTCCAACACAAGGCAAATTGGAGTGGTCAAATAGGAGATGGCAAGACTGAAAGTCAACATTCCCGGAATCAGCAAACTAAAATGGACTGAAATGGGTGAATTTAACTCAGATGACCATTATATCTACTACTGTGGGCAAGAATCCCCTAGAAGAAATGGAGTAGCCATCATGGTCAACAAGAGTTCGAAATGCAGTACTTGGATGAAATCTCAAAAATGACAGAATGATCTCTGTTCGTTTCCAAGGAAAATCATTCAATCCAAATCATTCCAAATCAAAATCATTCAATCACGGTAATCCAAGCCTATGCCCCAACCAGTAACGCTGAAGAAGCTGAAGTTGAATGGTTCTATGAAGACCTACAAGAGATTTTAGAACTAACACCCAAAAAAGGATGTCCTTTTCATTATAGGGGACTGGAATGCAAAAGTAGGAAGTCAAGAAACACCTGGGGTAACAGGCAAATTTGGCCTTGGAGTATGGAATGAAGCAGGACAAAGGCTAACAGAGTTTTGCTAATGGAGTTTGCTGGTCATAGCAAACACCCTCTTCCAACAACACAAGAGAAGACTCTACACATGGACATCACCAGATGGTCACACTGAAATCAGACTGATAATATTCTTTGCAGCCAAAGATGGAGAAGCTCTATACAGTCAACAAAAACAAGACTGGGAGCTGACTGTGGCTCAGATCATGAACTCCTTATTGCCAAATTCAGACTGAAATTGAAGAAAGTAGGGAAAACCACTAGACCATTCAGGTATGACCTAAATCAAATCCCTTATGATTATACAGTGGAAGTAAGAAATAGATTTAAGGGACTAGACCTGATAGACAGAGTGCCTGATGAACTATGGATGGCGGTTCATGACACTGTACAGGAGACAGGGATCAAGACCATCCTCATGGAAAAGAAATGCAAAAAAGCAAAATGGCTGTCTGAGGAGGCTTTACAAATAGCGGTGAAAAGGAGAGAAGTGAAAAGTAGAGGAGAAAAGGAAAGATATAAGCATCTGAATGCAGAGTTCCAAAGAATAACAAGGAGAGATAAGTAAGCCTTCCTCAGCGATCAATGCAAAGAAATAGAGGAAAACAATTGAATGGGAAAGACTAGAAATCTCTTCCAAAAAATTAGAGATACCAAGGGAACATTTCATGCAAAGATAGGCTCCATAAAGGACAGAAATGGTATGGACCCAAGAGAAGCAGTGATATTAAGAAGAGGTGGCAAGAAAACACAGAAGAACTCTACAAAAAAGAGCTTCATGACCCAGATAATCATGATGGTGTCATTACTCACCTAGAACCAGACATCCTGGAGTGTGAAGTCAACAGGGCCTTGGAAAGCATCACTACGAACAAAGCTAGTGGAGGTGATGGAATTCCAGTTGAGCTATTTCAAATTCTGAAAGATGATGCTGTGAAAGTGCTGCACTCAATATGCCAGCATATTTGGAAAACTCAGCAGTCACCACAGGACTGGAAAAGGTCAGTTTTCATTCCAATCCCAAAGAAAGGCAATGCCAAAGAATGCTCATACTACCGCACAATTGCACTCATCTCACACGCTAGGAAAATAATGCTCAAAATTCTCCAAGCCAGGCTTCAGCAATACGTGAACCATGAACTTCCAGATGTTCAAGCTGGATTTAGAGAAGGCAGAGGAACCAGAGATCAAATTGCCAACATCTGCTGGATCATGGAAAAAGCAAGAGAGTTGCAGAAAAACATCTATTTCTGCTTTATTGACTGTGCCAAAGCCTTTGACTGTGTGGATCACAATAAACTGTGGAAAATTCTGAAAGAGATTGGAATACCAGACCACCTGATCTGCCTCTTGAGAAACCTATATGCAGGTCAGGAAGCAACAGTTAGAACTGGACATGGAACAACAGACTGGTTCCAAATAGGAACAGGAGTATGTCAAGGCTGTATATTGTCACCCTGTTTATTTAACTTCTATGCAGAGTACATCATGAGAAACACTGGGCTGGAAGAAGCACAAGCTGGAATCAAGATTGCCGGGAGAAATATCAATAACCTCAGATATGCAGATGACACCACCCTTATGGCAGAAAGTGAAGAGGAACTGAAGAACCCCTTGATGAAAGTAAAAGAGGAAATTAAAAAGTTGGCTTAAAGCTCAACATTCAGAAAATGAAGATCATGGCATCTGGTCCCATCAGTTTATGGGAAATAGATGGGGAAACAGTGGAAACAGTGTCAGACTTTATTTTTTTGGGGGGCTCCAAAATCACTGCAGATGGTGACTGCAACCATGAAATTAAAAGATGCTTACTCCCTGGAAGGACAGTTATGACCAACCTAGATAGCATATTCAAAAGTAGAGACATTACTTTGCCAACAAAGGTCCATCTAGTCAAGGCTACGGTTTTTCCAGTGGTCATGTATGGATGTGAGAGTTGGACTGTGAAGACAGCTGAGCGCCGAAGAGTTGATGCTTTTGAACTGTGGTAGGGGAGAAGACTCTTGAGAGTCCCTTGGACTGCAAGGAGATGCAACCAGTCCATCCTAAAGGAGATCAGTCCTGGGTGTTCACTGGAAGGACTGATGCTGAAGCTGTAACTCCAGTACTTTGGCTACCTCATGTGAAGAGCTGACTCACTGGAAGAGACCCTGATGCTGGGAGGGATTGGGGGCAGGAGGAGAAGGGGACGACAGAGGATGAGATGGCTGGATGGCATCACGGACTCGATGGACGTGAGTTTGAGTGAACTCCGGGAGTCGGTGACGGACAGGGAGGCCTGGCGTTTTGTGATTCATGGGGTCGCAAACAGTCGACACTACTGAGCAACTGAACTGAACTGATTGTAGCAATGTTAATATACTGTTTTGATAACTGTATTGTGGCAATACACATGTTCCTGTTCTTACGAACATTTCTGATATTCAGGGTGAAAAGGCATGGGGCAGCAACTCACTCTTAAGTGGTTGAGAAAAAGAAACTGTTTATTTTTATAAACATATTAAAATATTAACAATTAGAATCTGAGAATGGTATATACAATTTCCTTGTACTGCTGCTAAGTAACTTCAGTCGTGTCTGATTCTGTGTGACCCCATAGACGGCAGCCCACCAGGCTCCCTGGTCCCTGGGATCCTCCAGGCAAGAACACTGGAGTGGGTTGCTATTTCCTTCTCCAATGCCTGAAAGTGAAAAGTGAAAGTGAAGTCGCTCAGTCGTGCCCGACTCTTAGCGACCCCATCGACTGGGGCCCACCAGGCTCCTCCATTCATGGGATTTTCCAGGCAAAAGTACTGGAGTGGGGTGCCATTGCCTTCTCCGTTCCTTGTACTAGAGTCTTTCAAATTTTCTGTAAGCCTGAAATATCAAAATAAAAAATACTTTCCATTTCATTTTTATATTTCTTATAAGAATTCTAATGTAATAGAGTCTTTATTTAAATGGATACTATATACTTTCATCAATACAGACACTCTAAATGATAAAATACTGTCATTTTATTTATTATTTTGCTTTTGCTTTTAGTGATAAACAAATTAACAATGTATCTTATAATCAGTGAAACCTTATATTCAAGGAAATACAATGATTCCAAAGTTTCATAGGAAAGTCATGCTTTAAATGGCACAAACTAATCCTACTGTATTTCTCAGTTCAGAAAAAAGTCAGTATGATTATCACAAAATCACATAAGTACCTTGTGTTGCTGGAATAATCCCACATGGCCACCTCTAGGAGGCTCCGAACCCAGGTCTTGGAAGGCTCCTTCAGAAATTTTTGCTGGTAGATCCCTACTACAAGATCCTCTACAGTGAGAAGTTCTAGATCTTGTCTGATTTCTTCCATTGGTAAATAAAAACAAACATAAAATTAGTGAATTCAGGTAGACAGAACATGTAAATGAAAATGGAAACACACATACTAAAATGCATTTGAGCAGTGACCCAGTTTAACTTACCTGATGACTTTGCCATATGCTTCAAACACCAGTTGACTCTGGCTCTATCATCAGACTAGAGAAGGGAAAAAATTTTACTTGTATTTTCTTCTATCCTGTTACTTTCAATTAATAAGGCCCTTTCAAACTGTGGGAGGGAGGATGGGGAAGGGGAAGGGAAAGGCTGAAGAGTCCACGATAACTAAATGAGAATGGTTAAAAAAAAAAAAAGGGCAACATATACTAGAAAATACTGCTAATAATAACCAGTTACGTTCATAAGGCATTGTTAATATACTTTATGAACAGCAAGTGAGACTTAAGGTAGGCAAACGAAACCAATGTTCAGAAAAAGATAAGGTGATTTATGTTCATGGTGAGAAATGTTTGATTTTTACTGTTTTATTAATAAAACAGTAAGGTTAAAACCCAATTCTACTACACCAAGCCTGAAAGAATTTACACAAAACAAAGAATAAAATTACAAAAAGAAGATCAAGGAATTACTACAAAAATAGTTCTGAATAAATGGTACTCTTGCCTGGAAGTGATAGGTGTACAACTAGAAACCCATCCTTCAGGGTAAAAAGATATTGAAGATATTTCAGAAGGAGGAACTATAAACATGAAATCTACCAAAGGTGAAATATATTCAGTTACTGCAGTCTTCAAAATCCGTCCAATATTACACAAATGTAGAAGAAAAGGCATTATACATACCTAATTACATTCAAAGCAACTAAAAATGAACATATTTTAACACACAGTTAAGACACAGGCGAAAGTTCTTTCTTTGGGTATCTTTCATGGATCTTCTATTTTCTAAGTAGATGACTTAAAAGAAATTCTTATGTTGAAATTACCTTGCAGTAGATAGGTGGCCAGTTCCCTGGGTTTGGATGAATGAATCTATAAAGATTTTCTAACACAGTTGCTTGGTCATGCCCAGATTCAAAGTGTGAAATAGGAATCTTGTGACTAGAATCACCTGAAGGAAATGAAAAGGTAGGTAGGAGTTAAAATTTGACCAAGACAGATATTATGGATTAGGTATAGAAGGGTGGGTATAGGAAGGAGTAATGGGTAACTTGTATTTAAGTACTTGTACAAAGCCTGGTTATGGTCAGGTACTTTACAAATTTTATCCCATAATATTATAAAATAGGTAATATATACCTGTGGCGGATTCATTTTGATATTTGGCAAAACTAATACAATTATGTAAAGTTTAAAAATAAAATAAAAAAAAATAGGTAATATACATATTAAAGAAGAGGGAACTGAGAATCACAGAAGTTAACAGTAAGTTAACAGCTGGTGAACAGTGGAGTCAGGACTCAAGCCCAGGCTTGTTAAGTGAAAGCAGCAGTGTTTTCACCATTTCTAAGCTGCTCTTCACGAATCTGTTTTATTAAAAAGACTGGAGACCTTGTAAACCAGTAATGACTGGTTTTTAGAAGGTTGTAAAATGGTATTTCCACTTCCAGTAAAATACAGACGAAGTAATACAAACTTCCCACAAAAATTTAGGATATCAAAAACAGCTACAGTAGCAAGGAATTATTAGGTCAAAAGCAAAATAAGCCACAGAGGTGATCAAATGCAAAGAGAGGTGATCAAAATGCAAAGAGAGGTGATCAAAATGCAAAGAAGTCAGAGAGGTCAGCCTAACTCTGGAGGCAGTTTTTACCCTGGAGTCATTTGCTAATTCCTTAATAGAAAGTTTACTGGCTAAGAAGTTGTGTTTCAGACAGCTTTGGGGGCCTGGTTTGTGAGACCCCTGGTGTCTAGAAAAAGCAATCATAAATCCTTTCTAGAAGAGAAATATCAACCTCAAGTTACCTTAAACCATTTTTTTTCCCCAGATAATCTATATGAATAAACCAGGTAAACACACACGAAAGAGAGAACCAAGACAAAGTTGAAAGACAAAATCGAGTCCAGAAGCGGAAGTTTCTGGACATAGATTTTAAATAATCATGCTTATTATTTGATGAGATCAAATTACAAATTTCAACATAAAATTGGAAACTATTAAGAAAAAGAATGCTAGGAACTCTCTGGTGGTCTAGTGATGGGGACTCGGCATTTTCACTGCTGGGGCCCTGGGTTCGATCCTTCAAGCAGCGCTGTGCAGCCAATTAAAAAAATAATACAGGAAGAGTTCAAGTTCTGGTAATGACAGACTAAGGAAATGATAGAACACATCAAACACCTGCTTGAAGGCACTGCAGAGACACAAATGAAGAGAGGAATTTTAAGTCCAAAATCTTAAAATGAAGAAATCCTACAGAGCTGAATCTGGCAGTTGGGTAGAAGAGATACAGAGACTGAGAAACTGAGATTTCTACAGACCTAGAGCTAGTAAGAATTTAATATATTACTCCAGAATTACTTGTGTATATATAAAAATTTATAAAAAATACTCAATTGTCTTCTGGCCTCCACTGTTTATGCTGTGAAGCCCATTATAAACTTTACTGATGATTTCTTTGCATGTGTGCCAAGTCATATCTACTGTTCAGCACTCAAAAATGACAAGACCTGTTAAGAGAGCTGAATATGTGACTGAACATCAAGATAAACAGACTACAAAAATATATCCAAAAAAGAAGATCGCCCTAATAGTTAACCAACATAAAACTTTAAAAAAAACAAGGCTTATTATGTTCAAGGAAATAAAATTACTGATAACTTAAACAGAACCATAAAAAAGAACAAATGTAGACTCAAAAACTGAAAATACATTCCCCAAACCATTTTAGAATGGCAAAACAGCCTTGATGAGAAAATAAAGATTAACCTCAGGTTTAACATGAATGCACAAATCCTAAAACAAACTATTGGCTTGTCCAAAAAGTTTGGTTTTTCTGTAAAATGGCTCTAGTAGTGCTTTAGGTGTCTTTAACTTCATTCAAAACAGTTTTGTTCCACTGTATTATAACAGTTGTCATACCAGTGTGCATTTTAAAGAGTTTACCAAAACTGCTGAATTTTTGTGAAGCCATTTTAATACTGAAGACGGAAGGGAAAAAAAGCCACATTTTCAGAATAATATGCTTTATTATTTCAAGGTAAAAACACAACTGAAGCACAAAGAAAGATTTGTGAAGTATATAGAAAAGGTCTTGTGACTGATCAGATGTGCCAAAAGTGGTTTGCACAGTTTCATGGTAGAGATTTCTTGCTGGACGATGCTTCATGGTTGGGCAGACCAGTTGAAGGTGACAGCAATCAAACTGAGATATCGAGAACAATGAACTTTATTCCACATGGGAGATAAGTGACATACTCAAAATATCCAACTCAACCACTGAAAATCAAAACACTATGGTAACTGCTTTTATTAAATATGTTTGGGCTGCACATGAGGAAAAAAAAACACAACCTTCTTGATCATATTTCTGAATGCAATTCTCTACTTAAAACATAACAAAAACATTTCGTTTTCTGAATAAATTGTGATGGGTGATAAAAAGCAGATATAGTATAATAATGTAAGTGGAAGATATCACGGGGAAAGCAAAATGAACCACCACCAACCACACCAAAGGCCGATCTTCATCCAAAGAAGGTGATGGTGTGTACATGATGGGACTGGAAGGGATGAGCTTCTTCTGGAAAACCAAACGATTCATTCCAATAATTACTACTCCCAATTAGACCAACAGAAAGCAGCACTCAATGAAAAGCATCCAGAATTAGCCAAAAGAAAACATAGAATCTTCCATCAGGATAACACAAGTTTGCATGTTTCTTTGATGACCAGGCAAAAGCTGTTAAAGCTTGGCTGGGAAGTTCTCATTTATCCACCATACTCACTAGCCACTGCACCTTCAAATTTCCATTTATTTTGATCTTTACAAACTTCTTTTAAAGAAAAAAAATTTCAATTCTCTGGTGTAAAAGGCACCTGGAATAATTCTTTGTTCTAAAAGGAAGATGGAATTATGAAGTTGCTGAAAAATGGTAGAAGTTAGTGGAAAAAAATGGTGAATCACTGTTTAATAAAGCTCTTGGTAAAAATGAAAAACGTGTCCTTTATTTTTACTTTTTAAAAACCAAAGGAACTTTTTGATCAACCCATATTAGCAAAGTGAATCCAGCAATTTATTTAAGAGTTATATAGTGAAAATGTTGGATTTGTTCGTGGAATGTAAGGTTAGTTTTTAAGATTAGTAAATCACCATATAAACAAAAGACACAAATCATCTGATATACAGAAAAAGTATTCATTAAAATATGCAACTGATATCTCTAGTGAAAGTGGGAACAAAAGGGAACTTCTTTATCCTGATAAACAGTATATACCAAAACTAAAAAAGAGAGAGAAAAACGATAGCAAACAGAACACTCACTGGTGAAAGATTAGAAACTAGAGTTCACAGCCAACACACTAGGACAAACAGGTTTTAAACGTTTTAAATAAAAGATACAGACTAGAAGAAGTCATTTCACAAATATAAGGAACTTTCTAAAAACCTCAGTTTAGCAAAGGTGGGATAAAACCAAAACAAAAAATAAACAATTAGAAAATATAATTTTGATTCAATTAAAAAAATACTAAAGAGAATAATTTTTAAATAAAATTAATTTTATTTCTGAGAAAAAAAATATAATTGAGATCTATTACATATAATTAGCAAGAAAAATGATAAGCTATAACTAATAAGATAAAGACTATAGAGAAAACTAAGACTTTATTATAAAGAACTACACATTTAAAAAATAAGAGTAGCTCTATATTAAAACATTTCTAACTGGGGAATTTTTGCAGAAACCAATGCCAGTGGCATTAATATGTCTCTGGTCAAAAATGTGTAAACATAAAGAATATCATGAAGCTGTCAGTTCTTTTCAAAATGATTCAAAGATTCAAATATATTCAAAATTCTGAGATTAGTTTCTCTGCACAGAGGACAAGAAGGCAAAGTAAAAGGACCTGAGTTCACCTCCTCTCGCTAAGAGTCAGACACGACTGAGCGACTTCACTTTCCCTTTTCACTTTCATGCATTGGAGAAGGCAATGGCACCCCACTCCAGTACTCTTGCCTGGAGAGTCCCAGGGATGGGGGATCCTGGTGGGCTGCCGTCTATGGGGTCGAACAGAGTTGGACACGACTGAAGTGACTTAGCAGCAGCAGGAAACACTAAAAATCACAACTAACTGCTGAAAAACTAGCAATAAAGAAGACTGGAACCTCTCCAAAAAATATTCTACCTCCAAAAACAAAAAAAGAACACCACAACAAGATGGTGGGGGCACATTTGCAAAATAATCAAATCTCACACCTGCCAGTTGGGTGAAGCACAAACTGGAAAATATCTCAGAAGTTCTCCCACAGGCATGACAGTTCTGAGCCTTGTGTCAGGCTCCTTAGTCCGGGGGCCTGCTATTGGGAGGAGGAGCCACCAGAGCCATTTGGCTTTGAAGGCTAGCAAGGCTTGCTACAAGAGCTCCAGTGGGCTGGAGGGAAGCAGAAACCCCGGTCTTGGAGAGCACACACAAGATCTCATGTGTACCAGGACCCAGGGGGAAAAGCAGCAGCTTCATAGGAGTCTGGGCTAGACTCACCTGCTGGTCCTAGAGGATCTTCTTGCAAAGCGGGGGCTGCTGTGGTTCACTGTGGGGACAACAGCACTGGTGGAAAAGGTTCTGGGGCATGCACACTGCTGTGAGCTGTCCTGAAGGATACCATTTTAATGCCAGGTCCTAGCCCCACCCAACAGCCTGAAGGTTCCAGTGCTAAGATGCCTCAAGCCAAAAAATAAACAGGGTGGGAACATATCCCTACTCAAAAGACAAGCTGCTTAAAGTTTTCCTGAGCTCAGTGAAGTGAGTGAAGTCGCTCAGTGTCCGACTCTTTGTGACCCTATGGATTGTAGCCTACCAGGCTCCTCCCTTCCATGGGATTCTCCAGGCAAGAGTACTGGAGTGGGTTGCCATTTCCTTCTCCAGGTGATCTTCCTGAGCTCAAAGCTGCCTCTAAACACAATCTTTGCCACTGCCCTGCCCGCCAGAGGAACAGGACCCAGCTCCAACCACCAGGGGGCAGACACCAGAAGAAAAATGAATTACAACCTTGTAGCCAATGGGACTACAAAGACAGAAAGTGAAACAAAGTGGGATGACAGAGGAATAGGTTCCAGATGAAGGAACAACAACAAAAAAACACTAAGTGGAGATAGACAATCTACCTGAAAAAGAATTGAGTGTAATGACAGTAAAGAGGATCCAAAATCTTGGAAAAAGAATGGAGGCACAGACCAAGAAGATACAAGAAATGTTCAATGAAGAGCCAGATGATATAAAGAACAAACAGAGTGGTAAATGCAGTAAATGAAAAATACACTAGAAGGAATCAATAGCAAAATCAATGAGGCAGAAGAATGGATAAGTGAGCTGGAAGACAGAATGGTGGAACTCACAGCTGTGGAACAGAATAAAGAAAACAAAAGAAAAAAGAATAAAAAGAAATGAGGACAGTTTAAGAGAACTCTGAGACAATATTAAATGCATGAGAATTCATGTTATAGGGGTCCTGAAAGAAGATGTAGAGAAAGGGCCTGACAAAATATTTGAAGATATAATATCTGAAAACTTCCCTATTATGGAAAAGTCACCCAAGTTGAGGAGGCAGAGTCATGTACAGCAGAAACCCAAGGAGGAATGTGCCAAGACACATGTTAACCAAATTGATAAAAATAAAAGACAAAAGTAAAATATTAAAAGCAACAAGGGAAAAGCAACAAATAACATTAAGAGAATCCCTGTAAGGTTATCAGCTGATTCTTCAGGAAAAACTCTACAGGCCAGAAGAAAATGGTTGGACATATTTAAAATGATGAAGGGAAAAATGACAACCAAAAATACTCTACTCAGCAAGGCTCTCATTCATATTTGATGCAGAAATCAAAAGCTTTATAGACAAGTAAAAGTTGTGAGAATTCAGCACTACCAAGCCAGTTTCATAACAAATAGTACAGGAACTTCTCTAAATGGAAATGAAAAGGCTGCAACTAGAAACAAAATTACAAATAGGAAAGCTCACCAGTACACACAGTAAAAACAGGAAATCACTCACACAGAATGAGTAGAGTACAAATGCAGGATAATGGAAACACATTTGAAATTAAGAGACCAGTAACTTAATCTTGGATATATAGACTTCTATGTAAACAGATCAAGTGCTCCAACCAAAAGACATACAGTGGTTGAACGTCCAAAAATAAGACCACATATATGCTGTTTACAAGAGAACCACTTCAGATCTAGGGATACATACAGACTGAAAGCGAGGAGATGGAAAACGACATTCCATGCAAAAGAAAATCAACAAGGGAATAATCCTCGTATCAGAAAAAATGAACTTCAAAATAAAGACATACAAGATACAAAGAAGGATACTACCTAATGATCAAGTTCAGTTCAGTTGCTCAGTCATGTCCGATTCTTCGTGACCACCACGGACTGCAGCACAGCAGACCTCCCTGTCCATCACAAACTCCCAGAGTTCACACAAACTCAGGTCCATTGAGTCAGTGATGCCATCCAGCCATCTCATCCTCTGTTGTCCCCTTCTCCTCCTGCCCCCAATCCCTCCCAGCATCAGAGTCTTTTCCAGTGAGTCAACTCTTCGCATGAGGTGGCCAAAGTACTGGAGTTTCAGCTTTAGCATCATTCCTTCCAAAGAACACCCAGGACTGATATCCTTTAGAATGGACTGGTTGGATCTCCTTGCAGTCCAAGGGACTCTCAAGAGTCTTCTTCAACACCACAGCTCAAAAGCATCAATTCTTTGGTGCTCAGCTTTCTTTATAGTCCAACTCTCACATCAATACATGATTACTGGAAAAACTGTAGCTTTGACTAGACGGACCTTTGTTGGCAAAGTAATGTCTCTGCTTTTGAATATGCTGTCTAGGTTGATCATAAATTCTCTTCCCAGGAGGAAGTGTCTTTAAATTTCATGGCTGCAGTCACCATCTGCAGTGATTTTGGAGCCCCCAAAAACAGTCTGACACTGTTTCCCCATCTATTTCCCATGAAGTGATGGGACCAGATGCCATGATCTTCGTTTTCTGAACGTTGAGCTTTAAGCCAACTTTTTCACTCTCCTCTTTCACTTTCATCAAGCGGTTCTTTAGTTCCTCTTCACTTTCTGCCATAAGGGTGATGTCATCTGCATATCTGAGGTTATTGATCCGGCAATCTTGATTGAAGCTTGTACTTCATCTAGCCCAGCGTTTCTCATGATGTACTCTGCATATAAGTTAAATAAACAGGGTGACAATATACAGCCTTGAAGTACTCCTTTCCCAATTTGGAACCAGTCTGCTGCTCCATGTCCGGTTCTAAACTGTAGCTTCCTGATCTGCATACAGATTTCTGAAGAGGCAGGTCAGGTGGTCTGGTATTCCCTTCTCTTTAAAAATTTTCCAGAGTTTGTTGTGGTTCACACTGTCCAAGGCTTTGGCATAGTCAAGAAAGCAGATGTTTTTCTGGAACTCTCTAGCTTCTTCAATGATCCAGTGGATGTTGGCAATTTGATCTCTGCTTCTTCAGCCATTTCTAAATCCAGCTTGAATACCTGGAAATTCACGGTTCACGTATTGCTGAAGCCTGGCTCAGAGAATTCTGAGCATTACTTTACTAGCATGTGAGATGAGTGCAAATGTGTGGTACTTTGAGCATTCTTTGGCATTGCCTTTTTTTGGGATTAGGATAAAAACTGACCTTTTCCAGTCCTGTGGCCACTGCTGAGTTTTCCAAATTTGCTGGCATATTGAGTGCAGCACTTTCACAGCATCATCTTTCAGGATTTGAAATAGCTCAACTGGAATTCCATCACCTCCACTAGTATTGTTCATAGTAATGCTTTCTAAGGCCCACTTGACTTCATATTCCAGGATGTCTGGCTCTGGGTGAGTGATCACACCATCATGATTATCTGGGTCATGATTTTTTTGTATAGTTCTTCTGTGTATTCTTGCCACCTCTTCTTAATATCTTCTGCTTCTGTTAGGTCCATACAATTTCTGTCCTTTATCAAGCCCATTGTTGCATGAAATGTTCCCTTGGTATCTCTAATTTTCTTGAAGACATCTCCAATGTTTCCCATTCTATTGTTTTCCTCTATTTCTTTGCACTGATCACTGAGGAAGGCTTTCTTATCTCTCCTTGCTATTCTTTGGAACTCTGCATCCAAATGGGTATATCTTTGCTTTTTTCCTTTGCCTTTCACTTTTCTTGTATTAACAGCTATTTGTAAGGCTTCCTCAGACAACCATTTTGCATTTCTTTTCCTTGGGAATGGTCTTGATCCCTGCCTCCTGTACAATGTTACGAACCTCTGTCCATAGTTCTTCAGGCACTCTATCAAATCTAATCCCTTGAATCTATTTGTCACTTCTACTGTATAATGATCAAGAGATCAATCCAAAAAGAGGAATTAACAATTTTACATGCAATCAACATAGGAGCAATAATAATATAATGCAAATGCTAACAGTCATAGAGATTCAGGTTTGATCTCTGTGTTGGGAAGAGGAAGAAATGGGCCTCTGGGCCTGGAGGAGGAAATGGAAACCAATTCCAGGATTCTTGCTGAAACAAATCCCATGGACAGAGGAGCCTGGCAGGCTACAATCCATAGGGTCACAAGAGTCAGACACAACTGAGCAACTGAACAAGACACACGCACCAGCCATGAAAGGAGAAGTCAACAGTAACACAAGAGTGGGGACTTCAACATTACATTTATATCAACAGACAGATCATCCAAATCGAAATCAGTAAGAAACGCAGGTCTTAAATACACATTAGACAGACTTAACTGATACTTATAAGAACATTCCATCTGAAAGCAGCAGAATACAAATCCTTCTCAAGTGCACATGAAACATTCTCCAGGAGTGATCACAGGCTAGGCCACAAAGCAAGCTTGGGTAAAACTGCAATTACATCAATCTTTTCCAACCACAACACTAGAAGATTTTTTAAAAAATCAAGAAAAAAAAAACTCAGAGGATAAACAATATGCTGCTAAATAACTAATGGATCATGGGGAAGAAAGAGAAAATAAAAAAATACTTAGAGATAAATGCAAACAAAAGCACGATGATCCAAATTTATGGGATGCATCAAAAGCAGTTCTAAGAGGGAAGTTTATAAGCAATACAATCTTATCTCAGGAAACAAGAAAAATCTGTCAAACAAAAAAATCTAACATTACGCCTAGAGCAACCAGAGGAAAAAACAAAAACTTAAAATTAGCAGAAGGAAAGAAAGAGCAGAAATAAATGAAATGGAGACAAAACAATAAATTAAATAGAGACAAAATAAACAATAGGCAAGGTCAATGAAACCAAAAGCTGGTTCTTTGAGAAGATAAACAAAATTGATAAACCTGTAGCTAGACTCATCAAGGAAAAAAGGGAGAGGGCTGAACTTAAAACTAGAAGTGAAATAAGAAGAAATTATAATGGATACCACAGAAATACAAAGGATCAAAGGAAGCTACTATGAGAAACTACACATCAATAAAATGGACAATCTAGAAGAAACAGACAAATTATTAGAAAAGTGTGTGCGTATCTGTGCTCAGTTGCTCAGTTGTGCTCGATATTTGGAGACCTTATAGACTGTAGCCCACCAGGCTCCTCTGTCCATGGGATTTTCCAGGCAAGAATACTGGAGTGGGTTGCCATTTCCTCCTCCAGGGGGTCTTCCCACCCCAGGAATGGAACCCATGACTCCTGCACTGAGCCACCTGGGAAGCTTATTAGAAAAGTACAACCTTCCAAACCAGGAAGAAACATAAAATACAAACAGAACAATCATAAGTACTGAGATTGAAACTAATTAAAACACTCCCAACAAAGTTAAGTCCAGGACCAGATGGCATCACAGGCGAGTTCCATTAAACACTTAGAGCAGAGTTAGCATCTATCCATCTGAAACTATTCTGAAAAATGGCACAGGAAGGAACACTTCCAAACTCATTCTGAGGCCAAAATCAGGCAAAGAAGACACACAAAAATATTAGAGGCCACTATCAATGAACAAAGATGCAAAAACCTCAGTAAATACTAGCAAACTAAATCCAACAGTATATTAAAAGGATCATACATCATGATCAAATGGACTTATCCCAAAGATACAAGTATTTTCAAGTATCTCCAAGTCAGTGTGATGCACCCCATTTACAAATTAAAGAAAATCCATAAAAAAGTGGGCACAGATGGAATATACCTCAACATAATAAAGGCCATATGTGACAAATTCAACACCATATTCAATGGTGAAAAGCTAAAACATTCCCTCTAAGACCAGGAACAAAACAAGGATGTCTACTCTCACCACTTTTATTGAACATAGTTTGGGAGTCCTAGCCAGGGCAATCAAAGAAGAAAACAAAACGAATCCAAATTGGAAAAGTAGTAGCATAACCATCACTGTTTGCAAATGACATGATACTATACATAGAAAATCCTAAAGATGTTACCAGAAAACTTACTACAGTTCATTAATTCAGTAAAATTTTAGGAGACTAAATTAATACACAGAAATCTGTTGCATACTTACACACTAAGAAAAAAAGAACAGAAAGAAAAAATAAGGAAACCATCTCATTTGCCATCACATCAAAAAGAGTAAAATATCTAGGAATAAACTTAACCTAAGGAGGCAAACAATTAGAATTGGACATGGAATAACAGACTGGTTCCAAATAGGAAAAGGAGTACGTCAAGGCTGTATACTGTCACCCTGCTCATTTAACTTATATGCAGAGTACATCATGAGAAACACTGGGCTGAAAGAAGCACAAGTTGGAATCAAGATTGCCGGGAGAAATATCAATAACCTCAGATATGCAGATGACACCACCCTTATGGCAGAAAGTGAAGAGGAACTAAAAAGCCTCTTGATGAAGGTGAAAGAAGAGAGTGAAGAAGTTGGCTTAAAACCCAACAGTCAGAAAACGAAGATCATGGCATCTGGTCCCACTACTTCATGGGAAATATATGGGGAAACAGTGGAAACAGTGTCAGACTTTGTTTTTTTGGGCTCCAAAATCACTGCAGATTGTGATTGCAGACGTGAAATTAAAAGATGCTTACTCCTTGGAAGAAAAGTTATGACCAACCTAGATAGCATATTCAAAAGCAGAGACATTACTTTGCCAACAAAGGTCCGTCTAATCAAGGCTATGGTTTCTCCAGTGGTCATGTATGGATGTAAGAGTTGGACTGTGAAGAAAGCTGAGCGCCGAAGAATTGATGCTTTTGAACTGTGGTGCTGGAGAAGATTCTTGAGAGTCCCTTGGACTGCAAGGAGATCCAACCAGTCCATTCTAAAGAATATCAGTCCTGGGTGTTCTTTGGAAGGAATGATGCTAAAGCTGAAACTCCAGTACTTTGGCCACCTCATGCGAAGAGTTGACTCATTGGAAAAGACTCTGATGCTGGGAGGGATTGGGGGCAGGAGGAGAAGGGGACAACAGAGGATGAGATGGCTGGATGGCATCACTGACTCAATGGACCTGAGTTTGTGTGAACTCTGGGAGTTTGTGATGGACAGGGAGGCCTGGCGTGCTGCAATTCATGGGGTCACAAAGAGTCAGACAGAACTGAGCAACTCAGCTGAACTGAAGGAGGCAAAAGACCTGTACTCTGAAAACTAGAAGGTGCAGAGCAAAGAAACTAAAGATGACACAGATAGATAAACCATGTTCTCAGATCTGAAGAATCAATATTGTCAAAATGATTATACTACTCAAGGTAGTGTACTGACTCAATGCAATCCCTATCAAATTACCAATGTCACTGTTTTAGAGGACTAGAAAACAAAAACAACCTTAAAATTTGTAGGCAGACATAAAAGACTCCAAAACAGCCAAAGCAATCTTAAGATGAACACAGCTGGAGGAATCAGGCTCCCTGACTTTAGATTATACTATAAAGCTAAGGTCATCAAAACAGTATGGTACTCATACAAAAGCACAGAACAATGGAATAGGATAAAAAGCCCAGAAATAAACCCACTCACCTATGGTCAATAATCTACAGCAAAGAAGGCAAGAATATACAGTGGATAAAGGACAGTCTCTTCAGTAAGCAGTGCTGGGAAAAATGGCCAGACACATGTGACAGAATGATATAATATTAAAACATTCTTTAAAAATGTACACAAAAATAAGGTCCAAATGATTAAAAACCTAAATGTAAGACCAGATATTGTAAAACTCTTAAGAGGAAAACAGAACACTCTCTGACATAAATCATGGCAGTATCTTTTTGGATCCACATCCTAATAACAATAAAAACAATAATGAACAAATAGGACCTAACTAAAAGCTTTTACACAGGCCTTCCCTAGTGGTCTAGTTGCTAAGACTCTAAGTTCCCAATGCAGGAAGCCCTGGTTTGACCTCTCATCAGGGAGCTAGATCCCATATGCTGCAACAAAGTTTGAAGATCCCCTGGACTACAACTAAGACCTGGCTCAACAAATACATAAATAAAAATAAACAAATATTTAAAAGCTTTTGCACAGCAAAGCAAACCATAAACAAAACCACAAGACAACCCACAGAATTAGAAAAAATATTTTCAAATGATGCAACCCACAAGACATTCCCTCAATCTACAAACAGCTCATGTTGCTGAATAAAAAAAAAAAAAAAAAATGGGTGGAAGATCTTAATAAACATTTTTCCAAAGATGTACAGATGATCAAAACGCACAAAAAAGATGCTCAACTTTGATAATTATCAAAATGCAAATCAAAATTATAATGCAAATAAAAATTATCTCAATAATTTTTATTTTCAAAATTTGCATTATAAAATTTTAAAAATTTTATATTTTTATAAATCTTATAACATAAAAACTGCATTACAAATTATAAAATTTCCATTATAATTTATTGCAAATTATATTATAAATTGTTATAATTTACAATATAAATTACTATAAATTTGCATTACAATTATAAAATGAATTTACACTATAATTTTGATTACAATTCAAATAAAAATTATAATGCAAATCAAAATCATCACCATCATCAAAATGTCTACAAACAGTAAATGCTGGAGAGGGTATGGAGAAAAAGGAACCTCCTACACTGTTGGTAAGAATGTAAATTGGTACAACCACTATGAAAGAAGTCTGGAGGTTTCTTAAAAAAACTAAAAAGAGAGTTGCCATATGATCTAAGAATCCTACTCTTAGGCATATATCCAGAGAAAACCATACTTTGAAAATATACATGCACTTCAATGTTCACTGCAGTACTATTTCCAATAGCCAAGAAATGGAAGCAACCTAAATGTCCATCAACAGATGAATGGATAAAGATGTGGTACATATATACAATGGAAAAAAAAAAAAAGAATAAGATAATGCCATTTGGAGGGATTTACCCAGCATCCAGTGGTTAAGACTCTGCACTTCCACTGCAGAGGCACAGGTTTAATCCCAGGTTAGGGAACTGAAATACCACATTGTGTGCGGTGGGGGGAGGGGCCTCCCCCCAAAAATGCCATTTGCAGCCAATATGGATAGACCCATAGACAATCTCTATAACCTAGAGAGATTATCACACCAAGTGAAGTAAGCCAAAGATATATATGGCATTGCTATATGTGGAATCTAAAAAAAGAAAAATGATACAAATGAACTTATTTACAAAATAGAAGCATATTCACAGATTTAGAAAACATACTTATGGCTACCAAAGGGGAAAGGTAAAGAGAGGAGGGATAAATTAGGAGTTTGGGATTAACATATACATAAGACACTACTTTGCCAACAAAGGTCCATCTAGTCAAGGCTATGGTTTTTCCAGTGGTCATGTATGGATGTGAGAGTTGGACCATAAAGAAAGCTGAGCACTGAAGAATTGATGCTTTTGAACTGCGGTGTTGGAGAAAACTCTTGAGAATCCCTTGGACTGCAAGGAGATCCAACCAGTCTATCCTAAAGAATGTCAGTCCTGGGTGTTCACTGGAAGGACTGATGTTGAAGCTGAAATTCCAATACTTTGGCCACCTCATGCGAAGAGCTGACTCATTGGAAAAGACCCTGATGCTGGGAGAGATTGGGGGCAGGAGGAGAAGGGGACGACAGAGGATGAGATGGCTGGATGGCATCACCGACTCGATGGACATGAGTCTGAGTGAACTCCAGGAGTTAGTGATGGACAGGGAGGCCTGGAGTGCTGCGGTTCATGGGGTCGCAAAGAGTTGGACACGACTGAGCTACTGAACTGAACTACTATATATAAAATTGATCATCAACAAGGATAGGGAACCCTACTCAATACTCTATAATAACCTGCATGGGAAAAGAATCTGGACAACAGATATACATGTGTGTACAACAATCAGTTTGTGTTCACCTGAAACTAACACAATATTGTAAATCATGAGTGTGCTGTGTGTGCTAAGTTGCTTTAGTCCTGTCCAACTCTTGGCAACCCCATGGACTGCAGCCGATCAGGCTCCCCTGTCCATGGGATTCATCAGGTAGGAATACTGGAGAGGGTTGCTGTGGCCTCCTCTAGGAGATCTTCTCAACCTAGGGATCAAACCCATGTCTCTTACCTCTCCTGCACTGGCACCTGAGTTTTTTATACCACTCGCGCCACCTGGGAAGCCCAAATCAACTATATTCAAATATAAAATAAAAATTTAAAAAGAAGCTGTGATATATACATACATAGGACTACTACCCAGTCATTAAGAAAGAATAAAACATTGCTATTTGCTGTAACGGATGGACTTGGAGGACACTACGCCAAGTGAAATAAATCAGACCAAGATCAGTACTGTATGTGGATCTAAAAACTACAACAAATTAGTGAATATAAAAGACGACTATAAATATAGAGAACAAACCAGTGGCTTCCAGTGGGCAGAGGTGCAAGACAGGGGTGGGGGAATGGGAGGTACTAAGGATGAGGCATAATATATAGACTCAAGCATGTATTGTACAACATGGAGAATATAACCCACATTTTGTAATAACCAAAAGTGGAAAGTAATCTTTAAAAAATGTATAAAAATTAAAATAAAAATGCACAAACACTCCCCTAAAAAGCCCCCAAATCCTAAGATTAGAATCCTGTGATTCTAAATCGGGAGATTCTGAATCTCAATAGCCTTTCTGTGAAGCACGATAAATTGTATGTGGAAGAGCAAAGAAACAAGAACAGCCATAATATTCCAAAAAAACAAAGTAAAAACATTATGAAAATATTGTTTTAACAATATACGGGCACTAAAAAACAAGCAGATTAACAGGACAGAAGATATCCAGAAGACTCATGCATAAGCAGAAGTATGGCTTGACACAGGTGGCACTGCTCATGGGGACACACTGATCATTCGATAAATGAGACAGCGGGATTACCCACAGGGAAAAGAAACGGAATCTCTACCTCACATCATACCCAAGTCAATTCCAACTGGAATAAGATCTTGGAACTATAAAATAAAGATATCTTCATGGCCTTCAAGGACAAGGGAATTCTTTACCTGGGTTTAAGGATAAAATAAGTGTAACTCATTTGACCTTTCGGAAAAAATTTTTTTAGTTTTATAGGCATATTTAATAGATGATTTGTAAAGCAGGAGTCCATTTCACTGTTTATCTACTTGGATTTTGGAAGCATAGTATTAATACCATGACTGAATTAAGATGGTGCCCATTATAGATGAGCATCCCCTTAAGAGTTGGAGAAGGCGATGGCACCCCACTCCAGTACTTTTGCCTGGAAAATCCCATGGACGGAGGAGCCTGGTAGGCTGCAGTCCATGGGGTCACTAAGAGTTGGACACGACTGAGCGACTTCACTTTCACTTTTCACTTTCATGCATTGGAGAAGGAAATGGCAACCCACTCCAGTGTTCTTGCCTGGAGAATCCCAGGGACGGGGGAGCCTGGTGGGTTGCTGTCTCTGGGGTCACACAGAGTCAGAAACGACTGAAGTGACTTAGCAGCAGTAGCAGCAGCATCCCCTTAGAGTATGAGCGACTCCATGGACTGTAGTGATCAACAGACTGCATTCCTAATGCTGACTTTGCCTGAAATTTGCACTGTCTTGCAATGTTATGTGAAACTAATTACATAATTATCTTTGGAACTTAACCTCCCAATCCTTATTGTAACTACAAATTGGTATACAAGATATTTAATGCGGTGTTATGTTTGTGAAAAAATACCATGTAATTCAAAAACACTATTGAATAGCAGATTACTCTGTGTAGTAGTTAAGTCCTTTAGGATAATTTTAATTGTGGTCATTTTATGATTCTCATTGCTGGAAGTTATTAAATCTTAGCAAGCATCACCAATATTAAATGTTGAAAGTTCATTTAAACTTTAAAATTGGAGCAATTGTCTGTGTTTGAACAGATGAAATAAAGACAGCTTTGTATGCCCAGAAAGTAAAACTGTACTAAATGCTAGCCAGTCTTAAGAGCCAAATATTTCTTTTTCTGTGTTAATAATCAAGATAATTAGTATGTGGCCATTTTGTTACCCTTAAGAGACTGCAGTTCTGAACTTTTGGTTAAAGGTTTTGGCTGCTGTAGAAATTTTATTTTAAATATACTTTGAATTATAAGAACAAAAAATGTTTGTATTTTTTTCCAGTTAATTGGAATGATTTCCAAATTTCTGCAAGTAAGGTAATTATAAGTTTAAAGCATTAAGCACTTATTGGTAAATAATGTATATATTCTCATTCTGAGAAATATAAGTAGGTCAAGTGAAAATAAATTCTTTAAAGTTTACTACAAAAAAAGTAAAAGGGAATTCTTAAATAAGACCCCAAGTACCCACAAACTATCAGGGGACAAACTGATATATTTACTACATTAAAAATAAAAAAACTGCTGTAAATTAAAATACCCATAAGAGAAAAATGAAAACAGGTATCTGCACACGACTAAAATAATCAATAAAAACAGATATACTATAAACTTCCATACACCAATAAAGATGACAAACAATCCAACAGAGAAATAGTGGGAAAGACGTCATTTAAAAAATACACAGAAATATACAGAATATGTGGGGCTTCCCTGATGGCTCAGAGTAAAGAATCTGCCTGCAATGAAGGAGACCTGGGTTCAGTCCCTGGGTTGGGAAGATGCCCCGGAGAAGGGAATGGCTACCCATTACAGTATTCTTTTTTTTTTTTTAATAAAACATGTATTTATTTGGCTGACCCAGATCTTAGTTTCGGCATGTGGGGTCTAGTTCCCTGACCAGGGACTGACCCAGGCCCCGTGCATTGGGAGCACAGAGTCTTATTCACTGCACCACAAGGGAAGTCCCCATTCTAGTATTCTTGCCTGAAGAATTCCATGAACAGAGGAGCTTGGTGGGGCAGTACATGGAGTTGCAAAGAGTTAGACACGACCGAGAAGTTCAAACAAGCAAAATAAAATACATTATTTAAATATGTACTTATCATAAAACTATTCATAAAACAAAGGAAATAACACAAAATTCAGAAAAGTGGTTCTCTTAAGGGGGGATGAAATCAGAGAGAAATATAGGGGCCTTCAGTGATAACAGCAAAGTGCTATTTTTTCAGCTGACCGGCAGGTGCACTGCTGTTCATTAATATTCTTTAAATTTTAAGTGAATGTTATAATCTTTTTTATATGTGTATGAAGCTTCATTTTAAAAGCTGATAGACCTTCCATATAGGAAGCTGAAAGCAGTTTCTAAGGCTTGGCTCATGTTAAAGCAGAACTTATCTCTCAAAATGATTAACTATAAAAAGGAAAGAAGCAGAGTGCCTCTGGTGAAGCACTGGAGAATGAGAGGGCCCAAATATCCTACCCACCCCCGCACCCCCAACACACACAGAACCTGAACTCCCATTCAGAGGAGCATTGTAGGGGTGGGCGGGACACGGGAGACTATCAAAATCTCTTCCAATTTTAAAATTCTTCAATGTAACATGCTAAACCATAATGCCCATGAAGACTTCACTTGGTCTCACACGTACTTCTTAAAGACCAGATAGCACAGGAGCGTCAGGCAGATCTGAATGTACTGTCCTTAGCTATTAATCATGTGTATCTCTTTCAGTGTGTCATTGTGTGAGACATCAGCTGGATTACACTATCCTCGGTATCTTCAGTTATTATGTTGACATAGCTGTCATTCTAATACAGTCATTTATCTTATTTAATTGATACATTCCCTAGGGTTATCAAATTGGCAATTTAAGACATGCTTAAATTGGTAAGCTCCAAGTATCTTAGGTTTCCTGAATGAAAAACATCGTGCTTCGTTTCAAACAGTGTGAAAAATAACTTGAGAAAACATTCCTGGAGACCTTAATAGGCTTGTTTTCAAGAACCACACTTTCTATTAATCACTTAATTTTGAGACCATTGCAAAAATAAGTTTTTAAAATGATTTTTTAAAAAAATTAATCAGAAACAAAATAAACAGTAAGGGGCATTCTCACAAATGAGTGTCTGGCATATAAGGATTCCAATGCATTCATGAGATGAACAAACCATAAACAGAGCTTAAGTAAAAAGGTGAAATTAATTCACCAGCTAAGTTTCTACTTTTACACTACTACCTATTTTGCCAAATAGCTTCAGACAATTTAACACTTGAGATGAGCTGGGTTCACATCTCAAAGATACAACAGCATTTTTATTCTATACATTTTTTTCACCCAAAGCTACATAAGAGAACTTACTAAAAGACTGCCTTAAACTCCTTATTCCAAAGCCCACGGCTCTGACTCAGAAAAACCAAACAAACAAAAAAGGGACTAACACATTTTTTTATTAAGACTGGGAAAAACTCAAAGAACACTATCAAA
Organism: Bos mutus; assembly: GCF_027580195.1. Taxonomy (NCBI): domain Eukaryota; kingdom Metazoa; phylum Chordata; class Mammalia; order Artiodactyla; family Bovidae; genus Bos; species Bos mutus. The sequence continues at coordinate 10,990,207 of NC_091619.1, read as the reverse complement.
AATGAATAAGTATTACAAAACAGCTGCTTGTTATAGCAGATTTGAAAAACTTATTTCTAATTTCAAACACTTCTACAGACTAGTTGTCTACATTTTTAAGAAAAAACTTTTAAACACTGACATTTTGAATAAAAACTAACAAACAAACCTATTATCCTGATTTTTATTTGAAAAGAGATAAAAAAAACTGGTTAAAATCTAGTTCCTAGAAAAGAGTACAAGAGGTCAGATTTACACAGACACATCCTTTGGTTGCAAGATACTTTACATAGAAACCTATGTACTATGTACTTTACATAGAAACCTATGTACTCTTTTCTAGAAAAGGGTACAAGGAAAACCTGTTTTCCTCATCTGAAAAATCAATTCATAGCTGTTTCATCTGTTTAACACTATTGTTCTGTTACTTTAGAAGCATAAACTTTTCCCCCTTTACTTTTGAATGGACGTTTCCGTGAATAGCCCTAAATCTAGATAACCTTATACCTGTTAGAAGACCTACCTAAGCACCTGGCCAGTAAAAGCCACTGATCTTCAAGCCAAAGGATATAAGCAGAGGGAAAAAAAAAAAAAAAACAACACAATCTCCAGAAAAGGAAAATGACATTATTCTATCATTGCTTGTAATTTAAAATTTTTTAAGGCTTACATACACTACCACTTTTAAGATTTACCAACAATAATTTAACATTATCTTCCCCCAGTGTTTTATGTGTCTGTTTAAAGAGCATCTTAACCAGGTAGCTTATATTCAATGCCTATATTCTATCCCACTCCTTTATACTTACTTGCAGCCTGACAATGAAAACGAAATCCTCGTGGAATTTCACCTGTAATTTAAAATATTTCATTGAGAGATGCAGAAATCCATAAGCTCTCGGTTGTACTACAGTAATATTCCATAGGATGACCATATCATAACAAAGGTAATTGCTATTGTTATGTGAAATTATAGAAGACTTAAACCTCACAGGAGTTTTTTCCTAACCCATGGTATGATGACTATCAAAGAATCTTGGTATATTATTCACACTACTTTAAAAAGTTAGTCCTCACAGAGAAAGAAATACTACGTGAAGAAAATCTGTGCTAAAGCAGTCTTAGCCAGGAGTCCATAAAAAGGCCACAGTCCATGAGGCCCTTGATATACCAAGATAACTGACAAATTTCTCAGAGGAAAGTCTCCAAGTTCTGCCTTTTTAACGTTTTACACCTGCTCAAAAATTATCCTAAGCAGCAACTCTCATTAAGTAGGAAAATTTGTTTTCCTGTTATTTCAAAACAAGGAAAAGTGCTGGACTGTCCTAATGAATTTTAAAGCAACTGACAAAACCAAAGACGAAATTATTCTTTCCCCAAATAGTTCTCCCTATATATTCCTCATACTCCCCTAACTACTATCTACCAACTTGAGAACTGAATCAAATCCTATGTGTTCATTACTAACTGCTTTCGATGGAGTGGAATAGTAGGAATAATAATAGCTGAAAGTCTTTTAAATACTAGTCTATTTCCATACCATCTCCTGTATTCTTTAGAAAAGTAAAAGTGAAAGTTGCTCAGTCATGTCTGACTCTTGCGACCCCATAGGCTGTAGCCCGCCAGGCTCCTCTGTCCATGGGATTCTCCAGGCCAGAATACTGGAGTGGGTGGTCGTTTCATTTTCCAGTGGATCTTCCCAATCCAGTGATCGAACCCAGGTCTCCCACATTAGAACAGCTCTCCAACAGGTATTATCCCTACTTTACAGATTAATTAATAGGTTCAGAAAGGATAAATATTTTGCTCAAGGTTACAAGTCAACACCAAGTTAAAAACTAAGAACTGCTGAGGTGAAGAATGGGGTAAAGAAAGAAAAGAGCAAAGCTTTCAGGAAATTTTAAGACTACAGATAAGCAAACAGCAGGCTACAGATTTTTTCAGGCATTCTATCTGCTCAACTTTAATGCTTCAGTTCAGTTCAGTCGCTCAGTCGTGTCCGACTCTTTGCGACCCCATGAATCGCAGCATGCCAGGCCTCCCTGTCCACCACCAACTCCCGGAGTTCACTCAAACTCATCTCCATCGAGTCGGTGATGCCATCCAGCCATCTCATCCTCTGTCGTCCCCTTCTCCTCCTGTCCCCAATCCCTCCCAGCATCAGGGTCTTTTCCAATGAGTCAACTCTTCACATGAGGTGGCCAAAGTACTGGAGTTTCAGCTTTAGCACCAGTCCTTCCAATGAACACCCAGGATTGATCTCCTTTAGAATGGACTGGTTGGATCTCCTTGTGGTCCAAGGGACTCTCAAGAGTTTTCTCCAACACCACAGTTCAAAAGCATCAATTCTTTAGCACTCAGCTTTCTTCACAGTCCAACTCTTACATCCATACATGACCACAGGAAAAACCATAGCCTTGACTAGACGGACCTTTGTTGGCAAAATAATGTCTCTGCTTTTGAATATGCTGTCTAGGTTGGCCATAACTTTCCTTCCAAGGAGTAAGCGTCTTTTAATTTCATGGCTGCAATCACCATCTGCAGTGATTTTGGAGCCCCCAAAAATAAAGTCTGACATTGTTTCCACTGTTTCCCCATCTATTTCCCATGAAGTGATGGGACCAGATGCCATGATCTTAGTTTTCTGAATGTTGAGCTTTAAGCCAACTTTTTCACTCTCCTCCTACTTTAATGCTTATTTGAGATTAAAAGCTTAAACCAAAAACTCTGTCAACACTTCATTCTCAATAGTTTTCAAACAGTCTACATTTGAAGAACTCACCCATGCAACAGCTTTTAAGAAAAATACTACTATTGAATAAGATCAATATAAAAAAGTAACTTTTTAACATCTAGCATGTACTCTAATTGGCTACTTACCAGGATTTATAAAACTGTGGAAATCTGCCATAATACCTTCTTGGAGAGAATATTTAACACAGCCTATTTCACAAGGGAGGAAGCGCTGTTCACAGTGAGGAGGTAGCTCGCCATGGCTAAAAATATTCAAAAAATAAAAAATGCCTCCAAGGAGAGCTTTAAAAAAAAAAAAGACAACACAAACAGATAAGCATCTCAAGATATACTCCTTGATAAAAACAAGAGTTTTAGAACCTTTCTCCTTCTGTTCCTATATTTCTAAATGAATTAGAAAAGAGAAAATAAATCAGGTGTATCAGATAAATAAATTTTTATAACATTTACCAAGGATTAAAGCAGTAACCATTTTTTGCATGAAATAACAAAATTATTCAAACTTACAGCTAGCTCTACATAACTTAGCTATACATAAGACTTAAATGTGAGTAATGACTTAAGAAAAGCTGTGACCCATATTCAAGAAATATAATGGTATGGAAAATAAAGCCAAGTAGAATCAGTATAGAAAAATTCTAGTACAAACTATGGACACTTTAGTTCACTCTTTACCTTTTACCAATACACAAAAGACCACTTATAAATTCTCTAAAGGAATAAAGAAATGTGAGAATGTAAGAAGGGTATTATTTACCAGGATTGGCCACACTTAAGGAGTGCTAAAGATTAGTAAGTTTTTAACAAAGTCAGAACACATTTAATTAAAAAAGAAACAAAAACAAAAAACAGCCAAAAGGAATAGCAAGGACTCTGATTAACTATATTCTTTGCTGTCCTAGGCTCAATTTATTTTTAAAACAAGCATATTTAAGTGTCTAGCTATAAACACTCGAATTCAAAAAGTACATCTAATAACATATGAAATGGTAGAAATCAAGAGACCAGATTTTTGTTTTAAAAAAAAAACAAAAACCCAGTATTACTTCAACAAATGCATATTACCTGATCTTTTACAACTTTCGTGCCATCATGTTTGAACACCAGAGTCAATTACTTTGAAATGCAGAATTAAAATGAAGACAAGTTTACTGATCAACATAATGTAGAATTTTAAGTGCCCAAATTTATATAAGCAAAACACTGTAGGATTACTCTACCTTGATCACTTTTTAGAGACAAGCCTGACAGATCCGGGGGTGAAACATTCTGCTTTGGTACAAGCATGCCTGGCTTCCTCAATGGGGTGCAAACAGGTTTCTAAAGAGAAAGGTAATCATTGACCATATATTTAAACTCTTGCCCACTTTATAACATATACTTAAATTTAGCAAAATAACTTTGAAACAACCCATAGATTACTTTAATAACCACTCCAAGCCAGTAAACCCAATGAGTACATAAATAATGCTTATAACACCTACACCCAAAGGCAGAGGATGGCAAAATCTAAAAATATTTTGAATCAAGGGGCTAGGTGGTAAATAACCAATCCAATTATTGTTGAAAGCCATTTCCCCACTACTGATAATCTAATCCTATGGAGTCACATAACGCATGCTTGTCCAGTGGCCAAAAGAATATCATTTGCCGAAGTACTCCAATACTGTTTTTTCCTCACTCAAAGTAAAAACCAGATTGTGTTGACTTCAAGTCTCAATGATATATATGTAGAACATGACTTTTATTTTGAAGGGAAATAAGAAACTGTAGTGAAAAGAAGACAAAAAAAAATCGGGGCTCACAAATCTAATTAAGTATTAATACGAATTCAACTGAGTAGAGCTTCTACTCAAACATAAATCCATAATATAAAAATCTCTCAAACCTAAAACAAGCAAAACTATTGAATTTCAATCCAATGTTAGCAGTTTATAATAAGAACAGAATTTTTGCTATGTCAGAATGGGAAGAAGACAGAGGAAGGGGGTAAAATTCCACATTTACCTTGCCTTTTCCACATATGAATAAGCAACAGATTTTATTCAGCGCTTTAACATTTTGCTACACAGACATAAATTCAAATAAACTTTATTCAACTCTTACCTTTTAAGGCACACAAAACATTAATCAACATCCACAGATACTGTTATTTCAATATTTTAAACACAGACTGGTGTCATTCAAAAAGAGAGAATGGACCAAACTACTGTTAAACACCTGAAAAAGATTCTTCAATCATAAAAGAATTCACAAGGACCCTTAGAGGCGATCTAGTACAAATCCTAAATATCAACACTCCCTTTTGCTAATCAAGGTTTATTGGTTGCAGGCTTCCTACTGGGATTTTCCCTGGCCTTCACCATCAAACGAAACCAACGTGTGCCCTAGTTCAGGAGCCTGCTCGTTTTTCAGCAAGCATTCTGACGCCAAGAAAAAAAATGAAAAACTCTTTTGCACTCACCCAAATCACCCAGTCGTCTACTCTTGACATTAATCCATTCACTCATCCAGCATTTACTGAGCACGCCTACCTGTGAGGCAGGTGGCTGCTCTTCTCCGGTTAACTTTACCTGTTTCTCCGAAGGCCCGGAGTCCTTCCCTTGGGCAGCTCTCCACTCTCGAGCCATTTCTGCATATTTCTCCTTTTCCTCCTCCTTCAGGAGCTTGAGGAGATGGAAAGGGAAAACAAGCAGCAGCAGTGAGGGCCTAGTGCCCGGGGCCCGGCAAGCAGACGCCTGGACACTACTGGGAGGCGGTTCCGGCGTCGGTTTGCCCTCGACTGGGGACGGGGAGCTTCTTCCCTCTCCAGCAGGGCCCAGAGGTCACTGGCCTTCTCAAGGCCTCTGTCCCTCCCGCCTTACTCTCCCACTTGCCAACTGCCTGGCCCCGGGCCATGGGCCTCCAGCCTTACCGCCCAGTCAGCGGAACAGTAGGGGATGGCATCGGCGACGCGAGCCACAGGCAGGCCTCTCCGCCGTAGTTCAGGGATCTTTTCCTGCACGAAGAAATAGTAGGCATTGCGGCTGGCCCTGCGGTTCGGCATAGTGAGCGTAGCCAGGCCTTGAAGCGAGCCTGAGACAGCACCAGCAGCCGGCGCCCTCGCCGGGCTCCCGCCCTTAGTAACCGAGGCTGTGGCCTGCACGCGCAGGTCCTCAGCTCTCAGCCAATCAGGGCGCGGTGCGCAGGCGCATCGGCCTCTCCAGGAGAAAAACAGCCTGAGACCGGAAGACTCCGCCTCGTGCGACCTTGGAGGCGGGGTTGAGGGAGAGCTAGGGCACGGGTGCCAAGCATTCTGATTGGTGGAGATGAGTCGGTGGGGGGGGTGTTGTCACGAGGATGGCGTGGAGAAATTTCTGTACATTATTGCGTAATATCCTTCAAAGTAGGTGAAGAGGACCAGCCAGTGCTTCAGGTTCTTCCATGCTTTACGGTTCGGTTCAGTTCAGTCGTTCAGTCCTGTCTGACTCTTTTCGACCCCATGGACCACAGCATGCCAGGCCTCCCTGTCCATCACCAACTCCTGGGAGTTTACTCAAACTCATGTCCATTAAATTGGTGATGCTATCCAGCCATCTCGTCCTCTGTCGTCCCCTTCTCCTCCTGCCTTCAATCTTTCCCAGCATCAGGGTATTTCCCAATGAGTCAGTTCTTCGCATCAGGTGGCCAAAGTATTGGAGTTTCAGCTTCAGCATCAGTCCTTCCAGTGAATATTCAGGACAGATTTCATTTCGGGTGGACTGGTTGGATCTCCTTGCAGTCCAAGGGACTCTTGAGTCTTCTCCAACACCACAGTTCAAAAGCATCAATTCTTCCATGCTCAGCTTTCTCTATAGTTCAACTCTCACATCCATATATAACTACTGGAAAAACCAGAGCCTTGACTAGGCAGACCTTTGTTGGCAAAGTAGTGTCTTGGCTTTTTAATATTCTATCTAGGTTGGTCCTAACTTTTCTTCCAAGGGGGAAGCATCTTTAAATTTCATGGCTGCAGTCACCATCTGCAGTGATTTTGGAGCCCCCAAAAATAAAGTCTGTCACTGCTTCCACTGTTTTCTCATCTATTTGCCATGAATTGATAGGACCAGATGCCATGATCTTAGTTTTCTGAATGTTGAGCTTTAAGCCAACTTTTTCACTCTCCTCTTTCACTTTCATCAAAAGGCTCTTTAGTTCTTCTTCGCTTTCTGCCATAAGGGTGGTGTCATCTGCATATCTGAGGTTATTGGTATTTCTCCCGGCAATCTTGATTCCAGCTTGTGCTTCTTCCAGCCCAGCATTTCTCATGATGTACTCTGCATAGAAGTTAAATAAGCAGCATGACAATATACAGCCTTGACGTACTTCTTTTCCTATTTGGAACCAGTCTGTTGTTCCAGGTCTAGTTCTAACTGTTGCTTTTTGACCTGCATACAGATTTCTCGAGAGGCAGATCAGGTGGTCTGGTATTCCCGTCTTTTGAAGAATTTTCCAGTTTGTGGTGATCCACACAGTCAGAGGCTTTGGCATAGTCAATAAAGCAGAAATAGGTGCTTTACAGTTGTAAGGGGGCTTTCCTCATAGCTCAGTCAGTAAAGAATCTGCCTGTAATGCAGGAGACCTGGGTTAGATTCCTGGGCCAGGAAGATCCCATAGAGAAGGAAATGGTAATCCATTCCAGTATCCTTGCCTGGAAAATCCCATGGACAGAGGAGCCTGGCGGGCTACAGTCCACAGGGTCGCAAGAGTCGGAGATGACTTAGCAACTAAACAACCACCACCACCATGGTTGTAAGGGGCCAACTCTGTGCCAAGACTGTGAAAGGTCTTGGGTGGACAGAGGGAGGAACACCACAAATGAGATCTTTTCCCTCAAAAAGTTTACAGTCTAATGGGGGGAGGGGCAGGTAAGATGACAAAAGCAAGAGAACCAACCAGAATGATTTGATTTGGTTTCCGCCCTGATTCTTAAACATTACTTAAGAACATGGTTTTTAAAAAGTTTTTCACAAGTATTATAAAGGAAACACAGTAAGAGGCTGGGATATTAAATACCGTCCTTGAATAAAGTTTTATAGATTTCCTCATAAAGGTCTGATTCATTTTATTCCTTTCTTAGTTTTATTCCTAGAATGTATATAGAAGTATTATACATGTTTCTTTTTTCCATTATGTTTTCTAATTAGTTACTGATGATGTGTAGAGAAACATGTTCATTTTAGTGTTAATCTTGTGTATTTAGACACTGCTGAATTCTCAAATTGATTCAAATAGTGTCAGTCAATTTTCTTGGATATGTGCTTCCCAGAGAACTGTCTGTCTCTATTTGGTTAAGTATGTGTATGCATGTTGTATATATATGTTTTAAAAGCAAGAACAAGATTTTAAAATATTTTTAAATGCTTTTTGTGCATCTTCTCAGATGACCATGTGGTTTTATCCTTTGTTTAGTATAGTAAATGATATTGCTATATTTTTCTGTTAAAGCATCCTACCATTACTACTACTATAACCTCTTCTCAATCATGCTTGGCATTGTTTATTTTTTAAAGTATACTCAATGTGGGATTTTTGCCTCCTTGATTGAAGTGATATTAAATGATGGATTTTTTCCATGCGATCCGTACAAAATGTTGGTATAAGCAACCATAAAATGAACTGCCATCTTTTTCTCTGTTCACTTTGAAGAACAATGGCATTATCTATTCCTGGACAATTTGATAGAACTTCACTAATAAAACGCTTTGATCCTAGTATATCTATGGAGAATGGAGTTGACCTTTGATTATCATTTCAGTATTTTGCATGGTTATTACTCTTTAGGTTTCCCCACTTTCCTTCAGCTAATTTTGGTAATATTCCTGTTTAGAAAATTGTTTCATTTAGGTTTCCACTTATAGTGCTGTAAAATGTAGGCAAGGATGTGACACAACTAGGGTTTTCATACAGTGACAGTCTCTTATACAGATAAATTTACATTTACCATCAGACCCAGAACTTCCATTCATTTAGGAGAAATGAAAAAAAAAAAAACAACACTTGGAAATGAATTTTCATAGCAGCTGTATTTGTAAGAGCCTCAAACTGGACAACCCAGATGATCATTAAAAGAGGAATTGATTTTAAAATTGTGGTATATCCTTATTAGCTACCCTGGTGGCTCAGATGGTGAAGAGTCAGCCTGTAATGCAAGAGACCTGAGTTTGATCCCTGGGTTGGAAAGAGCCCTTGGAGTAAGGAAAGCCTACCCACTCCAGTATTCTTGCCTGGAGAATCCCTTGGACAGAGGAACCTAGTAGGCTACAGTCCATGGGGTTGCAAAGAATCGGACACAACTGAGTGACTAACACGCTGCTATTCAGGAAAGAAATGCAATGAACTGTTGATATTTAACATGGATGAATTGCAGGATAATTTCATGGAGTGAAAAAAAAGAATATATAAAAGGATAGATAGATATCTTGATTCCATTTATACAAAACTCAAGAAAAGGCCAAACTATTGTATAGAAGACCACCCCCCCACTCCCCCCCCACACCTGCCCCAGGGATTTCCCAGGCAAGAATACTGGGGTGGGTTGCCATCTCCTTCTCCAGGGGATCTTCCCAGACCCAGGATAGAACCTGTGTCTCCTGCATTGACAGGCAGATTATTTACCACTGAGCCACGAGGGTTGCTCAAATCAGCAGTTGCCTAGGGCTAAGAGGTAGAGGAAGGGGATTGACTGAGATTGGAGAAGGAAATGGCAACCCACTCCAGTGTTCTTGCCTGGAGAATCCCAGGGACAGGGGAGCCTGGTGGGCTGCCGTCCATTGGGTCGCACAGAGTCGGACACGACTGAAGTGACTTAGCAGCAGCAGCGAGAGGTAGAGGGAGGGGACTGACTGCGAACTGACAAGAGAACTCCTGGGTTGTCAGAAATATTTTATACCTTGATTATGGCGGTAGTGGTTACAAGTGGCATATCGTTATCAAAATTTCTCAAATAATATATTTAAAAGGTGTGCATTTTACTGTGTGTAAATTATACTTCAATAAAGTTGATTTAAAAAACAAGACTTATTGGCATAAAATACTTATAATATTTATTTATAATTTAAAACATACATATTCTAATATTGCTTTCCCTTTTCATTCCTAATATTATTATTACCTCATGTCTTTTTTTCCTCTTGCAAATGTTTATTTTACTTATCTTAAAAAAAAAAAAAGCTTTGGGTTTTATTTATGAACTTTACAGTTTTCCTGTTCCTTTTTATTTCTGCTTTAAGTTTATGGAGTCCCTCTGTGTATCTCCTTCGGGCTATTTTGTGGTTCTTTTTCTAGTTTCTTGAATAAAAAGCTTCATTCAAGTATTTTCAGTTTCTGTTTACTATCGTTCTAGGTTTCTTATTTTTCCTTTTTCTGCTTTAGATGGATTGATCAGTATTTTTTACTCTGCTTTTTCTTACACTGGTTTCAAGTCATGCTTTCTATTTTGCTTCATTCTGTAGCTATCTATATTTTTAAGATAGTTGTTTTAAAACATATTTTTATAACAACTTATACAGTTAGCAGGTATCCACATCCATTCTTCTCAAATAGACAAGAAGCTTAGAAAACTATTGCTTCCCCTCACTTAGTATCCCAACTCACTGCTCCACCATTCCACTTGTTATTATCTGGGATTTTAGTTTCAGATTGTTTTTTTATACCAAGGTTGAGACATGTTGGAAGTATAGTAAATTAAATACATATATCTAAAGCATACAACTAGAAGAGTTTTAACATATGTGTACAGCTGTGAAACCATCGCCACCATCAAGATAATAAACATATCCACCCCCAAAAGTTCTCTTACTACCCCCTTAGGCTCCTTGAAGTTGCCCCACAATCACTGATACTCTGTTCATTTGTTTTTCCTTCAGTCTTTGTTCTCTGTGTTTTATTTTTCAGTTTCTACTGTTTCTTCATGTTTACTAACCTTTTCTGTTGAGAGATCTAATTTGCTACTAAACCCATCCAGTATATTTTTTTGTATCAGATCATTTAGTTTTCATCTCTAGAATTTTATTTAAATCTTTCTTACGTCTTCCATATTTCTACTTAACATGGTCGATCTGTCTTCTACCTTTAACATGGAGTGTATTATAGTAACTACTGACTGTCTTTGTCCACTCATCCCATCATCTAGGTCATTTCTGGGTCTGTTTCTACTGGTTGATTTTTCTTATTATTATGGGTTTTATTTTGTCCTGCTTCTTTGTAAGCTTGGCAATATTTGGTTGGATGACCGTTGTAAATTTTACCCTGTTGGATGCTGCATGTTTTTCTAATAAATATTCTTGTGCTTTGTATTATGTTTTTGGAAACAATTTGGGTCTAGTTTTACCTCCTTTTGAGGTTTGCTTTTATGCTTAGTTATTCAGATTTAGAGCAACCTTTAGGACTAATTTTCTCCTCTGCCGATATAACATGCTTCTGAGTATTGTGCTGATAACCCATGAATTTGCAGGGTTTTCTTCCACTTTGGCTAATGGAAACGCAGACTATTTCTAGCCCTGTGTGAATTTCAAGGATTGTTCCTTCCAGTCCTTTCAGGTTGTTCTTTCCCTGGCACTGTATAGTTTCCTCCCACACATGCACTCATCAGTATTCAGCTGCAGCTCCAAGGGAGATCCTCAGCAGATTTCCAGAACTCTTCTTTGTGCTGCTCTCTTCGTCTGGTACTCTGCCCTGTGAACTCTAGCCACCTTGGCCTACCTAGACAACAAACTCCATCTTTCAAGGAGGCCACAGGGCTCTGCCTAGGTTACTACTCTTGATTCTGGATTCTGGATACTCTCTCTGAGCAGCAACCTGGGGCAATCACAGGGCTCACCCTGTTTGCTTCTGTTCTCTCAGGGATTATTCGCCTCTGCTCCCTGATGTCATTTCTGAAAAGATTGTTTCATATATTTTGACCAGTTGATAAATTCATTTCCTGTTATTCCATCTTGGCTCAGATTGCTTTATCTTATTTTAAACACTTAAAATAATACTCGGATTTAACTGTTAAATGTTTAGATAGGTGATCAGAGGCAAATCTTTCTGAGATGTCATTTAAAATGAGAAAGAATGCAAAGGTATGGAGCTAGTCATGTTAAGAGTTGAAGAAGTGCATTCCAGACAGAGGGAACAGTGTATGAAAAAGCCTCACACAATAAAGAGCTTGGTGAATCCTCAGAACAAACAGAAGGTTGGTTGGTGTTGCTGAAGTGTATCCAGTCAGGTGGAGTGTGGTGCTTACTGAGGATGGAGTGACCAGCAACGACCTGGACGTGGCCAGTATCAGGGGTTCAAGTATTATCCTAAGGATGTTGGTGGTCATTTAAGAGATTTTTTAAGTGTCACATGGTTTAGAGTTTAAGAAGCTCACTCTTGATGCTAGTCCGAGAACAGTTTCAAATCAAGAATGGGCACGAGGAGATGAGTTAAAAGGTTCCTTCAGGAGTCCATGTGAAATGATGATGACCTAGAACAGAGACATGGAGCAGACATGGAGAGGTGACCATGGTTTTAATTGTACTTTGTGGAAAAATAGAACTAGCTGATGGATTGGTTATAAAGTGAGAGAAAGGGAGGAATACTAGGCTTTCTAGTACCAAAGAGGGTCTGCTCTTCATACTACTATTATCTGCTCCTCTCCTTCTTTGTTACAACTGATTATTTTCTGGTTTTACTTAAGATCCTATGTAAACAGAATAGTGTTCCCCTCTTACCAGCCACATGGATCTTCCTATTCAGAAATTCTACAGGGTGGCAGGTTTTTGTTTGGGGCATGCATGGCAAGGGGAGGGGAGTCAAGAATTCAGTTATGGATGTTAATTTTGAAATGCCTATTATACATTCAAGATGTAAAGCAGTCAATCGGCTATCTATCTGGAGTTCTGGGCTAGCAATAGAATCTGGAAGTAAGCCACATAAAGCTGGTACATAGACTCATGGAAATGGATGAGATAATTTAGGCTGAGAGTGAAGAGAGAAAAAAAGGGCCCATGATGGAGTCCTGAGGAACACCAGCATTTAGAAGTCAGTTCATGGCATCTGGTCCCATCACTTCATGGCAAATAGATGGGGAAACAATGGAAACAGTGGCTGACTTTATTTTTTTAGGCTCCAAAATCACTGCAGATGGTGACTGCAGCCATGAAATTAAGATGCTTGCTCCTTGGAAGAAAAATTATGACCAACCTAGACAGCATATTAAAAAGCAGAGACATTACTTTGCCAACAAAGGTCCAACTAATCAAAGCTATGGTTTTTCCAGTAGTCATATATGGATGTGAGAGTTGGACTATAGAGAAAGCTGAATGCTGAAGAATTGATGCTTTTGAACTGTGGTGTTGGAGAAGACTCTTGAGAGTCCCTTGGACAGCCAGGAGATCTAACTAGTCCATCCTAAAGGAAATCAGTCCTGAATATTCATTGGAAGGACTGATGCTGAAGCTGAAACTCCAATACTTTGGCCACCTGATGCAAAGAACTGACTCATTGTAAAGACCCTCATGCTGGGAAAGACTGAAGGCAGGAGGAGAAGGGGACGACAGAGGATGAGATGGTTGGATGGCATCACCGACTCAATGGACATGAGTTTGAGTAAACTCCAAGAGTTCGGATGGACAGGGAGGCCTGACATGCTACGGTCCATGGGGTCACAAAGAATTGGACATGACTGAGCAACTGAACTAGAAAAAGAATGGGGTTTCCTTGGTAGCTTAGCTGGTAAAGAATCCCCTGCAAAAGAAGAGATCCCGGTTCAATTCCTGGGTCAGGAAGATCTGCTGAAGAAGGGATAGGCTACCCATTCCAGTATTCTTGGGCTTCCCTGGTGACTCAGCTGGTAAAGAACCTGCCTGCAATGTGGGAGACTTGGGTTTGATCTCTGGGTTGGGAAGATTCCCTGGAGAAGAGAAAGACTACCCACTCCAGTATTCTGGCCTCGGAAATTCAATGGACTGAATAGTTCATGGGGTTGCAAAGAGTTGGACATGACTGAGCAACTTTCATTAGAAAAAGAAAACCTAGTAAAAGTAAGGAAGAAGGAATGTCTGAGGAAGCAGAGAGAAAACTAGGGAAACTAAGAGTTTCCAAGAGGAAGTGCTTCATTCATTTAATATTTGTTCAGAGTCTATGCAGCGCCAGGCTCTACTTCAGGCACAATAATAAGTAGAACAGAACAAAGCTTATAACATAATGAGGAAGGCAGAAAATAAAGAAATAAATAACTACGTATATAATATGTTGTCTGAACACCTTATTGGACAATAAGTCCAATGAAGAAAGACAATACAGGATAAGGGAATAGGGATTGATGGAGGGTACAACTTTAGCATGGTCAGAAAAGGCCCTATTTGAGGAAATGACATTTAAGTAAACTCTGGAAGTGAGGAAGCAAACCATGAAGATATCAGGCAAAGATCACTCCCAGTCAAGGAAATAGCAAGTTCAAAGACTCCAAGGTGGGCACACATCAAGGATGTCTGAGGAATAGCTAAATACGTCTGTAGTTGAAGTGAGCAAGGCGGGGGAGGGGCTCAGAGAGGTTATTGCAGAGGGAGATTGGGCCAAATCATACAGGGCTTACAAAGACAGTCTAAGAATTTTGGATTTCAATCTAAATGGGAGAGAAGCCATTAGAAACATGCATGGCTTCTACTTTTTTAAAATATTAAGTATGAGGTGTGATTTTCAGCCAAGTGAGTATGAAACCACCCCCAAAAATACAGCATTTTAAGAGAATGTTTATCTTATGCTATTTTTTTCCTGATGCTAGTTTAAATTAAGGCCCTGACAGTATAGAGTGCATCCTCCAACCTGTGCTAATAATAGTAATAATAGCTAACATTCATTGAAAGCTATTGTGTCAGACTCCCTGCTAAACACTGCACAAGGGTTATCTGATCTCTCCTCTCCATAACATCCCTATGTAATAAATTCTATGATCTTCTGCATTTTGCAGAATGGGAAATTGGGGCTTCCCCAGGCCACACAGCCCATGAATGGCTCTGACCTCTGTGAGATCCCTGCTTCTTTAACACAAGTATTCCAAGCTGTTCATTATAGATGCTCAAGGATGTTTATTATACAAGGCTCTGCCAAAGCAAAAAAGGGGAATTTCCAAGTTCCCCATCATCTCTAGATGTTGCCTGAATTCACACCACATTCCTGAGTAACTCAGCCTTAAGTCTGGTTGGTTTTTCAGCTTGCTCAGTCTATACATATACAACCTCTTGTCAGGTTATGTGATTCCACTTCCTATGTCTCCCTGTAGTGTCTCTCACGTACAGTTGGCTTCCCATTCCTGCCACCCCATAGCTGAGTTCTGGTGCTTGTTCCTTCTTGGGTTCTTATGATGAGCTCTCCCACTGAAGAGGCCTCTGCCTGTTGTCTCTCTTTCCACCAGTACATCCTACAGCCTGTGGCCACAATACCTTGTGTGAAATATACGTCTGATCTTGTTTTTCCGCTTAGATATCCTTATGGGTGGTCCACTGCCTGCAGAGTTAAGTCCAGGCCTGGTAGCCTGGCTCCCCTTGTTCTGACCTCAGCCTGCCTTCCAGCCTCATTGCCGACTCACACTCCTGGCAGCAGGCCCCACTCTCACCTCAGCCCACTGCTGTGCATCTGCCCTACCTCTTGCTCCACTTCTGCTTTTAGAAACTCTGCCCAGATCATGTTTAGGACTTAGCTCAGGGGTCACCTTTTCATGATGACATCTCTGACTGGCACTCCCACAGGTAACTGACCCCTCTCCCTTTGTGCCCCCACCATACCTACAAATGTCCCTACATAGGTCCTGCCACACTATCACATTCAAAGGCCATGTGTCTGACTCTCACCCCCCAACACACACACACACCCAGCCACACCCACATATGGCTACAGTTCAACTGTAAGCTCTTTGACAGAAGAGGCTGTGACTCATCCATCTTTGAATAGCTACTCATCTTGCATTTCTGGGCAGCACACTGTCTAAAATATAGTAGGTGCTCAATGAATGTGTATGGAATAAATAACTGAATGAATTCAAGAAAGAGAGAAGAGAAGATGAGGAAAAGGGAAGTAGGCCTTGGAACAGGTTGAAATCAGACAAAAAACATCTTGATCATATTTGTGTACAGGGAACTCATTCAGGATTGGGCTAGGAGTACAGAATTAACAGTCTATGAGACAGGCTCATGCTACAACTCCAACACAAAAGTCAAGGCTGCTGTTTTTTAACACTAGTTTTCAAGAGCCCACAAATGACGATTCTGTTGCTTGAGCAGCTTCCTTTCATGATGTTCAGTGTTCTGGCTCCGTTTTCCCAATTGCCTTACCTGCCTGTTTTCTGGGGGTGAGGTCATTGGATGACATACTTATTCACTTCCTTCCCTTAGGGTCCATGTTAGACCTGTGCCAATGGAGAAGGCCTCTAGGAGAATGCTTAGGGCTGAGAAGCAATCTTCTAGCTTAATCACCAAAACCTAGAACCCAAAGAATTGATAAAATACAGAAAGACAGGCTCCCTTCATCATTCCCCCTTTGGCTAAAGGATGCTTCTTGATTACTGGACTCTGCTCTGCTGCTAATTTGGGGGTCTGTCAATGCTGTTCTGATTTCCAAAGGATGCTAAAACTGAAACAAAAACAGAAACAAAAGCAAAAACCAAAGATAGGGCTCATAAGAGAGAAGCAGACTTACTTCACGTTTGGCTCTGTTACTCAAAAAAATTATAGGTTGAATTGTCAGTCAGTAAGGGCTCCCAGGGCTTCAACCACTCATAATTAACTTGATTAACAGCTCATGATTGAGACAGAATGAGAGCAGGTGTACATCTGGGGGCTTTGTATCTGGCTAAAGATATAGGCCTGACAAAACCCCTGTCATTTCTTCTCGCTGACTCTCTCCTTCCTCCAGGGATGTCCCAGAGACTGAGTAACCTGTGGCACAGCTGTACCTATTGTCTAAGCAACAGTTTCTACACTGTAGAACTATTAGTGCATAGAGGAAATCTAAAGAAGAAAATATAAAGGAATGACTGCACTCCCTGATAAAACCATTATTACTCTTTTGTTGTTTCCATTGACTCCTTTAAAGGCATTTTCCATATTTGGGACTGTGCTCTAAATATAATTTGATGTTCTGCTCTTTTTTCCTGCACACTATTCTTGGATGGGCCTCTATGGGGAAAATATAGAGCGCTAACTCAGGTGGGGCTGCCTACTGATGGTGGAGTCTGGCCTCAGGATGAGGCAAGCTGATGTCATCTAATTCTGTACCACCCCCTGCCCCCAGCACCACCGCAGTTTGATTTGAAGCCTGAGACAGCAGGCTGTTGGGTTAAATCTGCTTCAAGTTCATGAAATTTTCAGTATGTTCTCCCAATCTTCTACTGTTCTTGGCAGTACAGCTTTTTAGAATTCTCTGGCATCATGCACTTTATATTTGCATTTCCTTTCTTTAAAGCATTTTCTTAATGAAACAGTTTATTCTTCAATATGAAAGGGCTTTCAGATTGAAAATGTTTCCAGTTTCTAGTACAGGGTGCTTAGAGTCTTCAGTATTTGTTTGTTCATATTTATTTATTTATTTTGGTTTCTCACATTAATTTAGACTTTTAAAAAAATTATAATTCATTGAAGGTGGTTTTGAAGAGATGAGGGATGGGAAAGATAAACTGAAAAGGTAGCACAAGGGAAGGAAGAGAAACAAAACTCAGATAAGAAACATAGTATCTGTTTGAAGGTCCCACTTCATAGATTTCTCCTGGAAGACCAGATTGGACAGAAGTAGAAATGTGGTATTATCTGTGTGCTTTAAAGAGACCTACATTCCACAGAATTCATGTGCATACATGCCTATGTGCCTGCAATGAAATCATGTTTTAAAGAGGATTCAGCTGCATTATATTTATAACTATGTGGTTGCTACCAGCTACCGGCCTGTCTCTTGCAGTGGTTCACTTCTCTTTTCTCCATGTCCTAATTCTGTTCTAAAGGGTGCAGCTTTGCTGAAGCTGCTGGTCAGTCCACACCCTCTTCCCATCATACACAATTCCAGCTGTGGCTTCCTAGGAATCCTGATCTGGTCCCACATGGGCCTATGTTCTGACATTTTTGTCTCTGGGTTGCAGAACAAAGTTTGAAGCACTGGGGATCCAGACCCTTCCTTTGGTGGTGAAAGATGCATTTCTATGGGCGTCCTGTCCTATTTGACCAGGATAAACAGATAATTAGAGATCAACTGGATCTGAATCTGAGGCTCATTGGTAAACATCAAGTCAACAGCTTCCCCAGAAAACAAAGAAAGTGATTAAGTAGGGCTTCTGAAATATTAGTGAGCTTTAGAAGTATGCGAGGAAAGTGGTTAACATGCAGATTTCCAGGCCCCACCCAAAGTTTCTGATCTCAAAGTTTTTAGTAGAGCCTGGGAACCTGCATTTAATCAAACACTTTCATGTGATTCTGATGCTAGAAGTTCAAAACCTCGCTTGGAAGAGCATCAGGGTTCTAGTGGCATATCCTGCTATGAACACCAATTCAGCAAAATAATGCCATTGTCCCAACCTCCTCTTACCTCTCTCTTTAGGTTGCAGGTTGTGAATCATTAGGTGTACCTAAAGTTCCTCATAATCCTCAATTACCTTGGTAATAATATGTGTACTGGGGAGGGGCACACATTTCCCAATGACTTAGTCCAGTTTAGCAGCTCCTTCCTGGAGAAGAAAATGGCAACCCACTCCAGTATTCTTACCTGGAAAAGTACAAAAGAGTACAGCACGTTCACAGCATCATCTTTCAAGTTTTGCATAAAATATCCTTGTTATATGCTTAGATACTAAACATTATTCAGACTCTCTTTCATGCTTTGTGTGCATGTGCCCACCAGCACCCAGACACATACTTAGTACGTGTGTGTAAATAAGTTGTAGACAATAAACATACCTCGTTATATCAACCCTCTGGTCTAGATGTCCCTGTCATAATGCAAAGGGCATATGCTTTGGAGGTTAATAGATCTTAATTCAAATCTACATGGAAACAACCTAGATGTCCATTGACAGATGAATGGATAAAGAAGCTGTGGTACATATATACAATGGAATATTACTCAGCCATTAAAAGGAGCACTTCTAAGTCAGTTCTAACGAGGTGGATGAACCTAGAGCCTATTATATAGAGGGAAATAAGTCGGAAAGATATTAAGCAGAAGGTATTAAGAAGAGATGGCAAGAATACACAGAAGAACTGTATGAAAAAGATCTTCACGACCCAGATAATCATGACGGTGTGATCACTCACACTCACCTAGAGCCAGACATCCTAGAATGTGAAGTCAAGTGGGCCTTAGGAAGTATCACTATGAACAAAGCTAGTGGAGGTGATGGAATTCCAGGTGAGCTATTTCAAATCCTGAAAGATGATGCTGTGAAAATGCTGCACTCAATATGCTAGCAAATTCGGAAAACTCAGCAGTGGCCACAGGTCTGGAAAAGGTCAGTTTTCATTCCAATCCCAAAGAAAGGAAATGCCAAAGCATGCTCAAACTACCACACAATTGCACTCATCTCACACACTAGTAAAGTAATGCTCCAAATTCTCCAAGCCAGGCTTCAGCAATACGTGAATTGTCAACTTCCAGATGTTCAAGCTGGTTTTAGAAAAGGCAGAGGAACCAGAGATCAAATTGCCAACATGTGCTGGATCATGGAAAAAGCAAGAGAGTTCCAGAAAAACATCTATTTCTGCTTTATTGACTATGCCAAAGCCTTTAACTGTGTCGATCACAATAAACTGTGGACAATTCTGAAAGAGATGGGAATACCAGATCACCTGACCTGCCTCTTGAGAAACCTGTATGCAGGTCAGGAAGCCACAGTTAGAACTGGACATGGAACAACAGACTGGTTCCAAATAGGAAAAAGAGTTTGTCAAGGCTGTATATTGTCACCCTGTTTATTTAACTTATATGCAGAGTACATCATGAGAAACGCTGGGCTGGAAGAAGCACAAGCTGGAATCAAGATTGCCGGGAGAAATATCAATAACCTCAGATATGCAGATGACACCACCCTTATGGCAGAAAGTGAAGAAGAACTACAGAGCCTCTTGATGAAAGTGAAAGAGGAGAGTGAAAAAGTTGGCTTAAAGCTCAACATTCAGAAAACTAAGATCATGGCATCCGGTCCCATCACTTCATGGCAAAATAGATGGAGAAACAGTGGAAACAGTGGCTGACTTTATTTTTCTGGGCTCCAAAATCACTGCAGATGGTGATTGCAGCCATGAAATTAAAAGACACTTGCTCCTTGGAAGGAAAGTTATGACTAACCTAGACAGCATATTAAAAAGCAGAGACATTACTTTGTCAACAAAGGTCCGTCTAGTCAAGGCAATGCATTTTCCAGTGTTCATGTATGGATGTGAGAGTTGGACTCTGAAGAAAGCTGAGCACTGAAGAATTGATGCTTTTGAACTGTGGTGTTGGAGAAGACTCTTGAGAGTCCCTTGGACTGCAAGGAGATGCAACCAGTCCATCCTAAAGGAAATTAGTCCTGAGTGTTCATTGGAAAGACTGATGTTGAAGCTGAAACTCCAATACTTTGGCCACCTGATGCGAAGAGCTGACTCATTTGGAAAGACTCTGATGCTGGGAAAGATTGAGGGCAGGAGGAGAAGGGGATGACAGAGGATGAGACGGTTGGATGGCATCATCGACTCCATGGACATGGGTTTGGGTGGACCCTGGGAGTTGGTGATGGACAGGGAGGCCTGGCGTGCTGTGGGTCATGGGGTCACAAAGAGTCGGACATGACTGAGTGACTGAACTAAACTGAAGTCAGAAAGAGGATCGTATACTTATGCATATATATAGAATCTAGAAAGATGGTACCAATGAATTTATTTACAAGGCAGCCTTGGAGAAGCAGACATAGAGAACAGACTTACGGACTCAGGGTGTGGTGGAGGAGAGGGTGAGAGTAACATGGCAAATCACATTACCATATGTAAAATACACAGCCAATGGGAATTTGCTGTATGACTCAGGGAACTCAAACTGGGGCTCTGTAACAACCTATGGGGTGGGATGAGGAGGGAGACGGGAAGGAGGTTCAAGAGGTAGAGGACATATGTGTACCTATGGCTGATTCATGTTGATTTTGACGGAAAACAGCCAAGTTCTGTAAAGCAATGTCCTTCAATTTAACAAGTAAATTAATTTTAAAAAATCTTAGTTCAAATCTAACCACTGCCATTTATTAGCTAGCTGATCTTAGAGGAGTTAAATTCTCTGGACCTGAGTTTCCTTATTTGGATTAATTGAGAAAGCTTGTAAAACATCTAGGACTATTTCTAGAAATGCACATCCCATGGACAGAGGAGCCTGGCAGGCTACAGTCCATGGGGTCACAAGAGTCGGGAACAAATAAGCATCTAAACCAATAATTGTTAGGTATCTCCTTTATTTCTATTTTCTTTCTTAATTTTTGTATATGAAAGAAAACAATCCTTCAAATTTCTCTCACGCAGCATCTTAGTCAGGGTTCTTAATTGCAAACTTCAGAAATCATCTCTGGCTAAATCAAGCAAAGAGGGAATGTACAAGGGGCCATTGGGTAGCTCACAGAATTGCTGGGAAGCCTGAAGAGCCAGGTGCAGAAAATAAACTGGAACTCAGAGAGGCTTTACAACCAAAAGCACAGCCAAGATCTCACCTCAGAGTAGTCTGATGGCCTGGTATCTGCCACCGTTGACCGTGAACACTGGAGGCTGCTGTCCCCTCAGTGGCAAAACCGATTCTCCTCGGACTTTGCTTCTTGTCTCACGTGCTCCTGGTTCAAAAAGCTCTGAGAGATCAAGGAAAGACAGGATAAATTCTACTCCGGGTTGAACCAGCATCACACCTGGGTGTACGTTCTCCTAGTCTCCCATCAGTTCCTTGGCAATTCTAGTATAGGCTTCCAAGCAGCCTGCCCTTAGCTTATTCAGACGATCCACCATGTTGTAGTCTGGCTTGTCTGCTTGGGCTTGGGAGGCCTGCTTAAAAAAAAACAAAAACAAAAACAAAACTCTGAGTGAGAGGCTTCCTGGTTGGTGAGACTGCTCTAGAGTTTTTGTCAAGGCTTTCATCCTTGACAATAAGAAGGGAATTGAGATGTCAGGAAGCCATGAAAGCCCAGAGTAAATCCTCACCATTTCTGATGTTCACATCTCATCCTCATTTCACATATACATACATTCATTCCTAAGGTTGTAGTCTCTCTCCAGGAACTCTCCTTAAGCCTAGAACCACTCTGTTTTCAGAGCAGTTTTACACCTTTCTGCCTCATCTCCTTTCTTTCCTCTGCCCAGTATTCCCCTGCCCTGTCCCCTTTCCACCACCAATCCCTCAACATAACAAATCCTGCCCATCCTGTAAATACCAATTGAGACATTAATTCATTTTTGCTGGTGTTGCTCACTGCCCCCACTCCCCAGCCCCACTAAACTGCTCCTTCCTTCATATTCCAGGGGCACTTTCTCCATACCTCCACCATCATGTTTGCTCCGTTTTACCACCAGTATGTCTTTTGTGTTTAATAGTCTGATTTTCCTCCCTCTCCTGGACCCAAGATGAGGCCCCTTAATGGCAGAAAATCTGCCTTCCTCATCTTTGTAGCTTTGGCTCTTAGCACCTAGTAGATGCTTGATACATGTTTGTTAATGTATATATTTCTTGGTTGTCTCGAAACATACATTTAGGATCCTTTCCTACACACACAGACAAATCCTTTTTAAAACTGAAGTAATCCATTTAAATACGCCCTGCAAACTATAAGTGAAGTTCGCTCAGTCATGGCCGACTCTTTTCGACCCCATGGACTGTAGCCTGCCATGCTCCCCTGTCCATGGAATTCTCCAGGCAAGAATACTGGAGTGGGTACCCATTTCTTACTCCAGGGTATCTTCCCTAACCAGGGATCGAACCGGGTCTCCTATATTGCACGCCGATTCTTTACTGAGCCACAAGTGCGCCTTTTTTTAGACAAATGGCGGAAAAGTGATTAAATGCTGGACAAATGTGAGCCGTATAATTGTTCACTTCATTCTATATTTACATTTTTTTCTGTTAAAGAGCTGCATGCCTTTATCTCATAATGTTTTAATCTCATAACGTTTCTAAAAGAAGAAAGTTTGGATGCGGATTCTCGCGTACCTTTTCCACTTCTGTGGAGCCCCTTAATTTTTGGCATTGTCAATAAGCGATCGGGATGGGGGGGGCGGCAAGGGGGTTCAGCGAAAGCCCACAGCCTTGCCAACAAGTTATGCCAAGTCGCCGCAGGTCCCTCTCTCCCAGTTAGAATGGCCCTAGCCACGTGCGTACCCAGACTCCCTCCTCGAGTCCACAACCCCGCTTCTGGCTCTGGTCCCGAACGCTGGCTTCGCTGGGAGCTGCCGGCGCTGATCGCTCCCAGCTCGGCGCAGCCCGCTCAGCCGCCTCCCCCGCACCCCTCTCCCCCTTGTACTTTGTCTCTCGGCCCTGACCTCCGGGCCGCAGGGGCGTGCACGTGACGGAGAAACTTTGGCAGGCCCGGGGTGGCGGGCGGCGGGCGGCGGGGCTGGGGGCCGGCAGCTGAGCTCCCCCGCGCGGCGTGCGCTGCGGCGGGAAGGCGCTCGGCGGGCTGCGCTGCCTGCGCGTGCGGGTGCGCCAGAAGGCTGGGAAGGCGCCGCCGAGCGCGGGGCGGACTCCTGGAGCCCGCGGCAACGCGCGTGCAGCCTGCGGCGCTGTCGGCCCGGAGGCCCGCCTGCGCTGCCGAGCCGGCGGGCGGCTGCATCCACGGACGCCGGAGCCCCGCTCGCGCCCGGCGCCACGGCTCCGCCGCCGCCTCCGCCGCTAGGTTATATAGATCCTCAATCTATGCCGCTTCCTTCTTCCCTCACTCCTTAATCTGGATGGGAAGTTGGGGGAAATGGACAGGGTCGTGATGGCTTGGGTTGCTGTCCTCTGGCTAACAGGTAAGAGGCATTTTCAACCGAGACGGATAACTTGACACGTATTCCGGTACTGGTACTGTTCTCACCCTCCTCCCCACCCCATCCCCAGTTCCCCCAGACTGTGTTTAAAGCTGCTTAGCAGGCTGGTGGTAAGTGGGGGAGGGGGCTCTGTGTGTGTATCTATATATATCTATATGTATGTATTAGAATGGTGGGGGAGGCCAAGAGAAGCCCGATAATCAAGTGAGCCGGATGGAGATGCAGGTGTTTTGACTCATTCGAGATATGAGATTGTTCTTGCCAATGTGCATTTCCCTTTCCATACCACGGTTCTTCCTCAGTCTTATCCGGAGTTTGTATTATGTGAGTCCTGGGAAAAACCTGGTTGGGAGAAAAATGAAAGCTCAGGGGAGACTGATTAATTAAGAGAACTAGTTTTCTGGAGGTTGGAGGTACACGAGTGTCTCCTTAATTCCTTCCCTGGAGAAGCCCGGAGCCCCAGGGGCATTCTTCTGTGGCTCCCAGGGGTGCAGGGGAGCTGGAATGAGGAAGGAGACTGGGATGGAGGCTTGATTGGTTGTGGAGTTTAGGGCTTTGCGCTCACTCATTTGGTAGCATTTGGGGAGTGGTTCCATAGAGGAAAGGAGCCTTCCTCCCCCGATAAACAAGTGGGAACACCTCCTAATAAAGATAATTTGCAGATATATTCAGAAGGTAGGGTTTCTCTTTAGCATTAGAGTCACTTCTTCTAGCTTGGACCTCCATATTTCCTCCTCCCTTTTGGTGAACTTTCTACTCACCGTCCTGGGATCTGGAAAGGCTGTAGTTCCAAACATGTGTTCCCACAGGATGATCTGCGAGGTTGAAAGGTGGCCAGGCAGGGTGGGCAGCCCCGAGAGATTCATGGGGCAGCCCTGCCTTGGGTGGGGATGGAGGGGTTAAGCAAGCTGGAAACCAGGTGATGGAGGAGAGGAACAAGGGAGCAGAAAGGTGAGGACAAGAGGGGGCAGAGAAGGGCAAGAGAGAAAATGTAAAATAGCACCAAAAATAAAGTTGTGTCCCCTCTGGGGGCATTGAAGACTGGGAAAAATCAAGTCAGTAGGAAAAGAGGACCAAGATTAAAAATCTAAGGGAAGTGATTGAAAGAGGGTCAATAACACAGTTAAGAAGAAAGAAAACCACTATTTCCCTTAGTTTCAGAGTAAGGTTATAGATTGCCTCAGTTTTTTTCCTATCCCTAATGAAGGGTCCCTAACACTGGCTCTTGCTCCCTGCTAGGTTTAGGTTTGGGGGGAGTCTTTAGCAGAGTTAGCCACTTCTCTTGGCTGCTCTGAGTTCATCCCTCCCACATTATTCAAATCTGAATCATCTCTAATTTCAGGGTTTGGCTGATCCATGCCTCCCCACTCCTCTGGCGTCCCAGTGCCTTCCACTTCTACCCTTACTGATTCGGAATGTCCTTAATTTGCCTCTGCTTCTCAGTTATCATATTTGAGGGGAACTTTGGCCTTGAACCTCTATCACCTCCTTAAAGTCCGCTAGGCAACTGCGGAGGAGTCCTTGATTCAGAGATGCTCTTCTAGACACCCTGGGGTGTACCCTAGAAAAGCTCTCTAAGGACTTGCAGGGCATGGGCAGAAGGGGAAGATATAGCCCACGCTAGAGGGCTGACAGCTTTTTAATGCAATGGTCCCTGGAAGGAACAACCTAATTCAGTCCTCTCAATTTATACAAATAGAGACCCAGAAAAGCAATAGTCACACAGTAAGTTTGTGTTGGAGCAGGTGCCAGAACCCAGTTCTCTTGAACCCCGGGCCCGTCCTTCTCCCATGGGCACCTGGAGAGATTGTTCCTGCCTGGGAACAGGCAACAGGTTATCAGGGCCATCCCAGCTGTCAGAGGGCCAGAACTTCCAGGCTCTGCAAGTCAGGTGGCTCCAGAGATCCCACTGATCACCCACTGGCATCCCCTGGTCCTAGCTTCTGCTTCCCTTTCTTGCCACGGTGGACAAGCCTTTCAGTCTCAGCAAAGTGCAGGAGCTAACAATGGCGGCTGGGGAGGGCGGGGGAGTTGGGGGGTGGTGGTGGGGTGGGGAGGAGAGAGGAGCAGTCAAGGATGAAATGGATTCAGACTCTTCGTTTACAGAGCAACCAGGAGAGGAAAGGTAAGACATTTTAGTCCAGCCCAATCAATGAATTTTCTCTTGAGGGGGTGGTGGAAAGGGAGGGAAAAAGGAAAGGACAGATTAAAAATGAGTCAGAGAGCCAGAGGGGGAAAAAACACATTCATTCTCCCTCTCCCTCCCTTTCTCTCTCCTCCCGCTTCTCTCCTTTTCTCCTCCCCTCCTCCCATCCACCCTCCCCCCGCCCCCCACCGCCAGTTTCTCTGTTTTAATGCTGGCTGAGCAATTTCTAATCAACACTTCAGGTTTTTTTTCCTCAGGCTCTAGCAGCTTCTTCCTCGTCTTTCAATGCAAAAATTCTGTATTTCTTTCTGCTATATATTTAGCCTCCTGATTTCCCATTGTCAGTGTGAGGGAGCTTCCTGCAATGGACTGTTTTGTTGCTGTTATTGTTCTTGTTGTATTGCACAAAATAAAATGCTTACCAGCTGCTATTTTAGCAACAGGTGCCATCTAGCAATAAGACTTGAGGACGGTTCAGTATGCCTTTGTTCCTGAATACGGATGGTGTTTCAACCTTTCTGGCAGCAGAGGCTTTGAGAAACGCCAGAACTGTGGTGACACTCTGGGAACATACTCTAGGAGCAGGCAGTGCATTTTCCTGGAGACTCTTTTGGGTCTCTCTGTGCTAAAGAGTGCTTATGCTATTTCTTTTGGTATTTCTATTAGTATTTCTTTTGGTACCTTTTTGGTGGTATTTATTCATTTATTCATCCATTCTCCAAGCACGTACCAAATACCTGTGGTTTCTAAGTATTTTTATAGGTGCTGAGACTACAGAGAGAAAAGACATAGTCTTTGCCCTCGAAGAGTGGCCAGTCTAGTGAGTGACTCAAATTTTTCAGATAATTTTGATATGGGGGTAAAAAGTCCTAGAGTAAGGGCCATGAGAGCCACACAGGTGCTGTAAGGGCATGGATGGGGCATACCCACCTCAAACCTGGGGTGGGAGTCAAACAACTTGGAAACAGACTCCTGGAAGAGGTGATGGCTGAGTTAGCATGTTTGTTCAAGCACAGTCAGCTGCTGAGTTACTGTCACATCCAGGCATTGCTCTGTGGTTAAGACAGCCCTGCACCCCAGCAACTTACAGTCTGGTGGTGGTGACATCAGTGATGGAACTGTGAACAGTTACAGAGTACCACTTGCAAAGGCGACCGTGGAGATAGGCATTAAGTGTTGTGGATGCCGTAAGGTGGCTACTAACCCAGGCTACATACAGCAGGAAGGGAAGTATCCAGGAAGGGTTGTTACCTGGTTTATTTGCGTTCAGGTAGATGCCTGGTGACCATGTGAGAATGGGCTTGCGTATGGAGAATTAAAGTGTTATTAGTCCTAGAGAGGCAGAAGTTTCTTTTAAAGATTCCTGACACCTCAGCATCTGGCGTGCTGCGGTCCACGCGGTCATAGAGTTGGACACGACTGAGCAACTGAACTGAACTGTCACCTCAACTTCCATTATCTCCTTTTTCCATTCTTTGAATTCCCTTCTCTCCTCTGTCCATTTTTCCCCACAGAAGAGACCTTTTTTGTACTGGAGCATCTTTCAGCACTTTATTACAACTCTCTCCACTTCCTACCATAAGCCTGGATGAGTCTCTCCAGACTGGGAAAGGGGGCTTGTTTCAGTGTTGCATTCACTCCTTAGATTTTAGACTCATAACTCTGCCGAGTGTCTGGCTTATACAGACATGGGGATTCGTTCTAGTAGTCCTAGTGGAATACTGCGCTAGTGCTATACTAGAGTCTTAGTGAAAGCACCTAGTGCTTGTAGTGTTAGTAGTGTTAGTACCCGGAGAAGGCAATGGCACCCCACTCCAGTACTCTTGCCTGGGAAATCCCATGGACAGAGGAGCCTGGAAGGCTACAGTGAGGTCGCTAAGAGTAGGGCACAACTAAGCGACTTCACTTTCACTTTTCACTTTCATGCATTGGAGAAGAAAATGGCAACCCACTCCAGTGTTCTTGCCTGGAGAATCCCAGGGACGGGGGAGCCTGGTGGGCTGCTGTCTATGGGGTCACGCAGAGTTGGACACGACTGAAGCAACTTAGCAGCAGCAGCAGCAGCAGCAGTGTTAGTACCAGGACTTGGTTAGCGGAAAGAACTCTAACCTAGGATTTGAGGACTGGATTCCAGTCCCTTCTCCACAGATTAACTGTATATCCATGGGATCTTGGCACGTAATTTTATTATTTCATTGAGATATAATTGACATATAACATTAGTTTCAAGTGTACAAGTTTCCATATTTATATGTTATGAAATGATCACCACAATAAGTCTAGTTAACATCCATCATCATATATAGTTATAATTTTTTTTCTTGTGATAGCTTTCAGCATTTATTCTGTTAGCAACTTTCAAATATGCAACATAGTATTATTAACTTTAGTCACCAGCCTGTGCATTATATTGTTGTGGACTGCAGCACGACTGCAAAACGTGATCCCTGTCCTTCACTATCTCTCGGAGTTTGCTCAGACTCATGCCCGTTGATTTGGTGATGCCATCCAACCATCTCATTCTCTGTTGTCCTCTTCTCCTCCTGCCCTCAGCATCAGGGTCTTTTCCAGTGAATTCGCTCTTTGCATCAGGTGGTCAAAGTATTGAACCTTCAGCTTCAACATCAGTCCTTCCAGTGAATATTCAGGGTTGATTTCCTTTCGGATTGACTGGTTTGTTCTCCTTGCCTTCCAAGGAACTCTCAAGTGTCTTCTCCAGCACCACAATTCAAAAGCATCTATATTTGGTGCTCAGCCTTCTTCATAGTCCTACTCTCACATCTGTACATGACTACTGGAGAAACTATAACCTTTTTTACATGGACTTTGTCAGCAAAGTGATGTCTCTGCTTTTTAGTATGCTGTCTAGGTTTGTCATGGCTTTTCTTCCAAGGAGCAAGTCTTCTAATTTCGTAGCTGCAGTCACCATCTGCAGTGATTTTGGAGCCCAAGAAAATGAAATCAGTGCATTATATACTCAGGACTTATTTATAAACTGGAAGTTTGTACCCTTTGACCCCCTTCACCCAGCCCGCACCTCTGGCAACCACCAGTCTGTTCTCTGTATCTGTGAGCTTGGTTTTTTGTTTTTGTTTTTAGAGATTACACATATAAGTGAGATCATACAGTATTTGTATTTCTGATTTATTTCACTTACCATAATTATCTCAAGGTCCATCCATGTTGTCACAAATGGTAAGATTTCATTCTATTTTATGGCTAAATAATATTCCATTGTGTGTCCATAGATATAAATGTCAATTATACACACACACATGTATAAGTATATAGTATGGCATCTTTTTATCTATTTATTAAATGACAGACACTTAGCTTGTTTCCATATCTTGACTATTGGCTATTGTAAATAAAGTAGCAGTGAACATGGGATTGCATATATTATAATCTTTTAAAAATCCATTTCTTTTTATTATTTTATCTTTAATTAGAGGATAATTGCTTTACAATGTTGTCTTGCTATTATAATCTTTTGAATGAGGTCATGTCTTTCAGCTCTAAGATCCTTTGTTATGGAACTTTTCTCCCTTTAATTTTGATGAGTTGGAAATCAGACTTACAGAGCCCTTAGTGTCCCTTCATGGATCACAGCCTTGTCGTGGCAAAGGGACTTGCATAACTCAATGAAGCTATGAGCTATGCCACGCAGGGCCACCCAAGACAGACAGGCCATAGTGGAGAGCTCTGACAAAACGTGATCCACTGGAAGAGGGAATGGCAAATCACTCCAGTACTCTTGCTGTGAGAATCCCATGAACAGTATAAAAAGACAAAAAGATATGACACCAGACAATGAGCCCCCCAGGTCAGAAGGTATCCAGTACGCTACTGGTTAAGAGGGCAATTACTAATAGCTCCAGAAAGGATGAAGCGGCTCAGCCAAAGCAGAAACGACTCTCAGTTTTGGATTTGCCTGGAGGAAAAAGTAAAATCCGATGCTGTAAATAACCGTCCTGCATAGGAACCTGGAATGATTGCCGAGAAAAATATCAACAACCTCGGATATGCAGATGATACCCCTCTAATGGCAGAAAGTAAAGAGAAACTTAAGAGCCTCTTGTTGAGGGTGAAAGAGGAGAGTAAAAAAGCGGACTTAAAACTCAACATTCAAAAAACTAAGAACATGAAATCCAGTCCCAACACTTCATGGCAAATAGGAGGGGAAAAAGGAGACGCAGTGGCAGATTTTATTTTTTTGAGTTCCAAAAATCACTGCTGCTGCTGCTGATGCTAAGTCGCTTCAGTCGTGTCCGACTCCGTGTGACCCCATAGACAACAGCCCACCAGGCCCCACCGTCCCTGGGATTCTCCAGGCAAGAACACTGGGGTGGGTTGCCATTTCTTCCTCCAATGCATGAAAGTGAAAAGTGAAAGTGAAGTCACCCAGTCGTGTCCGACTCTTAGCAACCCCATGGACTGCAGCCTACCAGGCTCCTCCATCCATGGGATTTTCCAGGCAAGAGTACTGGAGTGGGTTGCCATTACTGATGGTAATTATAGCCATGAAATTAAAAGACGCGTGCTCCTTGGAAGGAAAACTATGACCAACCTAGATAGCATATTAAAAAGCAGAGACATCACTTTGCTGACAAAGGTCCGTCTAGTCAAGGCTATGTTTTTCCAGTGGTCATGTATGGATGTAAGAGTAGAACCATAAAGAAGGCTGAGTGCCAAAGAATCGATGCTTTCTAACTGTAGTGCTGGAGAAGACTCTTCAGAGTCCCATGGACAGAACGGAGATCAAACCAGTCCATCCTAAACGAGATCAACCCTGAATATTCTTTGGAAGGACTAAAACTGAAGTTGCAATATATTGGCCTCCTGAGGCAAAGAGCCAACTCACTGGGAAAGACCCTGATGCTGGGAAAGATTTAAGGCTTAAAAGGAGAAGAGGGAAGCAGAGGACGAGATGATTAGAAAGCATCACTGACTCAATGGATATGAATTTGAGCAAACTCTGGGAGACTGTGAAGGACAGGGAAGCCTGGTGTGCTGCAGTTCATTGGGTTACAGAGAATCAAACTCAACTTAGCAACTGAACAAACAGAAACAAAAGGTCCTCAGTGAGGAGCCACAGAGGGAGCCCCAGTTATCTTCAGCCTTTCTCTGACCACCAATGATTGGAATGAAAAACAGCAGCTGGGAAAGGAGAGCACATGTTAGCATTTTCAGAGGAATGAGTAGCACCCAGTGCCTGGTAGACAGGATAGGGTCAACTCTAAACAATTAAATGTTGTCATATTGGGGGAACTGTTGAAGAGAGTCAAGTGCTTTGGGCCAGGTGGGATGAATCTTGCTCTAGCCAACATGGCCCTCAAATGTCCTTTCTGGTCTCAACTTTTTGTTCCAGGACACACTCACCTCTTTCAGTTCAGTTCAGTTCAGTCACTCAGTCGTGTCTGACTCTTTGCGACCCCATGAATCGCAGCACACCAGGCCTTCCTGTCCATCACCAACTCCTGGGGTCCACCTAAACCCATGTCCATTGAGTCAATGATGCCATCCAACCATCTCATCCTCTGTCGTCCCCTTCGCCTCCTGCCCTCAATCTTTCTGACAGAATGTGGTCCACTGGAGAAGGGAATGGCAAACCACTTCAGTATTCTTGCCTTGAGAACCCCATGAACAGTATGAAAAGACTTACCTCTTTACTCCTTCCAATTATTTTAGCTTTTATACCGACTTTCCCCCAATTAGGAATTATAAAGAAAGGTATAATCTAATTGTTGCTCTTGCTTAGATACTATAATGCTTTTCTAGTTTTGTGAGTGGTAAAGAATCTGCCTGCCAGTGCAGAAGATGCAAGAGACACTGGTTCAGACCCTGGCTCAGGAAGATCCCCTGGAGTAGGAAATGGCGACCCACTCCAGTTTTCTTGCCTGGAAAGTTCCATGGACAGAGGAGCCTGGCAGGCTACAGCCCATGGGGTTGCAGAGAGTCAGACATGACTGAGCATGCATGCAATACTTTTTTAATGTGTTTTATGACTTTTTAAAATCTCTTTTGATCCTTCTAAATAAGGCTGGTTATCATCTACCTATACATAAGAAGAATAAGGCTCAGAGGAAGTAAATGACTTGTCTAAGTCCATTGTATCTTATTGATTAAAAATAAGAAATAATGTCATTGACTTCCATATGACTTGGTTGTTTCAAATGCCTGAATCCAAGGGAAACATTTTCTAGTTAAGGTGGGTGAAACTAGAACTCCTGACTTAAGGGAACAAATCCAGGTGTCTGGGTTTCCCTGATGGCCCAGTGATAAAGAATCCACCTGCCAAGCAGGAGATCACACATTTGATCCCTGGGTTGGAAAGATCCCCTGGAGGAGGAAATGGCAGCCCACTCCAGTATTCTTGCCTGGGAAATTCCATGGACAGAGGAGCCTGGTGGGCTACAGTCCATGGGGTCACAGAGTCAGACACGACTTAGAGACTAACAACAGCACAACGTGGTTATCTGTCATAGGGCATTGGGTAATGAGGCTCAGAATTCACAGAACTCGGGGAAATATTACAGGGGAAAGTGGTAAAGAATAGCATTTAGTATTTCTAATTAAATCCTAAGATCTACAGGAAAGGAGTGAGTGAGGAGTGCTCCAGTGAGGCACAGGAGAGCATCAGATGTGGCCCTGTGACAGCAGAGACTGCTGGCATGTCAGAGCCCATTTGGGAGTAGCGGCCGGTACTGTGTATCCAGGAGCCACACAAGAGGTAGCATATGTAGCTTTAAAATCTTGGTCTTTAAGATAGCTTCTGGCTTGCTGGAAATGAAAGAAGGCATCTTGGATGACTAGAGTTCTTTATGGGCCAAGAAACAAGGAAGAACTCAGAAGAACATGCTGCTTCCCTGTTCTCCTCCAGCGGCTGGAGCCCTGCAGGAAGTATTGCTCTAAATTAGGAGTAGAACCTTCACATTCAGCTGGAATCCTGCATCGTCACTCCTCCCTTGCCCTGGGCTCATCAGGAGGCAGTTGGGAGAGAGGGATAAGGCTCAAACTGACTTGGATTTAAAGACTAAATTAATAGTTTACCTTGTTTTCTTTAGCTTTAAAATGGGAAAGCTAACTTACCTTATAGGGTTGTTGTGATCATTAAAATGAAATGATGTACAATTCCTAGCACAGTATTTGGCACATAGTATGCACTCAATACTTTTTATGGGCCCAAAATAGGAATATTAGTCAGCATTTTGATGTAGCAATAATCAACCTCATAATCTCGATAGCTCACAACACCAAATGTTTAGTTGTTCATATTATATGAGAGATGCAGTCAGCTGCAGGTCAACTGTGAATTGGCTAGAATTGGTGGACTTGGCTCATTTCCAGATGTCTTCTTATTCCAAGACCCAGGATGAAGGAGCAGCCACAATGTGGGCATGCTGTTCTCCTGGTGGAGGACTCAAGGCTGGTAGGGAGAGGGCACAGAGCCAAATGGCACAAATGCCTTTTAAGCTTCTGCTTGGACAAGTCTTATGGCACATGTGCTCACATTTCATTAGCCAAACGTGTCACCTGGCCAAGCCATAGTCTATGGAGTGGTAAGTGTACTCTGCCTACAGGGAACAATGCAAGAGTCAAGAGAGAAAACCAACGGGGAACAAATAATACAATCTATCAACTGGGTTAAATCATTCAACTGAATGTGCTGAGTACCTACTGCTGCTGCTGCTAAGTCACTTCAGTCGTGTCCGACTCCATGTGACCCCATAGACGGCAGCCCAACAGGCTCCTCTGTCCCTGGGATTCTCCAGGCAAGAATACTGGAGTGGGTTGCCATTTTCTTCTCCAATGCATGAAAGTGAAAAGTGAAAGTGAAGTTGCTCAGTCACGTCTGACTCTTAGCGACCCCATGGACTGTAGCCCACCAGGCTCCTCCGTCCATGGGGTTCTCCAGGCAAGAGTACTGGAGTGGGTTGCCATTGCCTTCTCCGGAGTACCTACTACGTAGCAGTTTTTAAAAGCCTTCAGGAGAGAGCTTGTTGTTATTAATAATGACCAAGACAGATGACTAAATAGAAAATTCTTAGACAAGATTATGTGATTCTCTAGGGTACTATGACTGCAGTAAGAGCAAGAAGAAATTTTATATAAGAAGTGATAGCTGAGGAAGTCAGGAAAGATAAGTTGGTGTTACTAGAGGAAGAGTGGGATTGAGGGAAGGGAAATTTACAGAGGAGACAGCATGTGCAAAAGCCAGGAATCAAAAGAGGACATGATGTTTTTTGGAAAGTACAAATATTTTACTTTTTTTTTTAATGTGAGTGGGTAGCCTGTCCCTTCTCCAGGGGATCTTCGTGACCCAGAAATTGAACCAGAGTCTCCAGCATTGCAGGCAGAAAGCCCCATGGAAGAGGGTGCCTCCATCTAAAATGAGTCTTGTACTTCTGAATGCCTACAGGGAGTATTTGAAAGTGTGAGAGCAAAGGAGTGCTATGACCAGATGTGCATTTTAGAAATATTATTTGAACCTCAACGTGGAGGGTAGATTAGATATAGACAGACATGCAGCAAAAACCAGCTAGAAGACCCTTGCAGAAAGAGAAGGGAGACATGACGAGATTCTGAGCTCCGGTGGTGCAGTGACGATGAGAGGAGTAGACAGTGACGAGATGGAGGAAGTAATCCTGGCCTGGTTGCAAGTGGAAGTTGAAAGACAAGAGTATCAAAGATGTCTCCAGGTTCCTGTCTTGGGATTGCTAGGATGCCATTTATGGACATGAACTAATATAGGAGGAGGAACTTGTAAGGGAGGGAGATATAGGTTCAGTTTTTTGCATTAGATTAGTTAGAGTAAGCCTAAGATGCTATAACAAAGAGACCCTAATAATAGTTTAAAACTCACATAAAATAGTTTTTTTTTCTCTCTCCTATAACAGAAGAGAACTAGTGGGACTGAGTCTACTGTTCCCATATGTGGCTCTCAAGACTGCTCCAGTGATAGGTATTTTTCAGCTAGTAGAAGCAAGGAAAACAGAGGATCAAGTAGTTTGTTTTTAGGGAGGTGACGTGGAAATCGCATACATCACCCCTCCTCACTATGTCCTGAATCTAGTCCTATGACCATAATTAGCTACAAGGGAGGCTAGGAAATATAATATGTGGCTGTCTTGGTGGCCAGATTAAAACCTGGAAGGTTCTGTTTCTAAAAGAAGTGGACAGTTAGCATCTCCATCTATAGAATGATGAGTTTGGGGTGATTGTGTAACATCCGGATGGAAAAAGAAGTTATATATTTGGGTTTGGAGCTTGGGTAAGAGATCTAAACTAGACATACAGGTAACAAGTTGATGAAAGTGGAGAAGAGCTTTCTTACAGGAGCTTTCTCTGCTCAAATGGCTGGTCCATCCAAGGAGTCTGACCCACCTGATTGAATCAGAACCGTTTCCACAGTTCCTGGGCCGTGCAGGGTAGACTGACCTCTTTTAGTACTGCTTTGGTCACACTGGAACAGCATGTAAGCCAGCTAGACATTACCCATGAGCTTGCTTCAGATCTCTGGAAGATGAGCAAATCAAATAGAAAGGAGATGTGCTTCTGGCTTTCATTTGCACAGTGGTGGCAGAGAACGGGATAGTGTGGCTCAGTGGGGCACACAGGACATATGCTTAATGAATGGCAAGCTCTGTGTGCACAAGGGCCAGAGTTATAGGCAGCGAATAATAAGTAGGCCATGAGCAACGCCCACCTGAGCAAGGGTAACACCAGTGTTTACTTTAGCCCATAGAAATGGGGAGATACTGATGCTTTTTAGGACCCTTGGGGAGAAAATATGGAAGAATGTTGTCATACTTTTAATCTCAAAATAGTACATCTGGTCACCCTAACCCGAAAATGTATCAAGCCATTAGGTACTGTGGTAGGAAACAAGAGAAACTGATTCTGTTCAATTTAAGCAATTGGACAGAAAGAAACTTATTGAAAGAAAATTGATTAACCTATAGGACCAATAAGCAAACTGGAGAACTAGGCTTAGAAAATAGGCAAGGGAATGTCTGTGATTCTTGGTAAAGCCTTTTTTATTTTATGACCCAGCTATATCAAAAGATGAATAGTTTTTACTTCCGGTGGCTAAAAGGTTCACATTGTGTTTTGTCTTTAAAAATTGAGCCTGTAGGTCAGAATTTCCCCAAATGCTTTGTTTTCCATGCTGACAGTACTCAGGGATGGGCACACTGGACCAAACCCAGTGGAGATGCTTTAGCACCCATTATCCATCTCTTACACTTAGAAAACCCGCCTATCAGTTGTTCCTAAGACAATGTCATAGGAAATTGGCACAGTATGTTAAAAATGTGAGGACAAAAAGATGAATTTCTTAAAGATCTAACTTAACGGCAGGAAAAAGGAGATATGTATTGTCATATTGAATGAAGGAAAAACTCAGGGGTCTGAAAGCCAAGATATGCTGGTGAATGGGCAATTCTGAGGGCTTCAAGAGTTAAAGGATGGATGAGCTTGATATACAATTCCTAAAGATGCCGGTCTGTGGTGATAATAATTTTCCATTATCTTTAGCAGCAATCTTTACTTCTCTAAAATGTGGCTGTGCTTATAGATCTGCATCTCAAAAACGCTGGCAGGAATAGCTTACAACTAGTGGGGAAAAGGGACTTGCTTTGAAAAAAAAGAAAGTGCTAAAATAAGAACAGCATTGCTGTAGATACTGCTTTTGTTATCCTTCCAAGAACACAATTCCTCATGTAGAGACTCCTTTTTTTTCACATGAGAATTGGGGCAGGAACTTATTTTGCCATATGTGAGGAGGCACTGTCTATACTTGTAGCTGATCCTCCCTGGCCTGGTAACTAGGCACCCCTGGTGATTAGCTGAGATGGGGCCTGATGCGCTGAGCTGTCACTCATCACTCTGCCTTTAGGCAGCTTTTCTAGTTATTGATCAGAATCCATTCTCTGCACTGAGGACCACCTGCTGAGAAAGACCCTTTGGATTCACTTATTCATTTCTTCATTCATTCTTTGATTCATTCCACGTTTTGTGAGCTTCAGCTCTATTTTATGGCCTTGCTGTATAATGAGGATACAGAGTCAACCAAATCCACCAAGCTGGATTTAGAAAAGGCAGAGGAACCAGAGGTCAAATTGCCAACATCTGCTGGATCATCAAAAAAGCAAGAGAGTTCCAGAAAAACATCATCTACTTCTGCTTTATTGACTATGCCAAAGCCTTTGACTGTGTGGATCACAATAAACTGTGGAAAATTCTAAAAGAGATGGGAATACCAGACCACCTGACCTGCCTCTTGAGAAATCTGGGTGCAGGTCAGGAAGCCACAGTTAGAACTAGACATGGAACAACAGACTGGTTCCAAAAAGGGAAAGGAGTACATCAAGGCTGTATATTGTTACCCTGCTTATTTAACTTATATGCAGAGCACATCATGAGAAATGTTGGGCTGGAGGAAGCACAAGCTGGACTCAAGATTGCTGGGAAAAATATCAATAACCTCAGATATGCAGATGACAACACCCTTATGGCAGAAAGTGAAGAACTAAAAAGCCTCTTGATGAAAGTGAAAGAGGAGAGTGAAAAAGTTGGCTTAAAACACAACATTCAGAAAATTAGGATCATGGCATCTGGTCCCATCAATTCATGGCAAATAGATGGGGAAGCAGTGGAAGCAGTGACAGACTTTATTTTCTTGGGCTCCAAAATCACTGCAGATGGTGACTGCAGCCATGAAGTTAAAAGATGCTTGCTCCTTAGAAAAAACGTTATGACCAACCTAGACAGCATATTAAAAAGTAGAGATATTACTTTGCCAACAAAAGTGCATCTAGTCAAAGCTATGGTATTCCATCTAGTCATGTATGGATGTGAGAGTTGGACTTTGGAGAAAGCTTAACACCGAAGAATTGATGCTTTTGAACTGTGGTGTTGGAAAAGACTCTTGAGAGTCCCTTGGACTGCAAGGAGATTTAACCAGTCCATCCTAAGGGAGATCAGTCCTGAATATTCACTGGCAGGACTGATGCTGAAACTGTAACTCCCAATACTTAGGCCACCTGATGCAAAGAACTGACTCATTGGAAAAGATCGTGATGCTGGGAAAGATTGAAGGTGAGAGTAGAAGGGGACAACAGAGGATGAGATGGTTTGATGGCATCACCAACTCGGTGTACATGAGTTTGAATAAACACTGGGAGTTAGTGATGGACAGGGAAGCCTGGCGTGCTGCAGTCCATGGGGTCGCAAAGAATTGGACACAACTGAGCAACTGAGCTGAACTGAAATCCACCAAATCCTAGTCCTTGCCCTCAGGGACCTTAGAGTTAGAAACCAATTTATATTGGTTCAATATATAAAATTCAGTTTATATTGAATTTTTCAAGATCAGAAGATGGTCTTTTAAATTTATTTCCCCAGAACTTAACACTGTATTTTAAAACATGTTTTTGAATGAATTTGAGCTAGATAGTCAAGGGCAGTTTTCCTGAAGATCAGGGGCACAGTATAAACTGGAAGAATGGTCTGATGATCCAAGAATGATGACTCCTTTTGCAAATAGAGAAAACCACCTATAATCTTCAATCTTCAATATCATCTGGTGCTTCTTTTGGTCAGGAATCCTAATTTTTACAGATGTGTTCTATATAGTATGATCCCTTATTTGACTTACCTCCTTTTTCTGTCTTTTGTCATCTTCTCTAAGCAGTCTCCTTCCAGTTTGGGGGGATCCTTGTTTTATTTTGTAGAGTGAAACATGGATTCTTCCCATACCTCTGTTAACGTCTTTATAAGAGCTTCAAAACACAAATCCTTTCTGGTGTCACCAGCGCCCAGATTCCGAGTCCCAGCCTTCCCATTGTGCCAGCATCTGCTTCTCATGTGTGTGCATGACCTACACTCAGTGCTTCTCCCTGTCTGCCTCCCAGAAACTCCTCAGCTACATGTCCTGATGTTTCCCCAGCTGGGCAACTAACATGTTTATAATAAAAGAATGGAAAACATCTTAGTATGCCTGGAACATGTGTGGGGCCAAATAATGGAGAAAATCTTACATGCCATGTCAAGGCATTTGGACCTTATCCTGGAAGGAGTGGGGAATCTTTTGAGCCTTGAAACAGGAGACTGTCTTTTCTGAAAGAATATTCTAGATATAAAAAATGTGGAGAGTGCACCGGGCTGGAAGTAGGGAGACCACAGAAGAGGCTATTATAGAACCAGGAAGGTAATGAGGACTTGTGTAAAGTGATAGTAAGAGTTTTGGGCCCAGTCTAGGTCTGGGCTTCTCTGGTGGCTCAGTGGTAAAGAATACACCTGCCAATGCAGGAGCCCCAGGTTTGATCCCTGGGTTGGGAAGATTCCCTGGAGAAGGAAATGGCAACCCACTCAAGTATTCTTGTCTGAGAAATTGCATGGCCAGAGGAGCCTCATAGGCTATAGTCCATGGCGTTGCAAAAGTGTCAAACACAACTTAATGACTAAAGAACAGTAAAAGCCTAGCTTCAAATCTGTCACTTGCTAACCCTCATGTGTTAGGCAAGATACATACATTCTCTGAGAATCAGTTTCTTCATCTATAAAATGGATGTAATGATAATATCTACTTTATAGGATTTTTTGAGAGAATTAAGCTACTACATGAATGACACTTAACACATTTTCTAATACATAGTAATTCTTTCACAATTACTTCCTGGTAGAAGGAATAGAAACCTGATTTATTCCCACTAGGAATGACCGTAGGAATAGAGAAGAGTCAAATTGGAGAAAGATTTGGAATTAGTGACCACTGAAAGAGGGTAGAGACAAAGAGGAAATGATCAAAGCTTTAATTTCTAGGTGCAGGCACAGAACAAGGGCTGCATTGGCAAAAGAGCTAGGGAGACAAGGAAGACCAGTCTATGAGCAAGAGTTGAGGTGGGAAAAGAGAAAGTGATGTATGTTTAATTGGAATAAAGAAAGTGAAGTCGCTCAGTCATGTCAGACTCTTTGTGACCCCATGGACTGTAGCCTACCAAGCTCCTCTGTCCATGGGATTCTCCAGGCAAGAATACTGGAGTGGGTTGCCATTTTCTTCTCCAGGAGATCTTCCTGACCCAGGGATTGAACCCAGGTCTCCTGCATTGAAGGCAGAAACTTTACTGTCTGAGCCGCCAGGGAAATCCTGTTTAATTTGAAGTATCTGTTAAACATGCAGATGAGGTTTCATAAAGTTGAGGGTCTGAGGCAAACTGGTAGTTAGAAACATGGGAGAATAAGATTTCTTAGATCAAATGCACAGGTGAACATTACAAAATGGCTGAAAAATTTCAGTTTATTTACCTGGCATTCAAAGATGTTCTTATTAGTCTGTATAGACCAGCATAAGAAGTACTAGGTTTTTGACATCTGACAGGTGGTGACATAGGAAAAAAAAAATCTATAAGAGGTGGGACTCAAGTTCAGGACACTAACCTAGCCCCAGGGCAGATCTCTTGGGAACTAGAGTCAGAGGGAGGGTGTTCCCAGGCCAAACTTCAGTGTCCACAGGAGACTGTCAGTCTTGGTCCTCATCCAGACTTGCTGTGACTCTGAGGGGCCTGATCTGGCACAGGAGTCAGGATTCCATGAGTGGTGTTTTTTGAAGTTGAGTGAATAGCACTTTACAGTTTCAGATATAGATCAGTCGTGTGTGAGTATATTGGAAACAAAACCTAGTTCTCAGGAGAAGGACCTTATATCAGGGCCCAAGCAAGCAGGGCTGGATCTCGGGACAAGCCTTTGATCCCAGTGGATTGCAAGCCAGGTGGAAACACAGCCTAATATAAGCAAGGACTGAGGGAAAGACGTGGCTCAGTGGGTGTGGGAATCGCAGCCCTCACCCAGAACCCAGGGTTAGGGCCAGAAGAGCAGTTCTAGGCCTCGCCTTCTGGTGGGAATGGGGCATCTAACAGGGCTGGCCAGGATAGGCTTGGGACCTGGGTGCCGTGTATCCTACAGTTTGGAAGCTCCTAGAGCTAATGCAGGGATTGGCTTCTTTAGCTTTCTAACTCTTCACTCTGGTCCTCAAATGTTCAATAAACTGACATTTCCTTGAAATTCCTAGTTCTGGCCTCTCCAGCTATCCAGATGTATCCCGAGCTTAGGTTCCCAGGATTTTCACTGTCCCTGCAATATGTATACACGTCTATGTATGTGCACACACTCGGGGGTACGCTCTATTTCCAACTGCTGGGAGCTATGGATGTGACTGTGCTGTGCACCCAGTCATTGTTTGATACTGAATTACCCAGTCTGCAATACTATTCCTTTGTAGTTTCTGCCCATTCTGCCCTATAACTCACACCTTTGTGCTCACCTAGCTCTAGATTAGAAGAAGGCAATGGCACCCCACTCCAGTACTCTTGCCTGGAAAATCCCATGGATGGAGGAGCCTGGAAGGCTGCAGTCCATGGGGTTGCTGAGGGTTGGACACGACTGAGCGACTTCCCTTTCACTTTTCACTTTCATGCATTGGAGAAGGAAATGGCAACCCACTCCAGTGTTCTTGCCTGGAGAATCCCAGGGACAGGGGAGCCTGTTGGGCTGCCGTCTATGGGGTCGCACAGAGTCAGACATGACTGAAGCGACTTAGCAGCAGCAGCAGCAGCTCTAGGTTATATGGCTTTACAGAAATCAACAGATTGTTATTGACAGCAGCAGCAACAACTACATTTATTGAGTGCTTACTTTACATCAGTATTATCCTAAATGCTTAGGATAAAATCTTATTTAACCCTCAAACAGCTCCACAAAATAGTTAGTTATTCTGGTTTTACCAGTAAGGAAACCGAAACTCCTAAGAGGAGTAATCTACTGCAAGTCATGCAGTTAGGAAGTGGTAAGACTTGGATTTTAAATGAGAACTCCCTCTAAAATCCATGCCTTTAACTATCATGCTATAAAGAGGTAAATGTTTCTGAAAACATAGTCTTTATTCTTTGGAACATGAGCTTATGTGTATGTCATAGAAGAAACTGAGTTGACTAACCTCTGTTAATAATTAAGGGAGTCCACGATTTTAAAAAACAATAATTAATGGTGTCCCATGGCTTGGTCAAGTGTCTAATCTCATTAACAGAGAATAGAGCTGAGAAGGAGGTTATCCTTAGTAATCATCTAACGAAGAAAACCCTATACTTAAACAACCCTTCCCCCAACACTTTTTGTGTTGCACCTGCCTCCTTTGCTAGTTTCATTTATCCTGGAAGGGCTAGGAAATATTTCATTTCCCAAGTAGAGCCTGAATAGGTAGCAGAGAAGAAAGGTGGTTGGTCAGCAGCCAGCATTGTGATTGGTCAATACCTGTGACTGGTCATCCAGCCTCAGCGACTGCTCACTGAAGTCATTTCACCTCTCTGTCCCATTTTGTTACCTGGAAAATCAGACTGTGAATAAGGATTTGAAGAATTACAAGGTTAAAAATTAATGCAGTAGAATTCAAGGAGAAACTATAGGAAAACAACAACAATAACACACAAGTCTTTGTCATCTAGATTCTAGATGTGTGAGTTGGGAAGAACAGAATCAGTGACACCAGC
Organism: Bos mutus; assembly: GCF_027580195.1. NCBI lineage: Eukaryota > Metazoa > Chordata > Mammalia > Artiodactyla > Bovidae > Bos > Bos mutus. The sequence goes on along the minus strand of NC_091619.1, from coordinate 10,947,788 downwards.
ATTTGAGGGTGGTGGAGGGAAGCAGCAGAGCCTAGGAGGTTCTTTTCTGAGCTTCCAGATGGGAATTACCTGCCCCTCGCTGGCACTGATCTACATACTCTGGCTATAATCAAACCTTTTGGTGATGAATGGTCATCAAGATTCAAGAGCCTCTGAATGGGAGTCAAGGGCAAAGGCAGGAAAGGTAAGGGAGGGTTCCCATTTGAGATGTACCATCTATGGGTCATGGTCAAGGTGCTCTTAAAGAGTCCTCTCTCTGCAGGCATCCAGAGAGAGAAGGTTTAACAACTCTGTTGAGTTAAGGAATATGAGGCTCATTTTACAGGTGAAGGTTGCTTAAGAGACTTCATTTAGGCCTTACCATTAGTGTGTAGCCAGATGAGATTCAAAGCCTTATCTCTTTGATGCCCATGCTCTTTTACTATACTATGCTGTTTATGTCATTTAAACATAAATGTGAAGTCCTAGAAATTTGTGAAGTCCTAGAAATTTTCATATTAATATTCATTCATTTACTTGCCCATTCCTTTATTTATTGTAGCTATCCAGCACTTAAGGTTCAAAATACTAAATCTTAAATACTCTGCTGTATTCACTTCCCAATTCCATAGGATGAAAACCTTTTATTCCTAACAGGAATTAAAACCTAGTTTTCACAGTGCTTTCATGGGGGAGAGTCACTAGTCTGGAAATCAGAAGTGAGTACAAATGTGGTATCTTGCCCTTGTTGAGCGAGCTATAAAGCTATTATTCGTGACTCTATGAAGAGTCATGAATAAATGCATATTCGAGTTGTGAGAGTGAGTTTGCTTTGTGGGCTGTCATTGTGACCATGGGCAGTAATGAAGGATAGTAGGCCCCCCTAGGAAACTAGTCCTCCTGCCTCTGAAGTCCACCTGCAATTCTAGGGTGAAACTCTTTGCCTCAAGCTACCTGAAGGTGGCTTGGCAGCCTCCTGGTTTCAACTCTGGACCTCTTTATCCTGTCTTTTTATTCATATTCCTTTTTTTGCTTCTCATCATGATTCTGCTTCTGTTTCAAAGCAGAATTAGATCAAGCTAGAAACTCTTAACTCTCCCAGTAACCTGAAGAAGTTGTGTTCTCTTTGTCTGGAGTTTCTAGACCTTACCATTGAGTTCATAGAAGCCCTTTGCCTCTCAAACACTCCCCTGGGCTTTCATTCATGGAAACTTCCCTCTCTTTCTTGGACACCAAGCTTCAAATTGATCTTTTTAACACTTAAACTTCTCATCTGCTTTCTAGTCTCCCCCCACCTCTTTTTGGATCGCCTTCAAAGCTTTTGAACTTGGTCTACTGCTTTTGATCTGAAATTCTCCATTTCTCTCAAAGCCTTCTTTCCCCCTTAATCTCTGTCTCCTTTGCTTGGTCACCAGCTAGAAGGGAAGTCACTTTCTCCTAAATTCATACTTCCTGGATTCATTTTCCTCATTTATCAAATAGTTTAGTGTCTATGGGCTTCAGGAGCCAGGACAGCTAAATAAGACACGTTACTTAGTTGACCCGACAAGTCTGATGGTGTGAAAAGAAGAACTTGCAAAATTATAGTAAATGTCTGGCGGGGAATGCTGGGGACACTATGGCGCAAAGGAGGAAGTGATACATAGATTGACTGGTCAGAGAAGGCTTGACAAGAAGCCTCTGAACTGGATTTTAAAAGATGAAAATGAGTTTCCCAGGAAGATAAGTGAGGAAAAAGCTTGCCATAAACAAGAAACATGATGTGCCAAGATCTAGAGGTGTGATATAGCACATCCCACTTAGGGAAACTGTTAGTTTGCTGTCCTCTGAGGTTGATGCTCAAACAGAGGTGCTGCAAGAAGTGAGGCTGAGGAGGAATTAGATGATGAAGCACCTTAAACGCCTTGCTGAGAACTTTGGGTTTTGTTCTAAAGGCCATGGAGGATGAGTGAAGGATTTTAAGAAGGAGAGCCATAACAGTCAGATTTAAAAAGATAACCTGAAATTATAGCAAGGAGGATGGATACATGTGGGCAACTGCAGGTGGAGAGACCAGACAAGAGATTATTGCAAAATTATAGGCAAAAAATGAGAAGAACATACACGGAAGCACTGGTAGTGGGGTTAAAGAGGGGGATGGAAATATTAAAGATGTTAAGAGGTCACGTTGACATGACTTTGTGACCAACTGGGTATTAGGAATGAGAGCAGATTCTGGACAGGGCGACCAGGTAGATATTGATGTTCTTCATTGTGATGGAAAAAACAAGGTGAGGGACAGGTTAGGGAGCTAAGGCAGAAAGGCGTGCCTGTGTAGTGTGAGGTGAGGTCCAGGATACAGATACTGTTTGGACATCTTCATTCTGTTTTGCAGCCATGGCTGAAGGCCTTCAGGTTACAGTGCCCGACAAGAAGAAGGTGGCCATGCTCTTCCAGCCCACTGTGCTCCACTGCCGCTTCTCTACATCCTCCCATCAGCCGGCCGTCGTCCAGTGGAAGTTCAAGTCCTATTGCCAGGATCGCATGGGGGAATCCCTGGGCATGTCATCTCCACGGACCCAGTCTCTCAGTAAAAGAAACCTGGAATGGGACCCTTACTTGGATTGCTTAGACAGCAGGAGGACTGTTCGAGTGGTGGCTTCTAAACAGGGCTCGACTGTGACCCTGGGAGATTTCTACAGGGGCAGAGAGATCACGATTGTTCACGGTAATAATGCCTCTGTTTTTAAGGAATGGGAGGGAGGTTGGTTTCATTCTTCACAGGTGCAAGAGGGTGTCAGCTGTGCACCCTTTCAGTCTCTCAAGGGTTTGATTTTATGGGAGATGATAGCATCAAGAAGCTTTCATGAGCTTGACTTTTAGTCTGATAATAAATGTATTATCAGCACTGAATTGAAATGGGTTCTAGTGAAAGCTTTCTCAGTCAAATACTTTACAGCTTGACACCAGGCTTTATTGCCCTTAACTCAGAAAGTAAACTTCCCTAGAAGTTCTCTGCTGGGAAAAGGGATGCATGTGTGTAAGTGCAAAGCCAGGTCACTTCATGGCCCAAGTCCCAGGCAGTTTTGCATCCGTTCCACTTTTTCTCCTGGTCTCTAAAGCTTTGGACAAGAAAAGGTCCAAAGTCTGGTATGACCTACTTGATTATTGGAATTTTGAAGAACTCCTGTGAACCCGTCTTGGGCTTCCCTGGTGGCTCAGATGGTAAAGACTCTGCCTGCAATGCAGGAAACCCGGTTTCCATTTCTGGGTTGGGGAGATCCCCTGGAGAAGGAAATGGCAATCCTCTCCAGTATTCTTGCCTGGAAAATCCCATGGACAGAAGAGCCTGGCAGGCTAACAGTCTATGGGGTTGCAAAGAGTCAGATACGGCTGAGTGACTAACACTTTTCACTTCCTGTGAACTCAGCTCATTTCCAGGAGTCCAGGTTAATTCTGGAATTTACTTGGCTTTCAGAGGCCTCAGTAAGCCTGGTTGAAAGCAAGTGTTCTATTCCTGAAACCAGCCTGCAACTAGACCAGTTTCTGGGTGTGAATTCTCTCACCTTAGGGATGCTAGTTTTTATCATTGTTTTGTTAGTTTGTTTTCAGTAAAGCAAACATCACGTCAGCCACCATTTAGGCTGAAAAATAGAACATTGCAGACACCCAGAAGCACCTCATTTCCACCCACCCTCTGTTGTTCAGTGTTTTCTTCAAAGGACAGAATTTAGAACCAGGTCCTTCTCTTTGTGATAACAGATGCAGATCTTCAAATTGGAAAACTCATGTGGGGAGACAGCGGACTGTACTACTGTATCATCACCACCCCTGATGACCTGGAGGGCAAGAATGAGGACTCCGTGGAAGTACTGGTGCTGGGTAGGTGACGGTCCTCAGCGATATTTTCATCTTAGACTGCTTGCACTGCTCCTTCTTCTCACTTCTCCCTGCGTGTATCAGTAGGTTGCACACACAGGCTTTATCTTTGGTGCACAAACTGATTTCAGAATATGGTCTTTAATGAGTATTTGTTATATTTTGTTTCTTGGCTGCTATGATCCCCTTTTTCGCATTGCCTAAATGTTTCTTCTGCTTTCTTAGTTTTTTTCTCCTCCTTTCCACTTGTACCTTTAACCCTGAATTATTTCTGCTTATTCTTTACATATGCTACTAGTGAGGAAAATGCCAGATGCCTTTGAAGCAGGGTAGAGACAGGAATTCACTGGTGTGTTAGGATCTCCTGAGGCCTTTGGGAATCTTTTCCCATTCAATTATCTCCCCTTAAGGCAATCCTAAGGAAAGATGGCTGTGCACTTTTAATAATAAAAGGTACCCAGTGAAAAGAGCTCTGGGGTAGACCTACTAGTGTTTAATTGGAGGGCAAATTTCTTGAAAGCTAAAAGTGCCTGAATTAGTCTCAAAGCAAATATAATCTAATCCTTATTAATATTAATTCCCTCATAAATGAAAACTCATTACTTTTGGCTACTTTTCTCTTTGGTGGATTAGAAGAATGTCAGTGGCAGATGACCTCCTTGTATGAAACTGAAGAACTGAGCACATATTTCATGCTCTATAAATGTTACTTGAACAAGAAAATTGGAATAAAATATGCAGAAATTAAGAAAAGAAACATTAACTGTAGGATAAAATGTACATCCTTGAAGCCGTTTTCAAAAGAAATTACTTTTTTTGTAGCCTCTAAGAAACCAGGTGATAACAATGTGGGGGCACAAATAAGGTGCTTTCTTTTAGAGGCAAATAAAATTAAAGGTTAATTTTTACCCCCTGTGAGAAATTCAGTGCCCAGGGAGAAAATGGAATTTTCTACTTAGGATTTTTAGTTTTATTCTATCATGATTGGCAAATAAGGTTTACTGTTGCCTTAATTTTACGGTTTACAAAATGGACTAAGGTAAATATTTATTAAGTATTAACCCTTTAATAATAATCAATGAATTGATGCTTTCAAATTGTGGTGCTGGAGAAAACTCTTGAGAGCCCCTTGGACTGAAAGGAGATCAAATCAGTCAATCCTAAAGGAAATCGACCCTGAATATTCATTAGAAGGACTGATGCTGAAGCTGAAACTCCAATACTTTGGCCACCTGATGTGAAGAGCCAAGTCATGGCAAGAGACCCTTATACTGGGAAAGATTGAAGGCAAGAGGAGAAGGGGGCAGCAGAGGATGAGATGATTAGGTAACATCACTGACTCAAAGCACATGAATTTGAGCAAATCCTGGGAGATAGTGAAGGACAGGGGAGGCTGGCATGCTGCAATGAAAAACTGCTGTGATCTGTAAAAGAATGGGAAATATGACATACATTCAAAAGGAAATAAAAATGTAAAAGGTTTATATTGACATTATAAAAGACTACAGGGCAGTTAGATTTAGGATCTGTGTGACTCTGTAGGAAATAAAAAGATAAATGTCTGCCTAATAACACAACTCTAATGGTTAAGTTTGAAGGAACAAGTCGCTCATTGAGCCTGCAATTAGCTGATTGTGAACACAAGTTATTTGACCAGTGCAACCGTTTGCAGCAAAGTAATTACTTGTGCAGGAAAAGGAGGCCAGGTAAAAACCACTTGAAATAATTTGGTCCCCGTTCTGCAAATGTGGGGAAATAAATAGAGTGAAAGCCTAGTCATTAGAGGATGTGCTGAAGTATATGAAGGGCATTCCTCTGGATTGAAACATACAGAGTAACTTGGGCAAAGATGCTATCCTCAGGACCAACAGGGAGGTGAAAGGAAGGCTCAGATGAAAAGGGTCAGCAATGATGGGAGAAAAGATAAGAAAAATTAGTGTTATCCTAAAAAGGTATCAGAAAGGCCAAATGTGGATGCTGCAAATCAGATAGAAGCAGCACATTTGTGAGATAAACAGATACACAGTGGAGTTCTTAGGGAGGAGAAACACATAATTCTGCTATTGTTGTTGTTTAGTTGCTAAGTTGTGTCTGACTCTTTTTCAACCCCAGGGACCGTAGCCTACCAGGCTCCTCTGCCCATGAAATTTCCCAGAGAAGAATACTGCAATCTGTTGCCCTTTCCTTCTCCCGGGGATCTTCCCGACCCAGGGATCAAACCCGTGACTCCTACTGCGTCTCCTGCATTGCAGGCAGATTCTTTTCCACTGAGCCACTGGGGAAGCCTGTATCCCGCATTAATTAGAAATGTTCAAAGCACGGTAAATTTGCCATGTAAACTTTTTAGGGCAACACTGGTTGTGTTAGTTAATTAAAGGTGTTAGTTTGAAATCTAGGAGAATTTCCTGAATGCGATATTTACTTTCCAAATGCAACATTCTGAATCTTCTTGGGCTTGACACCCCATTATGGAATTTTTCAAAATATTGTCACAGTTTTTAAAATTCTAAATATTTAGTGGTTATATCCTGCAGGCCTGTTCATGAGGTATTCTTTTTATGTGAGACCAAGAGAGCAACCTGTTTCTGAAGTCAACCTCTAGGAGATAAAGACCTCGGTAGGAAGATAATGGTCCACAGTTTGTTGACTACAACCGTCATGAGCCACTTGTGGTCACCGAACTTACTATGAGGAACAGTTGGAGGAACTGGGAGGATTCGGTCTTGGGAAAGGGAGCATGGGAAGCCTCTCCAGATATCTGGAGTGAAATTGTGTAGGAGGATTGGAAACTTACCCATTGTAGCTAGGTAAAACTAGAGCCAGGAGTGGAAGTTACAAAGGGAAGAAGTCTGTCTCAGGATAAAGAAAGAACTGTTAACAATCGGAGAGGCATCTGAAGATGCAGTGTTCTTAGGAGTATTAATTTCTATGTCCTTAAGAAGGTGGAAAATTTCTTTTGAGTTATTGTATCAGGTATTTATAGTAAAAGGTGTTCAACTCACTTATTTTTGAGCTTTATTTCAAATTTAAAATTATTGGTTTTAAAAAGTAGATGAATATGAGTGATGTGACTACTCTGATAAAGGGAGAAAATGACTTCCTGGTAATTTAGTCCTCATGACAGAGATAAAAGGGTTACAAGTTGGTTACAAGAACATACAGGATAGCATTCACTCAAAAGGAAGCCAGAGGGAATGCACTGTGGTCTTTTGTGGTAGGTCAGTGTTAAAAGAACTGATTCCACAAGAATAAGAATAAACTTGATGGAGGCTTGTAGGAACTGCAACGAGCTCTTCTTAGAGGATAATCACAGCGTGAGGAATAGAAAACTGTAGAATTTCAGATGACCAATTAGTAAGGGAGTTAGTTAAAGGGATAAACCAGAGGCAAAGTTAAGGAGAATTTGTTGTTTTTTCATTATACGCACAAAGGTAAAGTTGGAAAAGTTAATGGAGCAAGATTATCAAGTGTCTTATATGTCAGACTAAGAACTTTGTGTTCCATTTGAAGACTTAGAGGAGCCAGTGAAGAAGCCATCACAGAGGAATGAAATTAGATTTGAGGATCAGAATAGTAGTAGCAGGGTAGACAATACATTAGAGAGGAGTACTAGAACAGAGGGGTTGGTTATGGGGTACTGCAGCAGCATGGGTGAAAGGGCATGAGATTCTGAACCAGAGTAATGAACTGAGAACAGACAGCATGGAAACATTTCTGAGAGGGAAGTGGTGGATATTGAGATACAGGGATGAGTCAAAAGGACACCGTGATTTATAGTTAACTGGGGAGCCAACTGTTCTGTCAACCAAGAGAGAGGCTACAGATTGGAAACCAGGTTGGAGAGGCCAGAAAATGAATTTGGTTCTTAATACATGGAATGTGAGATGTCTTGATGACAATTAGAAATATGGTCTGGAATTCAGTGGAAAAACAGGGATTAGAGATAATAGATTTGAGAGTCATGAATGATAGTCACAACCGTGAAAGAATAGATGAGTCACCCAAAAAGATTATATAAAGTGAAAAGGGCCAAAGGACAGAAGCTTTTCAGTCTTATATTCTAGTTTGACTTCATGTGAGTGGTGACCCTGGTACTGCGTGTATACTTGTCTTAATTTCCCTTACAACACTGGACCCTTCTCAGTAGCACTGGAACATGAGCTCTTCAATGGCCAGGGCCAGTTCTCATTCATCTATTTGCATTGGTTTGCAGAGTTTCTAGAATAAAGAAGTTTAAGTGAATGTTTTTTTAAATGACAAATGGGCAGAATCTGTAACTAATATTTACTTTGTACCTCTTAAATATTAGTCAATGCTGAGTATGTATTTGTTGACTTATGAAGTGTTAATACAATAAATGTTTACAGTCTCAAGTGAGATATAGCATAATTTAATCTCATTGGTCATGATTCTTTATCTAGGTATTTAAATTTTTCCTAGTGATAGAACCACCAGGAAGTACGGTTGAAGCCACAATACCACACAACCTGTCTATATTACGAAGCTATAGAATGCTCCCTGGCATCAATCATGTTTTCAAAAATGTAACTGCTGCTTTAGGTAATGGTTTTTACTTGGCCCAGATTTGCTTTAGTACTTCATTTCATTTCTCAGTGAAACTGCCTATAATCATTAACCTCACTTCAAAGACATAGTTGTCCTTGTCTATACTGCTTACCTCCCCACTGAGTATGACCTACCTTCTTTTCCCCATACATCTGAACTATCTATGAATTGCAGCTGATGCTTCTTTCAGAGGTTCAGAAATATCCAAAGATGTGATTTAGAGAAATGTGAGGATAACCACTGATTCACCATTAAACTCGAACACTATACTGAACACTTTTAAATCTCTTTTTGATGATTCAGAAGGTAGAGTCATTCTGAAGAAATGCTCGTGGTGTTTAGGGTGCTCTGAGATGATAGTGACAGGTACCTTAGAAATATTTAGATAGATGTTTGGGGTCATAGAGCCATGCCAGCAGACAGTTACAGAAGGTGGAAGTGTCCAGAAAATCTGCCACCCTGAGATTAGATATAGGTCTAGGATCAGGAACAATCTGTTTATAACCTGGAACCATGCCACTGTTTGGATAGGAATAAAGTTCCCCCGGGCAACTCCAGCTGGCAGGAAAAGGACTTCACCATTCAGGAAGGCTCAAGTAGGGAAGTTGCTATTTTAAAATCTAAAGGCAGCTCGCCTTGTTCTCATTTCTTTCTATGCACAAGGTAAGGGCCTGACCCCTTCTCTCTGATGTCTCATGTGATAGCTTGTTTTCTAAGGGCCAAAAGAAAAAAGGAGGGAAAGGGCCCCAGTAAAAATATGGCGCAATGAACACTTGTGCCTCTGGACTGAGAAAAGAATAACGACATGAGCCTGTTTCATGAGCATGTTTCAGCATGGAACAGGTTCTCTTGTCCAGGTTATCAGGATAAACAAGATGGCTTTAGCATCCTTTCTATAATTTTGACTTTATCTAAAATATCCACAAATTGCAGAATTAACTCTCTATATAGGGGATGCCCAAATACTGCTGTCCTGTTTTGTTTAATACTGCTTCTATTTTAGGAAAAGTGATACCTCTTTATTATAAAAACCAAACAAAACAGAAAACACGAGAAGAAAATCTCTTTTAAAAAATTCACCACTCAGAGCTAACTATTGTGTTCTTCAGAACTCTTTTAATTGCAAGGGACAGATTCTCAAACTGGCTTAGGGGAACTTTTTGGCTTAGGTAACCAGTAAAGTGAAAGTGAAGTTGCTCAGTCGTGTCCGACTCTTTGCGACCCCGTGGACTGTAGCCTGCCAGGCTCTTCCATCCATGAGATTCTCCAGGCAAGAATACTGGAGTGGGTTGCTGTTTCCTTCTCCACGGGATCTTCCTGACCCAGGGATCAAACCGGGGTCTCCAGCACTGCAGGCAGACTCTTTACTGTAACCAGTAAGTCCAGGGGTATTCCTAACTTCAAGCATGGTTGAGTTCCAGTGTTCAGATTATGTTTTAAATATCGCCATCTCCTCTGTGTTAGATTCATTCTCCAGCACGCTGTCTCCAAATGTGACCCCTAGCAGATCTTTAACACCTTTGATCTCAGGAGGATAAACTGCCTCTCTCCATAGTGTGGCAAAAGTCCTATTGTTGGGGGTGGGCTGTGCATTCTGAGAGGAACATAGGGTTCCACCAGCCCCAAATGAACCATATGAATTGAAGGGAAAGGGAGTAGCTTCATAAAGAGAAATTGGACATTTGTTTCCAAATGAAGAAGAAAAGAATGCCAGGCAGGCAAAAACACACACTGTTAATATTTTGTGGAATTCATCAATTTCTGCTTCTTTTTAGGCCAAATGCAATGCTATTCCAGGAGGCCAGAAATAGGCTTGCTCCCAGCAGGTCCTTGTGAGTAGGCACTAAGTTGGAATTGCTTCTTCCCTGTGAAGGTAATGCAGCAGAATTACCTATGTTTTCCTGTCATGCTTCTATTTTTCCTTCCATCTCCTCCTGTGATTTATCCTGATTTATATTACCTTGACAAGAGGTGGAGAAACAGGCATGCATTAAATTTTTTAAAAATCAAATTATTCACAATACTGTGCCTGAAATTGTTCAGTTCAGTTCAGTTCAGTCGCACAGTCGTGTCCGACTCTTTGCGACTCCATGAATCACAGCATGCCAGGCCTCCCTGTCCATCACCAACTCCCGGAGTTCACTCAGACTCAGGTCCATCGAGTCGGTGATGCCATCCAGCCATCTCATCCTCTGTTGTCCCCTTCTCCTCCTGCCCCAATCCCTTATGGCAGAAAGTGAAGAGGAACTAAAAAGCCTCTTGATGAAGGTGAAAGAGGAGAGTGAAAAAGTTGGCTTAAAACTCAACATTCAGAAAACGAAGATCATGGCATCTGGTCCCATCGCTTCATGGGAAATAGATGGGGAAACAGTGGAAACAGACTATTTTTTTGGGCTCCCAAATCACTGCAGATGGTGACTGCAGCCATGAAATTAAAAGACGCTTACTCCTTGGAAGAAAAGTTATGACCAACCTAGATAGCATATTCAAAAGCAGAGACATTACTTTTCCAACAAAGGTCTGTTTAGTCAAAGCTATGGTTTTTCCAGTGGTCCTGTATGGATGTGAGAGTTGGACTGTGAAGAAAGCTGAGTGCCAAAGAATTGATGCTTTTGAACTGTGGTGCTGGAGAAGATTCCTGAGAGTCCCTTGGACTGCAAGGAGATCCACTCAGTCCATTCTGAAGGAGATCAGCCCTGGGATTTCTTTGGAAGGACTGATGCTAAAGCTGAAACTCCAGTACTTTGGCCACCTCATGTGAAGAGTTGACTCATTGGAAAAGACTCTGAAATTGTTATTCTGGTCTAAAATCAACTTTTTGGCCTACTAGCATTAAAAAGCCATTAAGAACATAATGAGAAATCAGGGAATTCTAGGGAGGGACATCTCTGAACTAGTGATCCACTTTAGGGATTTTTGATAGGAATCTGTTTCTATGGCTGTGCAGAAATATTCAGGCACACACCCCTCTGTCAGCGCTGCCTCAATTTGAATCCTGTTGTACTACCCACCCCCCTCCCATTAGTTCTGGCTATTTAGAAAGATTACTTGTTGCCAAGACTCCCCCTCCCCCTTCTCTTCCTGGCTTCCAGCCCCTGCTGCTAACCAAGGAGATTTGCCGATTAGAAGGGCTTCAGCTCAGAGAGTTCCCATGGCAACAGACTCCTCAGAGGTCTTTGTTGCCTGCTAAAACTTTGATCTCTGAGAGTGGCTGCTGCTGTTTCTCTCTAAGATTTACAAACAGAGGAAGAGGAGAAAAGAATTGGAGGAGAAGAAAAGTTTACTCCTGGCCAAAAGGAGAGAAGGAATTAATTACAGCCACACTCTAGCCATAAATCTGAGGTTACTCCTTTGGAACATCTTCCATTTGGGCTGTTCCTACATTTTCATTTGTAGACTCGATTATATTACAGCTATCTTGGTTTCAAATGAAAGACTTAAAGTGGAGTTGATTCCTCTTGGAAGGTGGACCTATCCTATCCATCTTCAGATTTCCAGAAGAGTCGAAATAACTGCACAGGCTGCCATGAAAGCGGAGACACAGAACTAATATCGGGAGAGAGCTTTTTAGGCCCCAGACCCACTGGCTTTACTCCCTGCCCTTTCTCCTAATTCTGGCCTACTCTGCCCTGAGCTTACCTACATGCCTCTGTTGATCTTGGTTTTGAGAAGAACCAGAGTAATGTGTTGAAGGAGTGGGGAAGAAGGAAGAGGCAGAAAAATCAGCCAGGCATCAATAAGAAGTTGATTCTGTTTAATGGCTGTCAGTGAGCCTTCTACCATCTGAGGAGTGGAGTGGGGTTTGTGGTTGCTCCAATGACTGAGGATCATGCCTTTCACTCTTTGCAAGAAGCCTCTGATAGCCTTCACGCCTCTCTCCTGCATAATCACAGCCTTGTTCTTTGATGGGCATCATGGAATGGAGTCAGTTTTGCTTCAAGTGTGACTTGTATTTGCATTATGATTTAACTTTTAACCAGTCTTGTTTGCATACTATGTCCCTAACACAGGGAGGATACAAAATAAATAAAAGGCACTGTTCTGTCCCTATATAAATTACCATCTTTTGATAAAGATAAGTATTATATTTCTGAGGCAATGAGAGAATAATATAAGAAAAGTTAAAAAGTGTATTGATATTAAATATCTAGGCTACTGATTCACAAGAGGGGCCACTTTTGCCCCCCAGAAGATATTTGGCAATATTTGGAAACACTTTGGTTGTCACAGCTTGTGGGATACTATGGCATCTAGCAGGTAGAAGCCAAGGAGACTGCTGAATATCCCACAATGCACAGAACAGCCCTCCCACCTCCAACAAAGGATTATCTGTCCCCACATGTGAATAGTGCCAAGGTTGCAAAACCCTGATCTTGATCAAAGGTCAATCTGGATACTGGATAAGGTCCACTGTGAAGAGCGTGGGCTTTGGGGGGGGTCACATTTATGTGGACTCCATGCAGCCATATAACCTTTAATAACTCAATGTTGATGAGTCATGGTTTCCTTATCTGTAAAAATGAGGGAGGAAAAACAAAAGTTAACATGGAAAACCTATTGTGAGGATTAAATAGCACAGAACACAAACTCAGTAAAACGTCAGTTCGGGGCTTCCCTGGTGGCTCAACAGTAAAGAGTCCGCCTGCTATGCAGGAGACTTGGTTTGGGAAGTTTGATCCTTGGGTTGGGAAGATCGCCTGGAGAAGGAAATGGTGATTCACTCCAGTATTCTTGCCTGGGAAAGCCCATGGACAGAAGAGCCTGGCAAGCTACGGACTGGGGGTCATCAAAGAGTCGGACACAAGTGAACGACTAAACAGCAACGACAAAATGTCAGTTTCCTTCTACTTTTGCCATCCCCCACGTCTAGTTTGCAGTGTGCCACCCCTCATCCAGCGTTCTTGCCTGGAGAATCCCAGGGACCAGGGAGCCTGGTGGGCTGCCATCTATGGGGTCGCACAGAGTCGGACACGACTGGAGCGACTTAGCAGCAGCAGTAGCACCCCTCATCTGAGGGAACCCTCTAAGGGAATTCTGTGTTCTGGGACTCATCCTAGAGAGCCGATTTTCCTTTAGCCTGTTCCATAGCAGAGGCTTTAATGAGCCATCTGAATTGGCGATCCTGTTACTAATAGGTTCATGTTTTTTCCGATGACATCTGTGCAGTGCTGTGCAGCGGTGACCCTCATCAACCCCATGGGAATCTTCCTGCTAGTGGGTTTCAGGGTATTCTGTCCCAGCATGCAATCTTTTGGTTGCTATGTTTTGGTAGCTGTTGAAAGCCCCTGTTTCTCGTTAATTACACAGTGTTTGCTACCTGACCTACATACAAGGATTAGGTCATACAGGCCACTCGATGAAGGCTAGAAGGGTTTGGGAACACCTAAGACTTGGATTAGGATCTGGATGGACTTGGAAAGACTTTAGATAGGACAACCTTATAATTTCTTGTCCAAATTAGGTTGAAAGTGAAAAGGGGAGACTTTAAATAATTTATATCAAGACAACAGGCCTATGGATGTGGTGATCACCCCGTCTCTAGAGATGATCACCTGGAATGTTTTTTGGTTTTTGTTGTTGTTTTTTTTTAATTATAGAGAACAGAAGAGCCAGAGGAGCTGGGAGCAAATTAGTTTCAGCTCACCTTCACCTGCTGACCCCAAGATGTTAGCAGGCATTCTAATTAGGGAGCCTAATTAGCTTCCCTGGTAGCTCCTGCCAATGCAGGAGACCCTGGGTCGGGAAGATCCCTTGGAGAAGGGAATGACAACTCACTCCAGTATTCTTGCCTGGAGAATTCCATGGATGGAGGAGCCTGGTGGACTACAGTCCATGCAGTCACCAAGAGTCTGAGACCACTGAGCAACTAACACTTTCACTTTTACAGGGCTGTGTACATCTCCATTCATTTACTGCTGCTGCTGCTGCTAAGTCGCATCAGTCGTGTCCGACTCTGTGCGACCCCAGAGACGGCAGCCCACCAGGCTCCCCCGTCCCTGGGATTCTCCAGGCAAGAACACTAGAGTGGGTTGCCATTTCCTTCTCCAATGCATGAAAGTGAAAAGTGAAAGTGAAGTCGCTCAGTCGTGTCCGACTCTAGCGACCCCATGGACTGCAGCCCACCAGGCTCCTCTGTCCATGGCGCTTTCCAGGCAAGAGTACTGGAGTGGGGTGCCATTGCCTTCTCCGCATTCATTTACTAGAAGCAAGCAAAGAGGTCGTGGTTTGCGGTACTACTTGTTCACTGAAAAATGTGTGCGAAGATTTCTGAGGGGTGAAGGACGTTTAGGCTCTTCACTGCCCTGGGTTGTTAACAAACGAAGTCTTGAAGGCACTCATTGCCCTCCCTCACCCACAACCACCCAGCCCGAGCTGTGACTGCCTCCCCTCCCCCCTTCCTCCGTCGAAGCCTGTATCCCGCCTCACTATTTTTGCTTCACTTCTTGCTCATCACTGTGGGAGGAAACTGGGCCTTCAATTAGTGCGCATTCCTGAAGCCCGCGGTTGCCGTGGTTACCCGGGCGGGAGCCGGGCAGCTGGGTCAGCTCGCCTGGCGCATTGTAGTCGGTGCACCCGGGCGGCGGTAAACGCGCTAAGCTGGTGCGCGTGAGGGCGGGGACGGGGCCGGCGGACGGGAGGCACTGGGGGCCCGCGGGACAGTGGGCGTCGCCGAAAATCGGCTCAGCTCTGGAAAAAAAGAATGGCAGCCCTTGAAAGCCGGTCAGGAGACAGTGACGGCATTTTTCTCCAGAGCCAGCTGCTGCTATTCGAGTCTGCCGGTTTTCGTTCACAGGGGGATAGTGCCTCTGAGTTCGCTCTGGGAAATGCCCCATGCTCAAGCCCCTCGCACTGAGAGCGGGCTGACCATGGAGGAAAGGGCAGAGCTCTGACCATCTAAGGCCTATCAAGCTGTGTGCCCCTGCGGTCAGCCTCGGACCTCCTGGGCTTTTTTGGTTAAGGAAACTAGCCATTTTGATACCTTTGCATCTGTGGTATCTGTGCTGGCCTGATGGATGGAGCACAGTGAGCTCAGGAAATCACACTGGGCACCAAGAAACTCAATTTCCTTCTTCCAATAAATCCCACCCTCCTCTATGTTATTTTGGAGTCAAATCTACCTGTCTTCAGCTTTTCATCTCATGTTAAGTTGAGCATGTTATATTACTAATAATACCTTTGCATCTGTTCACTCTAAGACTAGGGAGTTGGATCACTATAGCACTTTGCAAAGACAGAGTGCTTCACAATCATTTTTATTATTACTTTTAGTAGTTTGTAGCGCACAGTGAATACCTTTTAATTAGCTCATACTGTGTTATGTATTCAGTAATCATTTTCTGGTCACAACTTTAAAAGGTGTTGAATTGTTAACCACCTCCTATCCAAAAATTATACTTGAGTTATGTAGGTAGAGCAATAACGCCACAAACACGGATTTCTGCATTGCTCATTGCAAAGACTAGAAATGCTTCACATTTCTAACATTTCTAAATTTAGAATAAGCAAAGCTTGAGGTGGAGTGAGATTGGGAAAGAGACAAGAATACGGGTGAGTAGACCCAGGTTCTACTCCTGGTTTCATTATTAGTCAGCTGTGTGGTTTTGGGTAAGATTCTTAAGCTCTCTGAACCTTAGGTTCTTGAAAATATGAAATGGATTATGGATTAGATGACCTCTGAAATCCTTTCTAGCAATACAATTCTAGAATTGTATTGATTGTATTGATTCAGTCAATATAATCAATTGTTTTGATTCTAGAATTCTGTGTGAATAGAAGTCAGTGCCTTAGGCTAAGCTTACAACCACTGCCAAAAAAGCCTGAGGCATTTATTAACAGTTAATTGCAGATGGTCTGATACTAGTCATTTTGTGGAGAGAATTCAATGTCAGAATTACTCCCTATAATTTGAAGTGAACTAAAATGAAAGGGACAAGAAAAGAAAAAATACACACATGAAATGCTTACATAGTTTAAAAATACATATAAAAGAGAAGCTATGTCCACATTTGTGATGGATAATCATAAACTGTATATATTGAATGCATGGTTGCCATGGGAATATAGAATAAAAACAGAGATGTGTGTGCCCTTGGGAAATTTCCAATTTGAGGGGATTCCAAATAGTCATAGAAACAACTTTACACTTTAAAGGACCAGAGAGAAACATCTGTTCTTCTCAGAGACTTAGGAGAGAAACATTCTGGAGGGTTAGGAGCTGAGACAATAGGGGTGGATATAGTGCATCACTGAAAATGGATCCAGGGAATCTTAGGAAAGCTTGGAAGTATGATGAAGCCCAGATGTGCATTAAGCAGAAGGGGAAAGGAGGAAACCTCAAGGATCTGGGGAAGAAAAACATTCTATATTATCCTGAACAGAAGGTTCATTTTATAATATATTGGCAAACCCAAGGAGGACTCCCAAGTTAGTACATTTCAGAGAAATGGATGGAGATTCAGCAGTTTTGGCATCACATGGACAAAAGGAAGTACTGTTTTCCCTTTTCATAGGTTCCAGTGCATAACATAATGTGTCGTCTTATGACTTATTAATGTGTCTTATAATTACTTAATCAAGTAATTAAGTAGCAGATCTAAAAATCTGAAAACAAGTTTGTCCTACATCTAGAACTTCTGTACCTTCCATTGTACTAAAAAGGCTTGGAACAGAACTTGGATTTAAGTTTTAAGACTAGAGACAAAAACCAATTTAGGGAGCATATTGAATCTCTCTGTAATGACTGCCTTGAAAATACCCTAGCATGGTGGCTTTCAACTTGTAGGGCTGGGGTATGGTGGTGCTTCAGTTCCCCAAGATGGCAGGATGGCATTTTATGAGATATTTCAGTGACCTGAAGATCTTCCTGACATTGAGCCCTGAGTCCAGGGCTGCTAAATATTTCCAGTACATAGCATAGTGCTGAATGAATGGGCAGTTCCTTCAGATCCTCATTAAGAGCCCATTTCCATCTGGGATGGGTAAAAGGCACTATGGTGAGCAGTAAATCAGAAGTCTAGCATAGAAAACTGGGGATTTGCTGCTGGGAGAACTTCAAGGTCCTGATGGGTGAGGTGACTTCTTGTGCCAGGCTCTTAGGGATGCAGCACAGACACAGGCCCTGCCCCAGAGGGGTTTCCATCCTGCTAGTGGAGGAACATGTAAAGGAATCACTGTAGGCAAGATGTATTCTCAGGAAGGTATGTACAGTGGTCATCAGGAGCATGGAGGGGGATGCACCCTATCAGAGCAGTATTCTTAGAGGACTCTGTTAGAACATATTTCTGAGTTTTGCAGACTGTGTGTGCTATGGATTTGAGAGAAGCAGAAGTTCATTAGCTAGTTATCTTACTACAGAAGGTAAGTACGTCCTGCATTGAGAACCTGGCCAGCCCAGAAAAAGGGATTAGAACCTTGGGGAGATGTTACCAGGACGTGGTCTGTTGTAAATATGCAAAAATAATGCCATGGATAGGAGAAGAGTGGGAAACCAGGCAAGGACTGTGTCTCTGAGGGAAGGCCTCATGACTAGGGGGAACCTGATGTCAAAAATGCCCCCCAAAAGCTGATGAAAACATGGAATTTGGCAGGAAGATAGTCCTTTGACCTTGGTAAATCATATGACACAGAAGCAGATAAGTAAAGCTGAGTTCTTAACCTCACACTTTTGGACAAGCTGCGTGGGCAAGCCTGTGACTTTCAAGCATAGGGATCATGTCTTCTTCTCTGTGTCTCCACCTGGCACAAATACACATTTCCTTATTGATTGAATGAATGAATTGGAGACATTCCAAAAATGAGCTTGTTCTCAGGAATAGGTACCAAGAGTTTAGTTGGGGATAACTTCACGTTGTCAGTGGCAGAAAACAGTTGAAATGGGGAATTATATAGTTAAAATCTGTAAGTTATTTTATTCACAATGATTGTTTTCTGCCCTCATCATTCAACCCAAAATATGTGAGTGTTTTGGGCTGTGAAGTTTCTGATGGTATGGTAGGGTATGATACTGGCACATGTGTATGCGCATTACAAACTATTAGTATGCTTGATTCGTTTGGTCTATTCATGTGGAAGTTTCTTTAAAATATTTGGTTCTGCAAGGTTTGGGGAAAACTGAGTGCTTACATGAAAACTATTTTCTAGTCATAACTTGAGCTGGGTTTGAAAAGAGTAAAGGTGACTTCTATTTGTGAGGTCTGTTCTCTATCCTTTTCTTAGACAGTAAAGTAACTTCTAATTGCCACTCTTAACTGAATCCTAGAAGAATGACAGTGATTCACAAGTGTTAGTAAAGTGCGGTGGAAATCTGGCATGTATTTACTGCAGTTGTTCGGACTCTCAAAGATCAAACCTTCGTTGGATGTGATAGAATAGCAGAGAAAGGGAAGAAAAGTTAGAGCATTTCTAACTGACAACAGCATTTCTTAGAAATTGTTAAGCAAGAAGCTGAAAGCAAAATGACTTTCAGAAATACAGGATTTCAGTATAAATCCACTTGTTAAAATGCCTTTAGCTCCAGGAAAATATAGGTCATGGTATAAAAGCCAGAGAGCTTTTCTCTCTCTCCCTCTTCTCTCTGCTGTTGACAGAACATAGTGGTATTATCAGCTATCCCCAAACCCCTACTATATTCTGAATTTTGAAGACATTTAATTTTACCCACTTTACTGCCAAATTCTGTCACTCACAGCACCCTGGGGCTAACACTGCATGGGTGCATTATGGGAAGGCTTTACCGGCTTCTGGAACTTCAGCTTTTGGCTGTTGCTTCAGGGAGAATGAGAAGCCTGATGCATGTCTCTCTGTTGGAGTGACAAGTTTTGTGAACCTCCTGTCCATATTTCTTATTGTAAGTTTTTTAATTACACATATAAAAAAAATCTAAAAAATGAAAGCCCCTTCATTGTTCTTCATGATGCCCATTTCAGTTCCCCAGAAATAAGGGCTAACAGTTTGGTGTGTCATACTGTTGTTTTCAGATTTTAATTTGAACATCGTGCCTAGAGCTTATATTCACTAACATTCTTTGTGTACAAGTAGTGTCAGAACACCATCAAGATGTTGTTTTAAACAGTCTCTGGGGAAACCCAGCTTTTGTGTTTTACCCATCATAATTATATCTGTGTTGATAGCACAGTTGGTAAAGAATCTGCCTGCAATGCTGGAGACCCTGGTTCCATTCCTGGGTCAGGAAGATGCACTGGAGAACGGATAGGCTACCCACTCCAGTATTCTTGGGCTTCCCTTGTGGCTCAGCTGGTAAAGAATCCACCTGCAATGTGGGAGACCTGGGTTTGATCCCTGGGTTGGGAAGATCCTCTGGAGAAGGGAAAGGCTACCCACTCCAGTATTCTGGCCTGGAGAATTCCATGGACTGTGTAGTCCGTGAGGTCACAAAGAGTAGGACACATCGGAGCGGCTTTCACTTTCATGTATATCCCTCAGTGATTGCAAGCACATGATCTCTAGGTTTTATAGCCCCAAAACATATTTTATATGGCTTGCCCAATGCTTTTTAACAATTTATGAATCAGTTGCCAACATCTGAAAATCGGGATTTTTTACATAAAAATCTGAGGTCTGGCTAATCTTGAAAAATAGGAAGATTTGCAACCTTGAAGACACATTTCTGTGAGGTAACAATAGTCTAGAGGTGGGTAGGAGCAGCCCCTACAGACACAATATGCTGTTTGCCATACCCTTAACTGCTGTTGGTTGTATTACAGAAGGGCAGCTGCACTTGATTGCATTACCTACTGGAGAGTTGAGTTTGAAACTCTAATCATTAAGTATCAGATTGGAGACTAGAAAATGTCATGGATGGGGTGACCATATAAATAATTGTCCAAATTAGAAGACTTTGAAATTAAAAAGGGGTGTTCTTAATAATTACATCAGGCATAAACCAGGACTGTCCTAGACAAACCAAGATGTAAGGTCTCCCTATTTATGGATCTCTTCCTCAACTATTTCACTTGACTAATGAGAAAACTGAACCCTAGAAAGAGGAAGGAATTTGCCTGTTAACGGTCAGCAAGTAAACTCTTGGCAAAGCTGCCTTTATTACCCTGATTCCCAGTCTACTACTTTCTCCAATAGAACATGCTCTATATAACAGGTGTGAGCACCATATCCTCCTTCAATTTTTATAATGATTTTGTATTTATAGTTAATGATTATCATGTAGCTAATTTTCTGTGAGAAACTGTATACAAATCAATAGCTTGTATCATTGGTAACATTTCTATTATGAATGTAATTAATGATTTGGGCTATAGCACATAAAAGGATGTTTAAAACATTGGTAGGCTTGAGAACTAGAGAGTAAACACAATAAATGTCTCATTTTACTAGACATGATAAGAGATATATTTAGAAGTGCCAATGGTCCATATTTAAAAAAAAAAACTTAAGTATCTGATAACTGTCTTGATAAAAAGCAAAGTATATTGACTTTTTAATCATTGGCTGTTGCCTGGTAATTAATACTAATTATTCCTTTAAGAGATGTCTAAGATCCTAAATTCCCAAATCCTTGACCACCTGTCTGTTACCTTGTTGATTTCCAAGAAATATTTGTCCACAAATCACTCCATAGGAGACCAATGGATGTTCTTCATCACTTGCCTCTCATAGGGAACTGGACTGCACCACATGTAAGCTTTACCGTTACCTCTCAGCCTTTCATGAAGGCTGAGGCCAAAGGCTAGTCAGAGAACTCTTCTTCAAGATGCCATTTTCCAGTGACCTACTTGGGCCCTACTTGTCTTTCCAAGAAACTTTGCAAGCAGCAGACTGCTCTCACCATGTCAGCTGCACAAGAAGGAAGATAGAAAGAAGGAAACCCTTCTTGCCAAAACCTAAAACAGCTAAGCTAGTGGCCCACTCCATGCTTCATTTTCCTGGGAATGTACTCTGGTCCTGATTAACTTTTCAAATGTGGGACCATGCAGGAGACATGACCGGGACACATTTCACTACACTGGCCTGGTATAGTTGAGGAGAGCCAAGAAAAATAAAGTGAGCAGAGAGTCCTCTCACCTGACTCCCTTGCACCTTGCCTCTGCTGCAACGTCTTCCTCTAGTCCTGGAAGAGCTCCTGTTTTCTTTGACTTTTGTCAGAGCTGCTTTTCTGTGGAGTGATTTGATAGAGGAGAGGATCAGTGACCAACTATGTCCTTTAGACACAAAATATAAGCCACATACATGGGTAACTTTTTCTTTAACATACCTCAACAGGAAAAGTTGTCTTCTAAGTGAGCCAGAGAGACCAGACGCCTGGAGTTGTGCTTTGTAATAGTGATGAGCCTTTGAAGCATTAATATTTTGGCTACATTGATACAAGTGAAAATATTATGAAGCTAATTCCATATTTTTTTTTAATTTAAACAACATACCTTTTTATTTACAATAAAGCCAATTGAAACAGCTACAAAAGGAAATCTTTCAAACAAAACACAAATTTACCAAGATAGAACTTATTTTCAACAAACACATTTTTCCATAATATAACTTTACAAAGTTTTTCATATGAATTGTTTCATGCCTCCTCCCCTAGAACATGTACAGGATGCAACCCTTTCCCTAAATGGTGGGGGGCAGGGTGGATAGAATGTACAGATGCATACATACAGGATGCTTCATAGGCACGAGACATCTCTGCAAGGATTCACAGAAACTCATAACAATGGTCACCTCTAGAGATGGGTCCTGAGAAGCTGGGGTCAGAAGTGAGAAGTCCACTTGGCACTGCATGCCATTTTATACTTTTTAAATGTCGAATTCCATGCATACAGTTTTAACTTTAACAAAAATGGGATCATACTCTACACTGTATTATAATCTCTATGTTATATGATGTTACAAGCATCTTTCCTCATTAACACTCCATCATGTATAGATTCTACATCTTAGCTTTATGGCTTTAACAATTCTGTTAGTAAAAATATAATAACTATGTGTCATCCCACCAAACTTGGCTAATCATTTGAATTCTCCCTGGCAATTCCATCAGGCTTCCTTCGATATATCCTGAATTATGTACTTACTTTATGCCAGGCCCTGGTGGCTCAGATGGTGAAGAATCTGACTGCAGTGCAGGAGACCTGGGTTCAATTCTTGGGTTAGGAAGATCCCCTGGAGAAGGTAATGGCTGTCTACTCCAGTATTATTGCCTGGAGAATTCCATGGACAGAGGAGCCTGGTGGGCTATAGTCCATGGAGACGCAGAGTTAGACACAACTGAGCAACTAACACTTTTACCTTTCACTTTGGGCCAGGCACTATATTATATATATACATAATATATATAATAAATGTACGACTCATTGAGTCCTATCAACAATTCTATGAGGCAGGTACCATGAATATGCCTATTTTATAAAATTTAAAACACAAAACTGAAGCTTAGAAAGATTAAATAACTTGTCTAAGGTCATAAGGTCACACATTCTAAAATCCATGCTCTCTTAACTTCTTTTTGTCCTAGATTGAACCCATTCAATCTAGGAGAGACAGCTCTCCAAGACTGAGTTTATCAGTTTCTTAATTGACCTCAAAGCAGTAGTGTTGCTTGAATACATTTTTATGTGGTTTCAACAGTGAGAAAAAGAATGGTGAACCGGGCGCTTCACCACACAAGATAAGTCTACAACATTAATAATTCATCTCTTCCACAGCTGATGAAAATTATGCATAGCACATTTTACTTTACAAATTACAAAGTCTCTAAAGTATATGTGCTTGTGAAAAATATATCAAACAGTCCATTCAGGTAATACACAAACATTAATTACAATATTAAAAATTTTTAAACATGCCTATGTACAAAGTTGGGGCTTCCCAGGTGGCACTAGTGATAAACAGCCAGCCTGCCAATGCAGGAGACAAGAGATACAGGTTTGATCCCTGGATCAGGAAGATCCCCTGGAAAAGGGAATGGAAACCCACTCTAAGATTCTTGCCTGGAGAATCCCATGGACAGAGGAGCCTGGCAGGCTACAGTCCACAGAGTCTCAAAGAGTTGGACACAACTGAAGTGACTTAGTATGCACCCATGTACAAAGTTAGTTGTTCCATCAGTAAGGTCAATGATCCATGTAGGATTGTCAGTTAAGACACCTTTTTTCCCCAACTGCCACAGATTACTCACTAATGAAACTGAGATATATCAGTTCAGTTCAGTCGCTCAGTCATGTCCAGCTCTTTGCGACCGCATGGACTGCAGCATGCCAGGCTTCCCTGTCCATCACCAACTCTCAGAGCTTGCTCAAACTCATGTCCATGGAGTTGGTGATGCCATCCAACCATCTCATCCTCTGTCGTCCCCTTCTCCTCCTGCCTTCAATCTTTCCCAGCATCAGGGTCTTTCCAATGAGTCAGTTCTTCGCATCAGGTGGTCAAAGTATTGGAGTTTCAGCTTCAGCATCAGTCCTTCCAATGAATATTCAGGACTGATTTCCTTTAAGATTGACTGGTTGGATCTCCATGCAGTCCAGTGGACTCTCAGGAGTCTCTCCAACACCACAGATACTTTTCCTTTATGGAAGAGGTAAGCATTTTTTCAACTTTATGATCAGTGTATGTTTGTGTTAGTCGCTCAGTCGTGTCTGACTCTTTGCAACCACATGGACTGTAGCCTGCTAGGCTCCTCTGTCCGTGGGATTTTCCAGGCAAGAATGCTGCAGTGGATTGTCATTTCCTCCTCCAGGGCATCTTCCCAACCCAGTAATAGAAGTTCGGTCTCCTGCATTGGCAGGCGAATTCTTTACCATTTGAGTCACCAGGGAAGCCAGCAGCAGTTACCAAATCAACTGGAGAGCTTTTAATCATAGCATTCGTTTCATTTCTTAGAGCTTCATGAACTACCTCTCCAGCTTGACTTGCTAGGGTTACTGCATAACCAATGCATTCAAGAAAAAAGCCAAGAATCAGCCATGTCCTTTTGCAGGAGGACATGAGGCTGGGACCCCCCTAGCAGGCTCTAATGCTGGGCTCTTCCAGAGGGAGAACTAATTTCAACTTAAAAAAAAAAAAAGAGCTATTTTAATGCTATTACTGGAAATGCTAAAATTGCCAGTTACTCACATTAATTTCTACTGGACAGAGCTATTCTATAGGCATATGTCATGCCCATAAATGAAGTCAGATTCAGTTGCAGGCTTAGGAATCATAGTGACCTTTGCCGCCACAAGTCTGAAATGAGTCGAGTTTGCAACTAGTTTGCTACTAGTTGTCACCTAGTAGAACTTGTTTATTAACAAGGCTCCATGGGATAGAACCTGGTAGGGGCAGAAGTTCTATCCTGGCCTTTACGTTTACCTGGATATGAGAACATGGTGGAAGATACAGCCCTTCTTTCTGTATAAATCAGGCCAGTTTTTTTAAAAGACTAATCTCCTTCCCCACATCTTCTAGGGTGCTGTTTCTTGCACAGCTCTTTGCTTCCCAGAGTCCTGAGCGGCACCTGTTCTGACACCAGCCCTTAGTTTTTGTGCTGTATCATGCAGAAGGCACTTGGTCCCATGCCACGCCAGCTGTGGGTGCCATATGGAAGAGCCATATCATATACATTGTACAGAATGTTTCTGAAGCCAGAAGGAATGTTGAAGTATGTGTAACTGATCTAGCTGTATCTTTTCCTTCCCTTTGAAAATTTTAATCATTGACATATCTTTAGTCTATAAATAGAATCATGTAGGGAGATAATTCTGAGTTAAAACAAAGTATGTACTTTTGTTTTTATATGGACATGGGGCTGTTATATAGATGTATGAAGATGTAGGTTGACCCTTTAGATACAGATGTGTTTGACTTTCCAATAAAATATGTGGATGTATAAATGAATGGAGATGGTATGTATCAAGCAGGATTTTTTTTGTATTTGAAGCAAAGATCTCCTCCTTC
Source organism: Bos mutus (assembly GCF_027580195.1). NCBI lineage: Eukaryota > Metazoa > Chordata > Mammalia > Artiodactyla > Bovidae > Bos > Bos mutus. The sequence goes on along the minus strand of NC_091619.1, from coordinate 10,922,483 downwards.
TATAATAGTTGGAAAGAAAGTTCTGTTTCTGCTTCTGCCTGGTCTAGGCGCAGAGTTCTCCTAAATGGCTGCCGAGGATTGATGGAGAAGGTCATGGTCTTGACTGAGCCCAGCCTTGGTGATGTGCCTTTCATCACTGAAATAGCAGGGATCAGTGGCCACATGTAGGGATGGTACCAACTGAAGCCAGGCTTCAGGCTGTATTTGCCTTTGGAGTAACCGCTTTTCTTCTTTTCCTTCCACCTCTTCTAGGCAGAACAGGGCTGCTTGCTGATCTCTTGCCCAGTTTTGCTGTGGAGATTATGCCAGGTATTCAGTCATTTAACTCTGTATTTGCTTAATTTGCTATCCCTCCATCTGTCTTGCTTCTGCATTAGTTACTAATTGCTCCTTTAACTTATTTGCACATTTGTCTATATATGTCTGTGGTATTTTCCAGGATGAACTAAGCCCATTGGAAGAGCCTTCAAATTGTATTTCTTCTGTTACTAGGCCCTAAAAGAATAATGGTAGTTAAAAACAGGCTGAGGCAGGGCCCAGGCCTTCTGTGTCAGCGGTGCGGGCCCTGTGACAGTCTCAGAATCTTGGTTGCACCCAGTTGCTGTAAAGTGTCTTTAATGGAGTTGTTATTTATCTGCATTCCTGTTCCCTAAGTTTCATGTTTGAAAGTGAAAGTGGACGTTGCTCAGTCATGTCCAACTCTTTGCAACCCCATGGACTATACAGTCCGTGGAATTCTCCAGGCCAGAACACTGGAGTGGGTAGCCTTTCCCTTCTCCAGGGGATCTTCCCAACCGAGGGATCAAACCCAGGTCTCCCGCACTGCAGGCGGATTCGTTACCAGCTGAGCCACAAAGGAAGCCCAAGAATACTGGAGTGGGTAGCCTATCCCTTCTCCAGCAGATCTTCCTGACCCAGGAATCAAACTGGGATCTTCCACATTGCAGGCAGATTCTTTACCAACTGAGCTATCAGGGAAGCCCAAGTTTAATGTTTACCCATTCATCACTGTACAACCATGTTACTTGGAATTGCCTTTTATAACTTTATCAAAACATTTTTTCAAACCTTATGAATGCTATGTACTCCTCCTACCTTGAAAAATACACATTTACAGGTCTATATTGCATTGTATACGATCTATATTGCTTTCGAAGAAGGCAATGGCACCCCACTCCAGTACTCTTGCCTGGAAAATCCCATGGATGGAGGCGCCTGGTGGGCTTCAGTCCATGGGGTCGCTAAGAGTTGGACACAACTGAGCGACTTCACTTTCACTTTTCACTTTCACGCATTGGAGAAGGAAATGGCAACCCACTCCAGTGTTCTTGCCTGGAGAATCCCAGGGACGGCGGAGCCTGGGGTCGCACAGAGTCGGACACGACTGAAGCGACTTAGCAGCAGCAGCATATTGCTTTGTATACAATAACAAAGCAATAACAAAGCAATTTAGGACTTTTTGACCTCCTAAATCCCTGGGGTCCATGGACCCTGTCAAGGACACCTGCAGCAAATGCACACCTGTCTTTTTATGTAGCGTCCGTTGAACATATCAGCTAGACAGTCAGCAATGCTGCACTATAGTCCATCATGGAAGGAGCTCAGAGAGAAACAAGAATGAACTATGGGAGAGGACATATCCAAACACAGAAAGTAGAAAAGGGTGAGATTCAGTTTTGCTTTGGAGGGCTTCTGCCAAAGCGTTAAGAGCTGACTAATAATTGAGAGCAACAGAAAGATACAAAATAATCCTGGTGATTGTTTTAGACTTGATTCAAGTTTTGAGAACTATCCAGAGTCCTCACAGTTGAGCTTCACTCTTCTGTGAAATCTCCAGATCCTTCCCCATTAGCTGGTTAACCCAAATACAGACATTCTTCTTACTGATGTTGATCCCAAGATCACAAATAGACATTTCTTTGTGATCCGCCTTATCCAGAGTTCAGTCAATTTGTACTCATTTTTTTCATCACAAAAAAACCCACAATGTTACACTGCATTGCTTCAAACTAGATGTTGCATCCCCGAGTCCCAAGGAAAAGTTATTGTATTTCTCATATCTGGTCCTGGCCCTCCGAATTTCCCCCCTTCTGACTCCAAGAATCCTTTCATGGCTAACATTTTTTGTTTCTCCAAGGCAACCTGGCAGTCTTTAATCCTTGACTGCCTGACCCCAGTTGTAGCTACCATACCACACAGCTCTTCTAGTCCTCAGGGCCCATATCTATCTCAGGTCACATTGTCTTGTTATATTAGTGCAAAGGCAATGCCAAAGCCTTCAACTATCTACTGTCCTCAGCAAGAAGCTCTTCCAGAACATTCTGGCCTTCTCACTTCCGCCCTGAAGAGAGGGTGACCTGGTTAATTTGAGTGTATTTCTGTTGGGTGAGTGAAGAGGGACACTTAGGAAATCTAAGTTGTGTGTTTTCTCTGAGAAAATTATGTTCTAAGCAAAGGTCAAATAACTTTATCATTATCACAAAACCCTTTATCTAACCAAAATGTCATATTCTCAAGCTCCAAATGAATGTCCTATTTTGTTGAAGAAATATTTAATAACTAAAATGCAAACAAAATAATGTATACTTGAAGTTTGTTGCAAAGGGATTTTTGGTAGATGGTTTTCAATCAAAATGAATTGCTTTAATCTTTTGCTTTGAAAGGAAATCATGGCTCATTCCAGTCCGTCCCAGGCCCCAGCAGGACATTAGGTCTTATAGCCAAGTCCCAAAAGCATGACATCAAGTCCCTCGAGGGCCACAGTCATTTTTCTCTAAGTCAAATGAAATTTGTTTCCTTTCTCTTTATCTGTTGGATAGGCAAATGAATTAAATTCATGTTCACTCTCTGGCAGAGCTGTGAAAATAGCTGACGTTAACAAACATGGTCAGATATACACATTAGCCTTGCCAGTCATCACCGCCTAAGTCACTTTAGTCCGTGGTTGTGCTGGCTATGTAGCATGGTCAGCCTGCCTGTGATCAAACCATTCTTAGGGGACGGGGACAGCATTTCTCTACCAGAGCCTATGTCTCTAGTGTTTTCAAGGAAATGGTTTTAATCTCAGCTCTGATGCTGAGCACAGGAAAGGTGTCAAGAGGCGATCAGCAGGGAAAGCAGATGGCTACATAAGGGACCTGGACCGCCTACAGGTATTCTGATTTAGACCACACAGACATGGAGAGCTTTTCTCAGGACTTACACTATTAAGGGATAAGATTAAGTTGACTACCAAAGATATGTATTCATGGAAATCACCACTTTATAGCTCAGCAAGCAAAGTCCCCTGTCCCCAGCCAGGAATTTCTCTGCTCTTGTCCCCTACCTCTTCTGACACCACAATCAATAAGGTAAGCCCTTTCCTTGGGAAGGGGCCCTGAAACTGCTCCTAGCACTTTGTATTGGACATTATGTGTGCTCAATATGACCTGGGTAACCGTCCCTGCCCTCCACACCGCAGCCCTGGGATGGTCTGCACCTCTCAGCCTCAGAGCCCCTCCTGAGTCTGGGGGCTCTGCACCCTGTTACAAGGTGCCTTCTTCCCCAGGCTGCTCCCACTCTTGCTCTCACGGGGAGACCTAGAAGGGGGCTGCCACGAGTGTGGGTTTCTCTGTGCATCCTTCCAGAGTGGGTGTTTGTTGGTCTGGTGATCCTGGGAGTCTTCCTCTTCTTCGTCTTGGTGGGGATCTGCTGGTGCCAGTGCTGCCCTCATAGCTGCTGTTGCTACATCCGCTGCCCGTGTTGCCCAGACTCCTGCTGCTGCCCTCAGGCCTGTGAGTAACGTGACGCATGGGGAGACACAGAATGACCAAAAGAAACGTCACCTTTCCATCAGACAGCAGTGTGCCCTGAGCGCCTTGTCGGCCACCTTTCCTTCCACCGCAAAACGGATCATTCCAGACTGTCCTGTCCTGGGAGGCCCTGACTTTCTGAGATGACCATTCCTGTTTGCCTTCTCACACACAGGCGCCTCTCCATGCTTGTGATCCACACTTACCACCCCTGCATTTGGAATTCTCTTTAACACTATTGATGAAAGGAAGGGCAGGTTCAGGATGGTGAGGTTGTGGGATAAGGCTTTTGCCCTCTCCTTGGGCATCCAAACTAGAGAAAACTTTCTCTGGCCATGCCTCTCACATGCAGAGAACTCTTCTTTTTACCAGCAGCATGTTCAGAGTACAGCCTTTGGGTCCCCTCTAGCCACAAATGAGTTTTATTTACTGCTGTGACAAAATGGTCCACAAAGGGACTAGTCCTCATTCGGGGATTCACAATTTTACCTCCCTAGCCAAGCCCATATAGGCATTAAGTTTGGAACCCCTGCCATAAACATCTTGACGGAGAGAGACACAATATGTGTCTTTAGTATCCTCAGGAACACAGCGGTTTCTGTGAGGTGTCAGGTTATTTGCTCTGCTTTTGAATTCTAATAGCAGGGCCATGTGTCAGCGCTTTGCTGGCTTTGCCTCCCTAGAAGAGGTTAGGATCGTCTTGGAAGCAACCCTGGGCAGTGCCAGTGCTAGGCCTCCTACAGAGGGCTGAGGCAGCCTGCAGACAGGGTGGTTAAGAGTGGGCTGCTGCTGTCACGGGAGGCTGCTGTGACAGCTCCCAGCACCACTGAATTACTCAGTTGCCAGGTACTACTGAACACTATAATCCCTTATGTCACTGCTGGAGGAGTCCAAGAGAGTGGGGGAGAGTGTTTCCAATGAATCAAGTCAGGCCTAGTGGAACACACACACATACACACGCAAGCCCGCGCATACATCCAGGAGCTCCCTTAAGTGCATCTTCAGGGATTTTTGGTGTGAGGGTTGTGGAGGGTGGAACGATGTAATCTCTCTTGCTCTTCATCTCCCTCCACAGTGTATGAAGCAGGGAAAGCAGCAAAGGCCGGGTACCCTCCCTCTGTCTCCGGTGTCCCTGGCCCTTACTCCATCCCCTCTGTCCCCTTGGGAGGAGCCCCCTCATCTGGCATGCTGATGGACAAGCCGCATCCACCTCCCCTGGCACCAAGTGACTCCACTGGAGGAAGCCACAGTGGTAAATGCAGTTCCAGACTGTCCTGCCCCATGCTCCTGTCGGGCTTCCATTCTGATTCCTTGCTGATAAGAACCATCAGCTCAGTGATGCTTCCATGGACAATGATTATCTCCATTCTGGAAATGGGATCCTGACAGCTGTATCAGATATCTCCTGAAATGCATGTCAAGCTTGCCAAGGGCTGCAGGACATAGCTGCCCCTTGCTTTCTTCCTGGGCCTCACAATAACTAAAATCATAAGAAAAAGAGGCAAGGTACCCCCTGAATGTTGATCATTCAATTAATAAATGGTTATCTCTTATACCTAGTGCTCAGGACTTTACCGGGTACTCTGAGAACACCCAGAAGTGTAGGACATGGTTTGTCTAACCAGCAGTATGGCCCAGCCAGGGAAAGAGAACGGACTTTTACTAGACAGTTAGATGCTATAGTGAATGTACTGGGAGTTCAAAGAAGAAAGAGCTGGAATGCTCACAAAGTCTTCAGGGAGGAGGTGAGATTAGAGCTGGGCTTAGAGGACTGAGATGGATTAGGAAAGCACAGACACTCACAGACCAGCATAATGGAAAGCCAGAGCTAAAAGAACAGTGTGTGTTTGACAGTGTCCAGCTTGTTGGTCTGACTGGAAGACCATGGAAGAATATGGTGGAGCCAGATTAGGCAGGGCCTTGGAACCCCTCCAGAAGAGCCTGGGTTGGTGCCATAGTAAGTGAGAACCCCTGTAGCCAGGCTCCTGAGCGGCGAGGTGACATGCTGACAAAGCTAGTGGTGAGTAGGACAGAGGAGAACCAGAGACCTTGAGCCGAGGTGTGATTGATATGTTTCAGGTGGGACATTATGATGCAGACAAAGGGAGTTGAGTGGTAAATCTGAGAGATGCTTTGAAAGAGCAAGCAATTAGATGTTAGAAAACTTTAGAATGAGCCCAAGTTGTCTAGTGGTGTATATCCGAGACAGAGAAGAAATAACTGGTAAGTAGTTTCTTTGGATGATGATTAGCACCACTGAGGGCATGATAAATTTGTTGTTATGGGCAGTGGTAGAAGAGTATAGGCGGAGAAGGCAATGGCACCCCACTCCAGTACTCCTGCCTGGAAAATCCCATGGATGGAGGAGCCTGGTGGGCTGCAGTCTATGGGGTCGCTAAGAGTCGGACACGACTGACCGACTTCACTTTCACTTTTCACTTTCATGCATTGGAGAAGGAAATGGCAACCCACTCCAGTGTCCTTGCCTGGAGAATCCCAGGGACGGGGGAGCCTGGTGGGCTGCTGTCTATGGGGTCGCACAGAGTCGGACACGACTGAAGCGGCTTAGCAGCAGCAGCAGCAGAAGAGTATAGGGGCGTTAAAATGTAGCTTTCCTGGAGGCATCTGAAGGGGACTATACAGAGTAGTAAAGGTTAGAACTGTGTACAGAATATATTTAGGAGGTGACTTTTAGATTCCTAGTTGTAAATGAGCCACTAGGGTTGGTGAAACAGACGTTTCTCCCCCGGAGGGCTCTGGACAGACTTCAGTGGGAATCGGGGGCCGAAGGTCTAGATCATTTAGTGACCTGTCAGTGCTCCACCATGGAAGGGGTGGATATCCTCAGTGAGTAACTGGTACTTGTGTTTTTTCTCTCTCAGAAACTATTAGTGGAATTCTGACGTATGAGATTGGGAATGAGTCATAGACTGAGAAGTAAAAGTTAATAATCAAGGACACACAGGGTATTAGAGAAATAAAGACAATACAGTCCATTTTCCCAAAGGATGCAGAGGACAAAAGAGGCATTAACAGGACTCGTCGCTGCCTTTTTCTCCCAATCTTCTTTCTCTTTCCTTCCCACCGGGACCCTTCCCCCTTAGTTTATTGAGTAGATTCTCTTAATAAAATAACTATTATTTATAGGATGGCAAATACTTCTGTCCTATTTTCAACTTTTTTCCAGTTCCTGCTTGTTGCAGTTCAATCATTTTGACTCCATCCTGCCATGCTAACCAACTGTAGTTAGAAGTGGCTTAAAAAAAAAACAGGAAAAAAATATGATTTCACATAGTGAGAAATTCCAAGGTAAGGTGGTTCAGGGGTTGGTTAATGGAAGAATTCAAGTGGCATCCCTGAAGGACCTGCTTCTTTCCATCTTGTGTTCAGCATCCTGAGTGTATCCTCTGTTCTCCTGGACGAGCTCCCCTCCGGATCCCATAGTCTCAGACACTATATGCATTCAGAGATGGAAAAGATATGCTTCTTCCTTGTGCTCCTTTTCCCAAGAGGGAGGAAAGCTTGTCCATAAGTCTCCTTCCCTTCCAGCAGACTTCTACTGTCATTTTATTGGCAAGAATTATGTCCTGTGTCCATTCCTAAGCCAGATTGACTTGGACCCACCAAGACTCATCTGTTAGGCCAAAACACCTATTCACCTCAGAAATGAACAGTCAGAATTCTGTTCCCCAGGAAAAAGGGGAGGATGCATAACCAGCTTTGGCCACAGCCAGTCTGGCTCGTGTTACCTGGCTTACTGAGTCAGGAGTGAATTCTTCATGATCCCTACCAGGCACATTTCTGTACTCATGGTCCTGTGGCCAGAATTACTGATAGCATTTAGCTGTTTCTCCTTTAAGAAAGGTGGCTTAAGCTAGTGTTCCATGTAGATTGTTTTTCAAAGAATGTTCGAAGTGTTAAGAAATGCTGATTTATAAAGATGTAAATGTAGCTTATTTTATATTTTTATGCTACTTCAATTTTAGGGTAATCATCTAGCAACAGTAATTTTTCAGATTACATTTGTACACAATACTCTTTGAATGTTCTGTGTAGTTGAAAAGCATCTTTGATGAGCTATATATAGTATAGCCAGTTAGTTACCAAATGGGGGAGACAGAAAAGGAATCCTGACTCCTTCTCCCATTCTTCATAGCAGCTATTTATTACCTCTTTACAAAAAAAAAAAAAAAAAAAAGGACTGTCTCCTCCTGCCCTGCTCTGGATTCATTGCTTTGTCAAGTTTTTCTTTTTATTGACTCTCTAAATCCCACCCCATTCCCACCTCATGGGTCCAGCCTTTCCTTCTTCAGTGACTTCTTCCTATCCACATTCAATACATGCTCAGATCTCGCATTAAAATACAACAATTTGCAAAAACCCTTAGTCCTCTAATACTGTGTCCCTGTCCACTTTCCCCTCTTCACAGATAAACTCCTTGATAGAGTTTTGAATATTTAATGTCTCCATTTCCTCTCCTCAGCTAACTTCTGTCTTGCTGTCACTTTCACCACTCCAAAGACCAGCTCTTGCCAAGACTGCCTTATTGCTAAGTCTAAAGGATGCCTTTCAAAGCTTGCCCCCCTTGACTTCTCAACATTTGCCACCCCTGATGATACATTCATATTCTTTGCCCTCCTCAACACTGTATTTTGTAGCTTTTCCTAGCCATTTCACTATATGCTGGCTGTTCGTCCTCTGCACATCCCCTAGATGTTGGTGTTTCTGTTTTGTCCAAGGTCCTCTCCCTGGGAAATCTTACCTTGTTCATGGCCTCAGTCATCATCTGTATGCTGATGACTGCCAGTCTTTATGTCCATCCTCTCTCCTGTTCCTCAGTCCCACATATCCAACTGCCTTCTGGACATTTCTACCTGAATGTCTTTCAATTTCAATTCAACCTCTATCTAGGAAATGGAATTCATCTGCTGTTTCTCAACCTCAGACCAACTCCAGCATTTCTCATTTCAGCGGATGGCATTATTACCCACCTAGTAGCCCAAACCAGACATCCTTATCCCTTCCTCTTCCTCACTTCTCGAATCCAGTTGGTCACCAAGTCCTTCAGATAGGATCTCAAAATAACTTTGAATTGGTCCATCTCTACTCAACTATCCTAGTCATTGCTGCCATCATCTCCCACCTTAATTAATGCACTTCTCTCTTCCCTTGCTTGAATCCATTTTATTTTCATATCTACCTGGTCTCCACTCATCCTTCTTACAAAAGAACTGAATAGGCAAGTAGGGTTTTGAAATGTCATTTTTCAAACTAATAAGGATATATGCCTACTGTATGTATACAGAGAATATGCAAATTTTAAGCATCACTCCTCCCACAGCTGAGCTGCTGCCACCCTGGGGGTGGAATCTGGCAGCTGTTCCATTATCCATAAACAGCCTTCCTTAGCTTATTAAGATAGGACAGGAAGAACAAGGCTATATACCCATGGATATCTGCCTTAGACACTTTTGCAAGTTCTACAAATTGAATTTGGTGTTAAAGGGGAAATTAGCTGAAAAATAGTTGAGTCTTAATTGGATCAGAATTATCTTTTAACAGTAAGAATTTTTTAAATTTGGCATCAAAATGAATATCCCAATATTCCCTCTCCAGTAAAAATCAAAGTTGGTGAGGCTAGTAAATTAGAGGAGCTGAAGTATGAAAACCACACCAACCAAAGGACTTGGACCAGACTGAAATTCAAAAGAGAAATAAATCTTCCATTGACCCTGAACTGAAACATCACCAGGAAAAAAGTCATTTTCCAAAAAATGCTGGTCTTTGACCAATAAAAATATTGTAGGATATTTGTTATTAAATATTGTAGGATATTTCTTTTTAAAATATCACCACACCTCAGAGAGTTCTCTGATCTAAATTACAGATAAAAATCAGCCCAACACCATTCTGTTTTCAAATCAAGAAAAATTTAATGAATGTCTACAAATTTTTTCTCAAGGAGTTTACAGTCCAGCAGAATGGTTTTGGGCGGCTTGTGAATGGAAATAAAATGAGTAAAAAAATAGAAAGGAGCATGTAATAAGACTAATCTCTGATGTCAGCTCAGAGAAGGCAAAGTCTCATCTGCTTGGAGGGATCAAGAAAGGTTTTCTGATGTTTTCTATGCTCCTGAGCATATATGTGACACAGAGTCAGTTCCTGCCACAATGAGAGAATTATAGTGTGCTGCCTAATCGAATTTACAGCTTTTGGTTAAAAAAAAAAGTCTTTTCAAGGGAGAAGCGCCTAGCTTTTTAACTGCTGAAACCAAACGGATGATGCCTCTGAAGTCTGTCAGTGCTCCACTCTGTCCTTTTCGACAAAGGGGACAGATTTAGATTTCTGAAATTATGAGCTGGTGTGACTGAGAATAAAATCTGAAAGTATTGGGCTGGCCAAAAGGTGTGTTCAGGTTTTTCATAAGATGTTACAGGAAAACCCAAACAAACTTTTTGGCCAACCCAATATGTAGTACAGTAATGTCTCTTTATAATGCCAGTACTGAAAGGTGAAGCTGACATCTTCATCTTTTCAGAGGCATGATAACCTATGCATACATGATCAATCTGTGTCATAATTAGGAGCGTAAATTCTTATAACGACACAGAAAGCAATCTAAGCTCCAATCCAAGTTGCAATTAAGGGAGATTTCCAACTGTTGCTTGGGGTGGCAGCCTTCTCTTACCACCAGGGTACAGCTGGTACATTGTTCCATATAGCAATACTTTTCCCCCTTTATCTAAGTATTACTGAATGTCTGCCATAACAGCACTTCACATATTAAGAACACCTAAAGACACAGCTGCAGGTAGAGTAGACCCCTTCTTTAAGGCCTATAAACATGCTCCTTTTCTTAACTAAAAATATTGTTTACAGTCCCTAAGTTGTGTCTGACTCTTTTGCAGTGCTATGGACTGTAGCCCCCCAGGCTCATTTGTCCATGGGGTTCTCCAAGCAAGAATACTGGAGTGGGTTGCCATTTCCTTCTCCAGGGGATCTTCCTGGACCAGGGATCAAATTTGCATCTCCTACACTGGCAAGTGGATTCTTTACCTCTGAGCCACCAGGGAAGCAGACTAAAAATATAATCATCAATAAAAATAACAAAACTTGCCTAAACTTTGCTGCTCCCTCAAGCTACCATTCAAGGCTTCCCCTTCCTGTTCAAAATTCTCCAACAAACCCACCACATGTCTCTTCTGCCTTACTTTGCAATTCCCTGTAATACAGTTTCTATTCCTGATTTTCACTTCATTCATTCATTCATACAAACTCACATGTTTGGAGTGTCTGCAATGTGCTAGGCTCTATGCTAGGTGCTCAGGAATCATAGATACACAGAGAGAACTGGTCCTTGATCTCAGGAAGTTTACAATCTAGAGAGAGAAATTCTACTGTAAATAATCTTTCTTAAGAAAGCATTAACCTCACACCCATCCCCAGGCTGGCACCATTTCAGCTCAAACAAACATACTACGTTTGTTTAGGAATATACTCTGTAGAGCACCATCCTGGGCGTTCCACTGAGCTAGAATGATAAGCATTCTTTTCCCTCAAGAATCTTTTGGAAGATTAGACATTTATACATATCATTTGAAACAAGTAGGAATATATTAAGGGACATATGATGAAAGTTCAAAGTAAATGATTTGTAAGTTGGGGGTTGGATAGAGAAAAGAGAAAACTTTTCTAGCTGGAGAAAAAGAAAGTCTTTTGGATGAGATGTTGTTTGCGCCACCCCTAATAATTACAAAGAACTCAAAGTGCTCCACTGAGTTGGTCTTTGTTGTCTTCTTTTTTTCATTTATGTATTTGTCTTCTCTGACTTATAAGATTATTTAAAAGGTGAAAATTATTAGTTGTATTTTGTGGACATGCAAACTGAATCCTGGATAGGTCACCACTTATTTGAGGTCCTCGTGGCCTACAGGGTGCCCAGTTCCCCACTTCCTAGCCCTGTGTTTTATTCATCAGACACAAACACCTCAGAACAGACATAGCAGTTCCGTGGGATAATTGCATTTTAATTGAACTGTCTGTGCTACTCTGTAAACGCCTCTGCAGAGATGGGAGGGTGTGGAGGCTGATAAATAAAACCATTTCTGCTAATAATTGCTTCTGCATAAGGATTAAGGATCTAACCTCTGGGAGAAGGTGTCACTAAAAAGCGTGTGCTGAGATTCATTAATTTTTTAAAGTAATTCCACAATTGAAGCTGAAGGTGGACTGTCCATCCTATGCTTATAGAGAAAACCAGTGCACCTGCAAATGGATGTGTGGGCGTCTTCCCAGTTTTCAACACCAGGGCTGTGATTAGAGTCTGTGAAAGATGATATTTTAATCTTCCACATACATGCTTGTGTAGGGGGCTATGTCCACAGCAGGGGAACATAATCAGAGAGCAAAACGCAGAACTTTCTCCAGAGACACGTGCAGTTGTGTGGTTTCCTTGTGGTATTTTCCCTGCTCTGGGAATAGAGAGTGTTGGGGGTGGGTCATCTGTTTCCATCCCCATTGTATGGTCCTGACTGGCTGCATGGTAGGACAGTGCCTCGGATGCCCAAGGTCCACCTCTGGGTTCTTCCTTTTTGTCTTCCTTTCATCTCTCTCTGCTGCTTCTGGCCCCAGACTCCAGACAGACAGGTGGCCCAGTATTGTTGGGCTTCCTTCAGACTACATTCCAGTCCCGGCACTGCCACTTATTGCTGAGCAAGTTATAAAACTGCTCTGAACCAAAGTTTCCTCGTCCGTGAAGCACGGCTGCTAACAGCTGACTCCTTATGCAGTTGCGAGGACTGAGTCCACGGAAAGCACGTAGCGCGGTGCCTAGCACGTCCCAGTGCCCGCAGGCCTTGTCTGTTACCCCTGCTGTTCTGTCCCCATCCCAGTCCTTTCTCTTTCTTGTTTTCTCTTTGTCTTATCTGTGAATATTAGAGCTGTCTGTGTCTGATCACCCTTGGGGCTGGTATTGGATTAGGTTGATGCTTAAGTGATACCAGGCTTCAGCAGCCTTTGTCTCTGCCAACGTGAGTGATGAGAACGTAGAGGATGGTATTATCTCTCACGCTTTAGTTTTGTTTTATTTTTACTAAGCCCTGAAAATAGCACCTGCCTGTAACCACATTGCAGCAGATTGACTTAATCATGTCTAAAATATGGTATTCCCTTTCCTAAGGGGAAAATGCTAAAGAAATAATAATGGAACCATAATTAGTAATCCATGCATTTTATTTTGTTCTACTGTGTATAAAGCCTGCAATCTAATATTAGCTCTTAGGCATCGCCTAGTTATGGAATTTTTGTACAGGCAACTACAGGCTTTTAGGCCACCTGTGTCAAGGTCTCTGACGTTTGGGTATCTGTTTTAAAGCTACATGTGCTTCCAAGTGAAGGTATGATCCTCAGACTGTAGAGTGATCTGTATCCCTAGTCTAGAAAGTGGTCTTTTTTAGTGTGAGTATACTCCCCCAAACTTTGAGAAGATAATCTTTAAGTGGAGCTATAAGAGGTCAGGAAGTAGGAAGGAGAGGTTACTGGAACAGAAGTTTTTTCTTGATGTGCCAATCCTCCATTCTAATGGAACCATCTGATAAAGGGTATGGTTCCATATATAGAAATATAGGTTACTATTTCTGGGTGATTTAAAAAAGAGTTGAATCACATGGGTCCCTATCTGGGACCCATGTTTTCTACTGGTAAGTTACATGGAAGTCACCTTTTCCTGATTTTTTTTCAGCTTACTATCTTGTTTGTTTCTCAACAGTTCGCAAAGGTTACCGGATCCAAGCTGATAAAGAGAGAGACTCCATGAAGGTCTTATACTATGTCGAGAAGGAGCTGGCTCAGTTTGATCCAGCCAGAAGGATGAGAAGCAGATGTGAGCATCTGTTAGTTTTATGTGTTCTGTGCATCATGCTAAAAGGGATTTGGGGGTGACCATATATGGGGAACCCTGAGCTTTCAGGGTCAGAATTAGTAGGGGTGCTGGTGACACCACGCTAAAGAAAGTAGCTTTGAGTACAGGGAGGAAAGAAAAAAAGGGTTCTGGTATGAAGGATAGGGTGATAACAGGGAACTATATCCAATATCCTGTAATAAACTATAATAGGATTTTTAAAAAAAGAATAGAGCATCATGTACCATCTTGGCTTCTGTTGCCTCTCGCATGGGGCAGTCAGTATTGCTGGGCTGTGCAGTGGGGTTGGCACCATTTTATTAAAACAGCCTTTCCCTACTACTCCCTTTAAAATATATTCAAAATAATGGCTTACAATGGGGAAGCTTCAGTGTCAGTTTTTTCCAACATGAAAGGCCCTAGCCTCGAATGACAGTCCAGCTGCCAACTTGCCATATCAATGAAAGTAAAAGAACAAGTCTGCCAAATGAATCTCATAAAAAAGATGCCTACATTCCTTTCAGATACCTAGTGGCAGAGACTGAGGGGCAAGCAAAAAGTCAAAAGAATGTTTTAATTATTGAGTCTGTAGGCGGCAGGGCCCCAACGCTTAACTCACCCACAGACCGTGGAGACTTTGCCGCTGACATAGCTGATTCTTGATTTGGACTCCACATTACTGTCTATCATGAAAAGCAGCACAGGGCAGGTCTGACATGGATGGGCTAATTGTCAGAGGTGCTGGCAGGCGTGGGAGTGCGGTCACTACATTGCTCTCTTTGAACCCTCCTTGTCTTGGAACCAACTCCAGACTCAATGGCATTGTTGGGAAAACAGACCCAGACTAGAGGAACTTGATTCAGATTAAGGACAACATATTCCTCCCAGTTTGCGATTCTAATTTCATCCTGTCTGAGTTGCATCCATTGCTGCCTCCTCCCACCACACTGGCTATAAAAAGACCATCTCCAGATTGGAATGTCAGGAATGCAGATGTCACTGCACTTGACAAGCTAGTTGTAACAGTGTTGTCATGGATCCCTGTAAGGGGACAGACAGAGAGAGAGTCAGAGTCCAAGGAGAAAGCCCGTGGAGGAAATCTGTGAACTCACAGCTCAGAGAAAAAACAGAGGTTAAAAATAAAGGGTAGATCCCGGTTGAGATGATGTCTCCTGTCTGCCTGGATTAAAGTGGTCTCCAAAGGCCTGGCTAGCCAGAAGGTAATGACCAAGGAATCTTAAGAGTCCAAGGGGTGGCCTGGGTCAACAGATGAAGAAACTGAAGCCCAGAAGGTGGAAATGACAGTATCAGGACTACAACCCAGGTCTGTGGTTTGCTGTCCTGTGCTTTGCTGCTAAACTAGAAACTTTGGAGCCAACTGTGGATGGTGCTATGGCTGCAGTAGCAGTTTATATTCAAAGATCACAGCCTTCTAACTCTTGGGACTTTAGGATGTTGGAGCGGGAAGAAAGAGACTGAGATTGTTGAATGTACCTCCCTCATTTTATGGAGGAGGAAAGGGAGGCCGAGGGGAAAGTAACCAGTGCCAGTACTCACTGCCAGTGCCAGAATTGAACCCAGAGCTCTTGGAACCTACACATTGCAATAACTGCACAGAGATGAAGCAGAAATCTAAGTTCACATTGCAATAACTGCACAGAGATGAAGCAGAAATCTAAGTTCACATTGCAATAACTGCACAGAGATGAAGCAGAAATCTAAGTTCTCCTTACTTTGAGAGGTTCTATCCCCGAAGAGCAAAGTAAACCCTGGGATGGATCATGGCCACGGGATGGTCTTAAAGATCTCATCATAAAATGAGCCACACCTAGTTGCAGGTGTGGCAAAGGAGTAATAGATTCTGTGAGGCATGGGAGTTTCAGGGTCAGGCCTATGAATTTCCCAGAATGTGTGAGCCTCATTCACCTGCTCCCTGTAAGTAGGGGCTTGCTCTGGGGATATTTTAGTCTGGAATCAGCAAACCACAGCTCCCAGGGCACATATGTTCCACCTCCTATTTTTGAAGTAAATTTTCTTGGAACACAGCCATGCCAATCTACTTGTCTTACCCATGATTCCTTTCCTATTGCAGTAGCAGAGTTGAATAGTTGTGACAGGAAGACTTGCAAAGCCCACAGTGCTTACTACCTGGCCCTTTACACGAAGTTTGCCTCTGCTGTCCTAGAGTCCCACTGCTAGGTGTCTCTGAAGTGGGGGATGTTGATGTTCACGTTCACTGTGGCAGAAGTTTCAGAACAGCATACATCCTGGACTATCCATCATATGAATGGAGAAACATCTCTCCCTCACATCTGGAGAGATGAATAATGTCCATTATTCCCTGAAGTTTAAGGCAAGTTCTGAGCCAATAATGTAATTTTCCAATAAACACACTTGGTGCATTTTAAAGTTCTCTTCTGTGGGGTTCCCAGAAGACTGGAATTCACTGGCATCGTGAGAAAAGGAAGACAAGATTTTATTAATCAATAGGATCTGAGTTATTTCCCTTTGAAATAGGCAGGCACTAGACCATTCTCCTTATGAGGAACAAAAGACTTAGATTATAATTCAAAACCAACTGATCACATGACCAAACTGAATGGCATTCCTGCTCAGCCCTGTGTCCTCGTAAGGAGATTGTGTTTATGCTGTGCAGGGAGGCCCACCCTTCCCTTCAGGGGTGGGAGCCAGCAAAATTCCTCTGCTCCTCTAAGGACTGTTGGGGATAGGGAGGAGATAAAGTAGAGGGGAACATGAGACACACACTTGTGCTTCCCACATCTGATCTTAGTTTACCTCTCATTCGGCAGCCAGGCCCTACAACTTATAATTGTTGATTCTGATAATAGTTTGAAGTTCAAAGGATTTTTAGAAAACAATGGATTTTCAATGGATTCAGTTACATTACAAATAGATTTGCTAGATTTATTTTTTAAGTAATATGAAATTCAATCCATTTCAAAGTTTTCTAAATAAATAGTTTCTTTTTTTTTTTTTTCTTTCCAAATTGTGATTCTGGTCCTTATTCACAAGTGCTTTTGTGAAAAGCTACTTAGGCCACCCTAAAAAATGAGAAAGCTGTGACCATCCCCTCCTTTTTTACATTTTTGGGCTGGGACTAGAGCATAAGTGGAGGTCCATGGACCATAAGTGCAGCCTAGCCTTCCCCATTTCTTCCTACACTTCCAAACAGCTATCCTGGCCATCCATGGCCACATACACCTGAACAGTCTGGGGAGTGAAGAGGTCTACTCAAGCCACAGAAATGAGCTTGGTACTGTTCAGGGAAAATATTCCAAATTCCTGGATGAACATCCAGGAGCAGGGTGTGCACACTCTCTTTGTCCTGTGGGCTCCTTGCTCTGTGGGGAGGGGCACAGCAGCAGCTGGGATGGGGTGCGTGTGAACCACAGCATGGGACTGGCTCTGAAGGCTCCATCTTGGGACTCAGATAACAGCAGGGAAGATACTGTGATCTGTGGCTTTTCTCTCATTTTGTCCCCTTTGCCTCATGGCTGGGATCATCATGGCTCATCACTGATTTAAACAAGAAGAAGCAAAATATTTGAGCGAGGATGATATACTAGGAGGAGACCAGCTGCAGAGAGCCTAAGTTCTGGAAAGCCTGCCTTAGGTGGAACAATAACAATTGTTTTCCTATTCTAAGAACAGAGCATGTGGGAAGCCTCCCCTCTGTCGGCAACTAGGCTTCCAACTGAAGCCAGTTGCTGCTGAGCTGAGAACACAAATACCATTAGTTCAGGACTACAACCCACCCTGGACAGGACTGAGACCCTCGGGTGGGAGTTTCCCAAAGATTCCAGTGTTAGCCCTTAACCAAGTTCCTGTTCTGTCCTACAGGTAGAAAGCTCTGTCATGCCTAGTTTTTGTCCTTGCAGATAACAACACCATCTCGGAACTCAGCTCTCTGCATGAGGAGGACAGCAGTTTCCGCCAATCTTACCATCAGATGCGGAACAAGCAGTTCCCTGTGTCTGGGGACTTGGAGAGCAATCCTGACTACTGGTCAGGGGTCATGGGAGGCAGCAGTGGGGCCAGCCGGGGGCCCTCGGCCATGGAGTATAACAAAGAGGATCGGGAGAGCTTCAGGCACAGGTGAGGCTAACTGTGGCAAGGCAGCTCCAGTGCTGGGCATGAGGAGCCAAAAGCTGGGGGGCAGGATGGGTCTGAGGCTGCAGTGATCCGAGAACATCTCTGTCTGCCCTTCTAGGTTATCTTGCCTCATCTCTCTCTGTGCCTATTGAACACCCCTTTCCCACATGTATTAAGCAAGGGAACGCTTGGGGCACCATGTGCAGAAGTAATCAGTCAAGGCTCTTTGAAGAGGATTCTCTAGACCCTTTAATGAACCCTGTTGACATTTCTCTGCCCTTCTCATATATTTTATCTTGTAACCTCTAAAAGACCCCACCCATCATCTCTCTCATTTTTGATCATTTGTTTTGTGAAAAGTCAAATGCCAATTATGTTATACTGTTGGATTTGATTCTCATAATTCTAAAAGGCAGGTACTATTAATGTCCTTCCAGTTTTAGCTGGGGAAACTGAAACTTAAAAAATTCTAAGGGACTTACACAGGGTCATGTGGCCAGTGAATGTGAAGGGACAAGATGTGTGTTTGGTTTGGTATGGCCAATGCCCGGATAGCACCTTCCCCACTCACTTATCCTTTATATCGAAGGACAGTAGCTATTGCTCTTCTCCCAAAGAACCAACTGCGGGGTCCCTCTGGCCTGTTGCCCCACGAGGTAACTTGCCCTTCACTCTGAGGAAGGAAAAGGCCTCTCTGTTTCTCACCAAATAATACAGGGCTCCGTGGGCCACAGCTGTTTGGACAGCAGGCCACATCGCCCATGCCGGCTTCGAGGGTGTGAGAAGTGAGTCAGGAGGCTGTCAACCAGAGGTCATATCATAATGGCCAAAAGAAGGCCCACGTGTGTTTCAGCACCGTGTAGATCACAAAGAGGTTTTTTTCACACAACCCGTTAATCCTTAACGCTAACTCACCAGATGGGCGGACGCCTTGACTTGGCTGTGATTCTGAGGCGTGAGAGGTGCCTGGGGTGATACATCCAGCCAGGAGCAGAGCCGTGTCGGGCCGCGCAGTCTCCTGAGCGAGGCCCCAGCCGCGATGGGGTCCTTAGATCCCAGCTCAGCTCCCTGCCTCGCGCGTCTGACAGGTCTTGGGTACCTGGGCCTTTCAAGGACTGACCAGCGCCTCCTCTGTCCGCAGCCAGCAGCGCTCCAAATCGGAGATGCTGTCCCGGAAGAACTTCGCCACCGGGGTGCCGGCCGTCTCCATGGATGAGCTCGCGGCCTTTGCCGACTCCTACGGCCCGCGGTCCCGCAGGGCGGACGGCAACAAGCAGGACCTCCGAGGCGGGAGCCGCTTCGAGCGCTCGGAGGCGCGGGCGCACGGGGGCCTCTACCAGGACGGCTCGCTGGAGGAGTACTATGGGCCGCGGAGCCGCAGCCGGGAGCCCCTGACCGACGCGGACCGCGGCTGGTCCTACAGCCCCCAGCGCCGGCGGCCGCCGGACGACGCGCACTTGCCGCGCCTGGTGAGCCGCACGCCGGGCACCACGCCCAAGTACGACCACTCGTTTCGCGGGTCCGGGCTGGAGCGGCAGGTGCGGCCAGAGGGCGCCAGCCGCGGCGGCAGCCTCGAGACGCCGTCGAAGCTGAGCTCACAGCTCGGCCCTCGCAGCGCCTCCTACTACGCCTGGTCGCCGCCGGCCACCTACGAGGCGGGCGCGCCTCCAGACGACGAGGAGGACACGCCCGACGACACGTTGCCTCCCTACAGCGAGCTCGAGCTCAGCCGGGGCCCGTCCTACCGCGGCCGCGACCTGCCCTACCACAGCAACTCGGAGAAGAAGAGGAAGAAGGAGACACCGGCGAAGAAGACGGTGAGGCCCAGGCGGCCTCCCCGGGGGCCGGTGGGCACGATCGCCAACCGGGGGCCGCGGGGCTGGGGAGGAAGGCGAACAGAGCAGGAGGGCCCTGCCCTAGATGCGCAGACACCCGGTGGGGCCCAGGTGGAGAGAGCAGGCTCACCTGCTTGGGGAATCCGGATGTTAGGCTGGTTTGTCCCCCACCTCCTTCTACCCAGGCAGGACCAGGTGAAGTAACTGGGCTTGGAGCCCGGAGCGTTGAAAACAAGCAGAAGTAGCAGATTAGCATTAATGGCCAGCTTTAAGAAGCATTTAGCATCAGGGATTCTAGGGCTTCATTCCCACCACAGGCCTTTAGGTGGGTTTCTGAGGTCTGCATTCTGACGATCTGTGCTCTATGCATGCTTATGTGTGCGTTCCTCCCTAGCCCCTGCTCCCTTTAGGGTGAGGGTTTGTAACTTGCATCAAATGCCGGAAGAGTCCAGATTCCAGAGAAGCCGTTGGTATTTATGAAGGACAACTCACTTCTTTTTTTCCCTTGACGTTTTATTGAGTGTAAACTGTACTGTGCCTGTATATGTGAAGGAAATCTTTCCGGCCCTGCCCAACTCATTTGTCTCTGTAAGTGGCCTTTTTTAGACTTTATTGTTTTCCCTCTAAAAGCCAAGAGCAGCCCAGTGAATCCTGCAGCCCCCTAATGTGAGCTCTGAACCTGAGAGATTGTTGGGGGACAAACCACAGATCATTGTGGGTTTCCAGGGTGCCTCTGTGCTCCAGAGGCCCTCTCCAAGCCTGGGTGCTACTGCCCCCTCCTCAGTTACCCTGCCTCTCTTGTGGTTTTGTTTTTCTCATGGTTCCAAGCAGCACATTTGTATGGGGAGAGAACATGAACATAAAAAGGTTCTGGCATGATTATTAACCCCTCCAAAACAAAACCTGCAATGACCCAAGTATTATGAGTAGAGAAGGAACTTTCAGGTGATGTCAGCTGTACGGTGCACCATCCACACCAACTGTTGTGGAAATGTAAACATTTTAGTTATCCCCAAAGGGGTGAGAGGTTTTTCTGTGGTCATGGAACTAAGTTCTATGAGATGTGTGTTGGCTTCAGCACCAATTGAGGCTTAGGGCAGTAGTCACAAGCTTAATGAAATGTCCTAAAAGTCAGAGTGTGCTAGGCTCTGAACAGGTGTGGATTCTTCCCAGGGAGCCATTGGTTGTGTTTCTTTAATCAGGCTTTTTCTGTTCTTTCCCCAGAGTGACTTTCCAACCAGGATGTCCCTTGTGGTCTGATGTTTGTTTTCAAGACAACTCTCTGAATGACTAGGAATTGGGAACAGAACATGGGAACAAGACACAAATCCAAGAGCCAGCAGGCCCTGGACCTTCTTGGGCCACCACCTTGGAAGATTTGCTGATCTTTGCTTTGGCAAGGGATGGGGGGCAGCCTTTAAGGGAGGCTGATTGCAAACCTCAGTGCCCATCTAACTAGTTTGAGAAACTTATCAAGAAAACAAGTACAGGTGAACACATTCCTACACATGGAGTTTCTCACCCACAGAGTTCATCCCGCCCTGTCTCCTCCCTTAGCCAAACCAGGATTCCTTTTCCATTTCTGAAAGAGAGTTAGCTCTGGACTGCTAATCTCCAGATAATGCCTATACTACAGTCTGCTTTTCCATACCTCCTGTGCTGTGCTTAGAAACAGAACCGATTACTGCTATTAGAAGGCCTTCACCCACAGTGGAAGATAGCTTCAGGCAAAATACACCTTTTAGCCCCATCACTTCCCAGTCACTCGTCAATGACTGTTGTTACACTGAAATCAGGCCTGTGGTGAGCTCAGTGACCATGACCTGCCGGACAATCACAGAAATGACTTCAATTTGCTGTTCCTAATGACAGTTCTTGGCTGGAACAAAACAAGAGCTGTCAAAGTGGTGTTTCTTTTTTCATTCTGAGAACATGAACTGCTTTTTCTCTTTTGTCATAGCGACGTGAGTCTTGGACATCAAGGGCTCTTCTCGTCCTCCCCTTTCCTGGACTGTCCACAGGTTGGTGCCACACACAGAGCCCCGTGTCCCTCTGCACTCTTGATTAGGTTGTCATCAGGTGCCTTTTGATAAATGTTTAAAATACACATATGAAAGAGAAGAGGGGAAAAAAAGAGGAGAAGAGAATAAAGCAAAAGAAAGAAAAATGAGAAAGAATCTAAGAAGAAAAGAATGTATGGTCTCACTATATGTTGAATATGGGCCATTTCCTCCACAGGCTCTGCTGGCTCTTCTGTGTGTTTTAGACTTCATTTACCATGAGTTGTTCCTGCCCAGCCCAGTTTCATCATCCCAGGACACCTGAGTGTGGAGCAGGCATCCCTGGGCCTCACCAGGCTGCCACTCTAGATGCTTTTGGGAGATGAGGGATATTGCTTTCTCAGGAAGGAGCACTTCCTACTCCATGTGTGCATGCTAAGTCGCTTCAGTCATGTCTGACTCTTTGCGACCCCATAGACTGTAACCCACCAGGCTCCTCTGTCCATGGGATTCTCTAGGCAAGAATACTGGAGTGGGTTGCCATGCCCTCCTCCAGGGGATCTTCCCAACCCAGGGGTCAAACCTGCTTCTCTGGTTTGTCTCTGGCATTGGCAGGTGGGTTCTTTAACACTAGCACCATCTGGGAAGCCCTTTTCTACTCCTACCCCTGCCTGAAGGATAGATTTTGCTTAAATCTCAAATCTAGGACTCTCTGGATTTCATAATTTGTATAGATTGGTAAAAAAAAAAAAAAAAAAAGGCTACAAACTCTTCTCTTCTCATCAAGAGGTGCCGTCTATTTCTCAACCCCTTGATTTGGGATTGGCCATATTATTTGATTTAGCCAGTGGCCTAATAACAGATATGATAGAAGCAGAAACTTGACAGATTCTTGTGCATGAGGGAATTTGTCCTCTCTTGCTGCTTTTGGGAACTGTGCATCACCACCAGGTAAATTAGCCTGGCTGGCCTGCTGCATGATGAAAGGGCCCAGTTATCCCATCACTCTAACTGGCAGCCTATCAACTCTCAGCTGATTGCAAACATGAGTGATCCCAGATAAAACCAAAAGAAGAATTGCCTCGCTGAGCCCAGCCCAAATTGCTGATTGCTACCCAAGGCATGAGAAGCTGGTTCACTCTTTAAATGTTCATTTTTCTTCAAGGAAAAAGCTGAGTTTTTTTTTCTTTCTTGTCTGAATATTTAACCCCCAAAACTCTAACCTTAGGTGAGTGCTGGTCTCTACTTTCTTTGACAGACTTTTGTCAAAGCTTTTCACCCCACACTGTTATGGTGGGATACTTGGTTAGGTCAAATCACTGGCAGACAGTGTTGCTTGGTCTCTGTATCCCTCTACTTCAGCAGGCTCCATCCTCTGTCTGTGGATCCATGGACAACTGCTGAAGAAAGTTTCTTCCTCAACATCTCTTTGGTCTTCTCCGGAACCACCTGACTGGGGCTAGGCCCTTTTCTCAGAGTACCATTGCACTGATATCCATTTAATTCATGGCATTTCCAAACCAGTTCTATGTGTGCAATGAAATAATAAGTGACTGGGTGAGGGTCAGAAGGATGAGTTGATACCATTGCTGGGGGTAGAATTGGCCTGCCAAAAGACTTCATAATGGCCTTGGCCTGTATGAGTTGAACCAGGAGGACAATTCAGTCCACTGCTGGCACTTCCAAGGGCTGGAAGACACAAGCCATAACCCTGGTGCTGAGTTTTTAGACTTGCTGAGCTTTTAGTCCTTGTCATCTGAAAGCCTAGGTCTCATCTGTCTGTTTGGGCCCCATTTCCACTGGAAAAGATGATTAAAACACCAATTCTTAGTCACCAGCTTTGGATTTTAAATTGCTCAGGCAATTTTGGAGAATCTTGGGTAGCTGAAGTAGTTATTATTTCCTCATACTGAGCACTGTGTCAGGCTATTCACCACCAAAGAGCCCCATAGCACCAGCTGCAGAGACCAAAAATACTGCTTTCATTAGCCGGGGGCATGTATGATTTTGGTGAAGGGAGCCATGGGAAAGAATTATTAAAATTGGAAACCTGAAGGCAACAAAACTACCGACAGACAATAAAAAATACAAAGATGATAACAGATTACCGAAATAAACTGGGTACATGGGACCAGGTTGTCCTCGGAAGGGCTGCATAAATCACTCAGACCTCCAGGTTTCTGGTCAAGAGAGAAAACAGTCATTTCTGGGTATGTGGACAAGAGATAAGTCTGACCGGACAAGTAAAGGCAAAGCTGGCCATCCTCAGCACCCTGGCTTTTCTCAGCACATCCTTCTGTTTCTTTTCCCCTGACTAGTCCTGTGTAGAAAGTGCTTACACATATTAGCTTCCTTCCTTTGTTTTATTGGGGGTAAAATATTAGGCTTGTGTAAGACATGATCTCTGTCCATGCATGCGTGCGTGCTCAGTCACTCAGTCAGGTCCAACTCTTTGCAACCTCATGGATTGTAGCCCGCCAGGCTCCTCTGCCCTTGGGGTTTCCCAGGAAAGAATACTGAAGTGGGTCACCATTTCCTCCTCCAGGGGATCTTCCCGACCCAGGGACTGAGCCTCATCTCCTGCGTCTCCTGCTTTGGCAGTTGGATTCTTTACCACTGAGCCACCTGGAAAGCCCACTCTGTCCATGGGGACGCTGCAACTGAATAGAGGAAACAAGAAATGCCCAAGAAAGAATTGGGAGATTTTATATGTATAATATGAAATACTGCTATGGATAAATTACAACAAACCCAGAGAATTAAAGTTTTTTTATTTAAATGGGTATATTTTGATATCTAAGTGTTGTGTGTATTTGTCCATCCATCCTATTTAAAGACATGCTCAGTGATCTGAAAAGCCAGTATTAAGAAATCTGAGCTGAAAGAGGTGAGTTGGAATGGGGAGGGGTGAGAGGCAGAGGGCTGAGTAGGATGATGTAGGAGCGTGTTTGCCTGTGAGTCACAGCTGAGTCAGGGACATGTTGGATGAGGGCACAAGGAGGCAGGTGGCAGGCAGATGAACTTCTCTAGGCCATGCAGACTCATGAGGAAGCTGGGAGAATTTGCCATGGACCTGGTGCTCATGGGGTGCTCTCCATCTGCTCCTCCAGGGGTTCGTTCTGCGGCCATGGAGTGTTGGCCAGTCTCCCTTTCCACACCAGGCAGACTGTGCAAACTGGGCATGGCAAATGGCTGTCACTCTAGCCTAAGGAACATCTAGACCTAGCCACATCTGTAAATATTTCTAAAAAGTCTGAAAGACTTCATACAGGTAATCCAGTCAGAGCTTAGGCAGCCTTTGAGAGAGGCTGAGGTCACTGATTGCACTGTAACCCACCCCCTCTTTTCTTTATAGATGGAGATGCCGCCATTAGTGAAGTCAA
Organism: Bos mutus; assembly: GCF_027580195.1. Classification (NCBI taxonomy): domain Eukaryota; kingdom Metazoa; phylum Chordata; class Mammalia; order Artiodactyla; family Bovidae; genus Bos; species Bos mutus. Next base: position 10,897,463 of record NC_091619.1, on the reverse strand, counting down.
AAACTTAATTGAGTCTTTTCTTTTGGATTGGCATTTTCCCAAATTGTCTAACCGTATAAATTACCTGATTGCTGTTAAAAATGTATTGTTGGGCCCTGCCCAGGAGACTGATAGGATGAGTCTGGAGCTAGGATTTGTACTTTTAACATGTATTTCAGGAGAGTCCTGTGATCACATGTATTTGGAAAATCTTACACTAGATCTTACCTCATCATGTGCCCCAAACACTTAGTCCTGAGGGTTCCTTGGGCTTCAAATATTTTTCTTCAGATGTCCTGGTGAGGTTTCTCATACTCTCTTGGGCCTGAAAGTGGTGAAGCCCCCAGCAGTCTCACTAGGATGGTGGTGACTGGCTTACCAGGGCCCAGGGGTAGGAGAGCTGAGCAAGGCAGAGGGAAAGGACGGCCAGGAGCCCACCCGAGGAGGCTGCTCCCAGTGCCTCCAGTCCTGGAATAGAGGTCCTGTTGTGACAATTTCAGATCTGACAAGAATTGCAGGTAATTTTCTCATTCCCCTGATGTCATTCTGAGCAAAATTTAGATCATGAATAGAAATAAACAAGACCTTTGGGGGAATGGCAAAAATAAGTCATTTTTGAAACATTCAAATCACAGCCTGACTGGTCAACACCTACTTCCTCCTTAAGACCCAAACTGAATGAGCAAAAATAATAAAAATCTGTTACATATCCTTCCAACATCAGATTTAACTGCTGCCACAATCTTACAGGGTTTTGAAATTGATTTATAGAATGTAGAGATCCAAATTCACCAAAATGGGGGCCAGGTACTTAAAAAAACTGCCTAGATTTTTCCTGCCCGGATCCTTCCTCCTTTTCACCTGGGAAATTGTTCAATGAAGCTCTGAGTCAGTTCAGTTCAATTCAGTTCAGTCGCTCAGTCGTGTCCGACTCTTTGCGACCCTATGAATCGCAGCACGCCAGGCCTCCCTGTCCATCACCAACTCCCGGAGTTCACCCAGACTCAAGTCCATCGAGTCAGTGAGGCCATCCAACCATCTCATCCTCTGTCGTACCCTTCTCCTCTTGCCCCCTATCCCTCCCAGCATCACAGTCTTTTCCAATGAGTCAACTCTTCCCATGAGGTGGCCAAAGTACTGGAGTTTAGCATCATTCCTTCCAAAGAAATCCCAGGGCTGATCTCCTTCAGAATGGGCTGGTTGGATCTCCTTGCAGTCCACGGGACTCTCAAGAGTCTTCTCCAACACCACAGTTCCAAAGCATCAACTCTTCGGTGCTCAGCCTTCTTTACAGTCCAACTCTCACATCCATACATGACCACAGGAAAAACCATAGCCTTGACTAGACGAACCTTTGTTGGCAAAGTAATGTCTCTGCTTTTGAATACGCTATCTAGGTTGGTCATAACTTTCCTTCCAAGGAGTGAGCGTCTTTTAATTTCATGGCTGCAGTCACCATCTGCAGTGATTTTGGAGCCCAAAAAATAAAGTCTGACACTGTTTCCACTGAGTAAGGGACTTTTAATGTGAGGATGGAGCAAGGATAGTGTGAGCTGCTTTAAGAAGGTGATAAGAATAAAGTTTGTATTATTTTTATGGTGTATTACTGTTTACAAAACATTTTCACATGCATTATCTCATTTGACTGTCTCACAGTGACCTCTATGATAAAGGCAGGGTGGATGTGCTGATCCCATCAAACAGAAGGTAAAACTGAAACTGACAAAGGCTAAGTGATGTGCCTATTGTCAAATGAGTTTTTACATCATAGAGCCAGGCCTTCTGACTATCTCTTGAGGGTTCTTTCTAATTCCTACAATACTTGTGGGACTAGAATCAGCCCAATATCTGGGAGTAGAGTCCTGGAGGTGATGCTCACTCACGACATCCCTGGAATGAACCTGTGGGGACAAGCACTGTGGGTTCTTCCTCTTGCCAAGCATTGGTCCTCAAATGCTGCTGTGAGCAGAAGTCAGTTTATTCAAGGAGACTTTCATTAGCCATGCTGGAGTTGAGAAAAGGTTTTGATAAAAATGTGCTTTAGATTTTAGAATCCTTCCTGAGAAGGAATTTCTGAGCCAAATAACAAATTCCTGTAGACTCAGAATTCCGAAGCTTGGGGTGACCTGCCTGGAATGAACAATCCGGCATCTTCACTGCATTTGGTGATTTTAGATAGAACTGAGAGTGGCCAGATATAGAGGGAGCCATGAGGCCGTTTAGTTAAAAGTTTTGTTTCTTGGTGAGGCAGGATACAGGTCCATGTAGTCTGGCCCGTTTCTTTGGGGAAGGCTAAAAGAGATTCAGATAGCTTGTCTCTTACCTTGGCTTCCAAAAAAGTCACTCTATATTAACAAATGTATTAGGCACTATCCAGTGAGAATTTTCTTTGTGGGAATAAAGGAAAAGGGAATAGAAGGAACCACAGGCCAAGAAAGCTCGGAAAGCTGCTTCATGGTCGTTGCCTGTCCAGTTATTTTGAGCCTTGTCTGTGGCATCAAAATTTAAATGTTTGTATCATGTTGCCCATGACTTTTTTTTTGGTATCAGACATATAAATTGAATTTGGTTGTAATGTTTAAATAAAGCATTGTCACCTACATTGGTTATCAAGAACTCATGATTTATTATAACTATGTTTAATCATGACCTGTCATTAAATGATCTGAATAGAAAAAAAATCATACAATCCATGGCCTCCTCAGATTTTCTTAACTACTGTAATGGAGAATGAATACTGTGGGACTAGAGGCAAGTACTGACCAAGTGTACTGTATGTTTTTATAGATTTTAGTAAGCTTTCTGTGGCCACTCTCATGACTCTGCACAGACATGAGGAGTAGGACAGATGCTGGGACAATGGGAGGGTTCGTAGTTCATTTTCAAAAAGGGTCCAAGCATTTGCTGCTAGAAATGGCATTTGGGGAAGGAAAGAAGGAAACTGTATTGGGAAGATTAAATTCTGAGGAGATTTGGAAAATTCCACAGCATCATAATTTAGGGAAGGCAACTTAAAACCTTTGTTAGCAAAGTGAAAGTTGAGTGTTACTCTCTCAGTCAGGTCCAATTCTTTGCGACCCCATGGACTGTAGCCCACCAGGCTCCTCAGCCCATGGAATTCTCCAGGCAAGAATACTGGAGTGGGTTGCCTTCCCCTTTCTCCAGGGGATCTTCCCAAATCAGTGATTGAACCAGGGTCTCCTGCATTGTAGGCAGATTATTTTTTTAACCAGCTGAGCCACCAGGGAAGCCCTTTGTTAGCAATATAGGTGATACCTCCAGAGAACTCTTAATCCTCTCTTCCTGGCCAGGTCCTCTCAAAGGAGTTCTAGACTTTAGGGTCCTGGTTGAATGAAAATTCAGTCCTTGCTTAAATCATCTGGACTCAATTTTCTTCTTTTAATAGTTAACTAAAAACGTTTATATGTAGATTTAACTTAGACACTAAAACAGTTTAACTCTGATTACCTCCTTTGAACTTTCTGCTATTTTATCTATTTTTAAATTTCTATCTTACCTTTCAGCTTTAAAATATGGTATTTGACTTGTTTGTTTAGAATCACCTACGCCTTTTCTTTCTACATTTCAGATCTGCTTTTGAAATCTTCTCCCTTCTTTTCTTTTTGTATTTATTTGTTTTTAATTTTTATTGGAGTATAGTTGATTTACAATATTGTTTGTTGCAGCAAATTGCATCAGTTATACATATACATATACCTACTCTTTTTTTCAAGATTCTTTCCCATATAGGCCATTACAAACTATTGAGTAGAGTTCCCTGTGCTATACAGTAGGTCCTTATTAGTTACCTATTTTATATATGCTGATAAGTCACTTCAGTCGTGTCTGACTCTATGCGACCACATAGACAGCAGCCCACCAGGCTCCCCTGTCCCTGGGATTCTCCAGGCAAGAACACTGGAGTGGGTTGCCATTTCCTTTTCCAATGCATGAAAGTGAAAAGTGAAAGTGAAGTCGCTCAGTCGTGTCCGACTCTTAGCGACCCCCTGGACTGCATCCCACCAGGCTCCTCCATCCATGGGATTTTCCAGGCAAGAGTACTGGAGTGGGGTGCCATCACTTTCTCCAATTTTATATATAGTAGTATGTATATCGGTGGAGAAGGCAATGGCACCCCACTCCAGTACTTTTGCCTAGAAAATTCCATGGGTGGAGGAGCCTGGTAGGCTGCAGTCCACAGGGTCGCTAGAGTCAGACACAACTGACCGACTTCACTTTCTCTTTTCACTTTCATGCATTGGAGAAGGAAATGGCAATCCACTCCAGTGTTCTTGCCTGGAGAATCCCAGGGATGGGGAAGCCTGGTGGGCTGCCGTCTATGGGGTTGCGCAGAGTAGTACACGACTGAAGCAACTTAGCAGCAGCAGCAGCAGTATGTATATGTCAGTCTCCATCTCCCAGTTTATCCCTCTGCCCCTATATCCCCTGGTAACCATAAATATGTTTTATATATCTGTGACTCTACTTCTGTTTTGTAAATAAGTTCATTTATACTCCTTTTTAAGATCCCACATATAAGCAATATCATATAATATTTGTCTCTCTCTGTCTTAATTCATTCAGTATGACAATTTCTAGGTCCATCCATATTGCTGTGAATAGCCTTATTTCCTTCTTTTCTCTGACTGAATAGTATTCCATTGTATATAGGTACTACATCTTTATCCATTCCTCTGTTTATGGACATTTAATTGCTTCTGTGTCTTGGCTATTGGAAATGGTGCTGCAATGAATATTGGGGTGCATGCATCTTGCTGAATTATGGTTTTCTCCAGGTATATACTTAGGAGTGGCATTTCTGGGTCATATGATAGTTCCACTTTTATTTTTTTAAGGAGCCTCCATACTGTTCTCCATAGTGGCTGTGACAATTTACATTCCCAACTATAGTGTAAGAGTCTTCTCCTTTCTGAATAAAGTTTTCTTTAGTAATGGTCTATTGGTAGGATATTCTGTCAGTTTGTGTTTAAAACAAAATCCTTACTTCATTCTTGTTCTTGAAAGATAATTTCACTAAGTATACAATTTTAAATCAATAGTTATTTTCTCTCAGTGCACTGAAGATATTATTCTACTGCCTTCTGCTTTTGTTGTTGATTTGAGAAGGCAGTTACCAATCTAATTATCCTTTTTTCATAAATAATCAGTCTTGTCTCTCTGGTTATTTTTAAGATTTTCTGTTTCTAGTGTTTTTTGGCCTAATCAACATGTGACTGGTTATGGATTTCTTTTTACTTATTCACATTAGAATGTGTTGTGCTTCCTGAATCTGTGGATTTTTCATTAATTATGAAAAACTCTCAGGCATTAATATGTCAACTATTTCTTCTCCCCTTTAGCTCTCTTTTGAGAATTCTGATTGAATGTATATTAGACCTTTTCATTCTGTTCTACATACTGTTTAAAGCCATCTTTTGTATTTTTCACCTTCATCATTCTGTGCTCTCTTCTGGGTAATTCCTTCCAGTTTATCTTCCATTTCACTATTTTTCTCTCTAGTTTCCTCTAATCTCTTTCCTTTGAGTTTTAATTTTAATTAATAAATATCTGTAAGGTATTCATTTTTAAAAATTCAATTTAGTTCTTTTTCAAATCAGTATGGTCACTGGCAATAGTGTCTTGCTCTTACTGCTATACAATTTCCTCTTATTTCTTTGGATATATTAAATGTACTAATTTTATACTTTATCCCCAGTAATTCCAATATCTGAAGTCTTTATGGGTCTGCTCATTCTCACTTGTGGTTTCTTATCTCCTTATATGTTTTGTAGTTTTTGATTGTGAATTCATGTTTGGTAAAATGTCACATTATATTGATGCCAGTCAAGAAAAACATTTCTTGCTCCTTCTCCTTACCTGTCCTGTTCTCTCCATAGTAACTCCACATCTATATACATACACACAGCAGCCCTGGAGGATCCAAAAAGAATAAGTGATTGAGGGAAGAAGGAATGGAAGTGCTAAGTGGGAAAATCTAGACAGTATATGCATTTCTCTCTAATGCAAACTTCTAGAGTAAAGTGATCCTACAATAGGGGAGAGCAAGAAGTCTAATTTTACAAATTGTGCAGTTTGATCATTATAAAAGAATCATCATTTGAATTACAGAACTAAAACTATTTGGGTGAGTTGAAGGTGAATAGAATGCCATGTATTATTCAACAGTGACCAAAGAAAGTATGGATCTAGATTTCATTCATGAAGCAAGGAAGGGCTTGACCCATAGGGTTAGAATTAGGCAGTTGTGGGGGAAAAATCAACTATTTAATGTTTTAACCCTACTGATTTCCATTTGCTTCATGTAAGAGTCATATTTAAAAAAAAATCTTTAGTAATTTATTTATTTTTGGTTGTGCTGGATCTTCATTGCTTTGTGGACTTTTCTCTAGTTGTGGTGGGCAGGAGCTGCTCTACACTTGCGGTGCACGGGCTTCTCGTTGCCATGGCTTCTCCTGTTGTTGAACACGGTCTCTGGGGTGCACAGGCTTCAGTAGTCGTGGCACATGGTCTCAGTAGCCGTGGCTCCCGGGCTCTAGAGCACAGGCCCAATAGCTGTGGCACATGGGCCTGGTTGCTCTGTGGCATGTGGGATCTTCCCGGATCAGGGATTAAACCCCTGTCTCCTGCCTTGGCAGGTGGATTCTTTTCCGGTGAGCCACCAGGAAAGCCCCCAAAGTCAGATTTTTAAATACATTCAATCCAAGAAACAAAGAAGTAGGCTGATTTCAGGCTCTGAAAAAAATCTTGGCAGAGGCATCCTAATAATACTCATCATACCATCTAGGTGAGTTATATTTTCTGCTGAATTGGTCTTAAGTATTTCCTGAGTGTTTATCAGGTGGCCTGAGGTGACTCACCAAATATGGCAGGAGGTGAAGAGGGAGCTAGCAAGTTGCTCAGAGAAGGGGAGCAAGTTAGCCTGATACGCCATCTAGTGGCACACACCTAAAGGAGCGTCTCAGGTGCTAACTTTTCAGGACTCAAGGTAGAATTGATGCTTTTGAACTGTGGTGTTGGAGAAGACTCTTGAGAGTCCGTTGGACTGCAAGGAGAGTCAACCAGTCAATCCTACAGGAAATCAGTCCCGAGTATTCATTGGAAGGACTGATGCTGAAGCTGAAACTCCAATACTTTGGCCACCTGATGCGAAGAACCAACTCGTTGGAAAAGACCCTGATGCTGGGAAAGATAGAAGGTGGGAGAAGAAGGGGATGACAGAGGACGAGATGGTTGGATGGCATCACCGACGCGATGGACGTGAATTTGAGTAAGCTCCAGGAGTTGGTGATGGACAGGGAAGCCTGGTGTGCTGCAGTCCATGGGGTCCCAAACAGTCCAACACGACTGAGCGGCTGAACTGTGCCTCACGTTGTCTAAGAGATGTATTCTTAAAACACTGTGTATGAATTCACTTTTGGCAAATTAAACTAAGTGCATTTGGAGTTCTTTATGTAGAAGTGATAAGTCCTTGTATATGTTTTGCAAGTTTAGATCTTGCCATGTTGTATTTTCAGGGCGGACTTCTGTGGCTACAGAGTTATAGTGAAGTCAGTTTACCATTAGCAAGCAAAAATTATATCATTGAACTGTGCAACCAAAGGATCTAAATAGTCTATTCCCTGGCTTTTGGGTGAAAAACATTTGAATCAATATTTCTCTCTCTCTCCTTTGCTTGTTCACTTGCTCTTGCTCTCACTATTTTACTGTCTCTAAAAAGCAAGTAGAAAAAATTCCATAGTCTCTTACATGAAAACACTTTTTATAAAAAGCAATCCTTGCTCTTAAGACATGTTTTCTTGTATTTTGTATTTGTATTTGTATATGTATCTTGTGAAGCAGCCTAGCACTAATGTTTTCTTGGCTTGTTTTGGTTTTTCATGAGATGTTCAGTCTCCAGTAGACCAAAACCAGAAAGAGAGAGAGAGATGCCAACTTCTATTTAGCACTGTTCTTATAAAAGCCCTTTGTTCAACTGAATGAATCCATTTATAATGGACATTACTGCCACCCCTTCTCCCCCATAACCTCTATGGTCCAGGCAACTGGCCTTTCTTATTCCATCATGCCAGGGAGACAGCCACTGAAGTTCTAGTTGAAGTTACTTTCCTTTTGCAGAGGTATTAGTAAAAAATCTTCTGGTGGAAAATAACAGAAAGCCATCTCAGACTAGCTTAAGGTAAAAAAAGGAAGAGAGGGAGGCTGTTTATCAGAAAGACCCTGGGATAGATCACGGGATGGAAGAACAGCTGTAGGAACTGTGGGTAAATCTGCATTGTGATGTATTCAGATTCTCTCTCCATCTATCACTCACATCTATTTGGCTTTTTATGTCTATATTTTTCCCATTGAGGACAGACTTCTCTACAAGGCAGGAATATATCCAAAAGCAATTCACGAGTTACAATTTTTCAGCTCATGTGGCCCCAGAGAGATGAAGGGCCTTCCTCATGGGAATGATCCTGGGGAAAGGCTTGACTAAACCATCTTGAGTCATGTGCCCATGTTTGAGCTCATCCTTGTGGCCAGACAGATGGCAAGTCTATTCCAGAGAGATGGCAAGTCCATTTTTGACTAGAAAGTTGAGATTTGGTGATGGACTGGATCATGGGATAAGAATATTTCTCCAAAGGAAAGAAGACAGTGTTATTAACAGAAGTGGGAAAAGGGATGTGGGGCAGATGGGACACCAGAATGACAGGCATGCACTGCTGCATCCTGGAAGTTTCTTCTATAGTCATGGAGCCTTGAAAACCCCTCAGGCACAACATCCTATGCAGGGCAGTAGGGAGGCTGTTTGCAATTCAGTGAAAATCCCGTCAGAGCCTTCCACATACTCGTGTATCTCCTTGGTTACCCTCTACTCATTCTAAATTCAGAAATCTGTCTCTGGGTCACTGCCTTAGTGAAGACGTTTCCTCTCTGTCCTGAGTTAGTCTAATATTCCCTCTTTATTCTTTCCTGCTTCCAGTGTTGTCCCCCTAATAATTCACCTTCTACTTTGTTGTCAGAAATTCTAGCTAGTTTCAAGAGAAATACTTGATGTTGGGCAAAATGCCTTCTTTCCTCTCCAAGTTCCGCAGAGCTGGGGAATTCGAGTCTCTCTATGCACTTTCATTCTTTTCTGTACCAGCAGGAAAGGAGAACTAACTGGATTACTGAGAATCCCTGAAGCTCACCGCGCCACAATTTATGCATAAAGGTAAGTGTTCGCAGACCACACACTCTTTTCTGGTCCCACTTCCCCTTCCGTTTCCTGTTCTCAAGATGCCCAGCACCTCTGAGCTTCCCTTCCCCGTGGAGGGGCAGCACATGTGGGCAGAATCAGCACCAAGCACCTCCACCTCAGAGCACGGCCGTGTTCTCACACACATTCTCTCACATTTGTCCCTCAGAGCCCTCATTGGAATTCTACTCATTCTGGGTACAGGTAAACAGGGTTGTGCCTCTCAGACCTCTAAGGCTGCTAAGACATTTGTTGATATTTGTACAGCTATAGAAAATTTATTGAAGTATGTTATCTATACAAACAACTTTTACTTTATATTATGTAACTTTAAATATATCTTTTCAAAAAATTTATTGCTTCCAAGCCACCAATATCTCACACCCATCTGACCATAGATTTGCATTTCTTTTCCATTCCAGCATTTGATACAGAAATTGAAACAGAATACTGAACCAAGTGTTAACAGATTTAAAGCAGCAGGTTCTTGAGGGGAAAATACATTTATTGAGAGATGTTGCCTCAAGAAAAGTGAATGCCATGTCCAAGACCTCCCCATGAGGAGAACTTGGAGTGCACCCATAGAGATTCTTCAGATTTAAATAAGTCCATTAAACAAAGGTAGATTTTCACAGTGATCCAAAATCTCATCACTCAGAGCAGACCATGGGCATTTTCAAAAGGAAACCTCTTCTCTCGGTGTTTGAGGGCTCTTGTGTCTACTTTCAGTGCTTCCGAAGGAAAAATCTTCAATAGCTGGCAAACAGCTCTTCATCACAGCAAATGTATCTCTCATTCCAAGAAACACATGTTTTTCTCTCAAGGAAATTTGAAACAAACAAAAAAAAAGTGTTTTAAATTCTTGACTTAAGGAGACCTGGGTTTGTTTTATATATATAAAGCTGCCAAATGCTCCTCAGAGTATAAGAAAGAAAAAAGTCTACCCAAAGACTCTCACTGTCGGAATTGTAAGGGATAAAAAGGAGCTAGTCAAGTCTGGCTTGTAGTGGAAGGCAGCCTGACACCAGGCAGTGCTGGGAGGGTAGGGTGCTGGGCACTGGGCTGTGTGCCAGTGACTGGCGGGACCAGAGCCCCTGGATCCAGGGCAAAAAATAAATCAGCCAGCAAAGTTCATCTGAGAGGGACAGCCCAAACACTCTCACACAAGCCATGTTACACCTTGATGATGACCCTCGGTTACAAAAGTCCAGATATGCAAATATTTCCTAATCCAAAAACTAAAATAAATAGTTCAGTTAAAACCAAGATCCCTGGCAAGATCAAAGTCTGACTTTGTCACTCCCTGCTGAAAACTTTTCTGGCTCTCCACAGTCTTCTTGGCATAAGGTCAAGTGTCTTAGAAAGTACACAAGGCTCTGTGATCCAACCTCTTCCTGCCATTGCAGCTTCACTGCCAGTTTCTACTTAGACTTCTCTTTTTTCTTCTTCTTTGCTGTGCTCTCACATGCAGAATCATTTGTAGGACTCAAATATACTGCGTTGCTTTGCATCTGTATTATAGAATGCCTTCTTCCTCCTCCTTGGGCACCTTACACACATTTTAAGATTCATTTTGGTTGTCACATCCTCTAGGAATCCCTGCTCTCATCAGGCTGAGCTAAGAGCCCCAGATCCAAGCTTCTCTGGCAGTGTTCATCCTGTTACTGCAATCAACGTGAATTCAAAATGATTCCTTTTTGTGCCTGTCCACCCACTGAAATGCAAGTTTTTTGAAAGTATGCTTTTCCTGTCTCCTTCAAATCATCCTGGTATGTGGTACACAATAAATTTACCAATGTTAGTTGAACTAAACCAGAGTGAGCTCATGATATTCTGAAAGCTCTGAATGCAGAAGGGCTGGAAAGCAGTTACTCTCATGCTGGTTGAATATGCCCAGACCTTTACATATCCAGGTCACAGCTCAGCCAGGACAGATGATCTCGGTCACCTTGAGGCTTTCCTCATAGCCATATGCTAAAACAGAGGTTTGAAAACTTCTGAAAGGGACTTGCCAAGAAACTAGTCTCTTTCTCGGTGACATGTAAGCCTAGAGATGTTTGGAGGGCAGGAGATGGGGATTGTGTTCACCTATAAGCCATGGGTGACAGGCCAAATATTTTGGAGGTAGAAACACCTGATGCTACATATTGGCTGCCAACTTCAGCTTTTCACTCCAATTGAGGATTTATATCCATGGAGGATTTTTCATGCTATTGTGACTGAGACATGAAAGAAGCAGCCAGTCTCAAGGCCACAAGATGTTTGTGTGTGTCTCTATCAGCACCTAGACCAGTCATTACTATCCCCAAGCTCATGAGAACCACGAAAGATTATAAGCTGTGTATCCAAGACAGAGACAGCAGGGTTGGACAACTCAGGAGGCCTGGAAGACATCCTGTCCAGGTTGCGGGGAAGATGAAGCCTGAGGTGCCAGAGAAATCTGCTCAGTCATTGACTGGCTCTGGGTCTGCTCCGTTCCTCTCCACCGTATCCGAGCCTCAGTTTCTTTTAGTTTGAAAGGCAACAAATCAGTGTGTTATGTAGAATATATCAGTGGTATGAGCACCCCTTAACCTCTTTCTCTTTCAATCTATACCAAATTCTGAACAGCCAGCTCAGTGTCTACAACTTGTGCTATAAAACAAGGTAATGAGTGAGGCATTCCCTGGTGGCTCAAAGAATCTGCCTGCAATGCAGGAGACTCAGGTTCAATTCCTGGGTCAGGAAGATCTTCTGGAGAAAGAAATGGCAATTCACTCCAGTATTCTTGCCTGGAGAATTCCATGGAAAGAGGAGCCTGGCAGGCTACACTCCATGGGATTGCAAAGAGTCAGACATGACAGCGACTCTGAGTGAGGGCAGAACCTAGAGAACCCTGGCCTGGCTTGGTGGGTTCATGTGGAATGAACAGAGTGTGGGAGAAAAGACAGTAAAAAAAATGGTCAAGATGAGCCAGGAGATTTTGGAGAGGGGAGAAAGAGTTATAGGTTATTAAAAGATATTGAATAGAGTTCCCAGTGCTATACAGTAGACCCTTGCTGTTTATCTATTTTATGTAGAGTAGTGTATGATGGACAGGGAGGCCTGGCGTGCTGTGATTCATGGGGTCACAAAGAGTTGGACATGACTGAGTGATTGAACTGAACTGAACTGATACCTGTTAATCCCAGACTCCTAATTTAGCCCTTCCCCTTTGGTGATTATAGTATTATTTTCTATGTCTGTGACTTTATTTGGATGACACAAATACGCTATCTGAGACTGATGAGTCCAAGCAACCCTGGGAGAGAGTCAGAGAAGAAGATACAAAAGAAAACTCTTGCTGGTCCTCAGTTTCTGTGTCTTAGAAACCCAGTTTTTTGGACTGGAGAATGATCATAAAAGATTCTAAAACTGTCTCTCTTTTGTGAGTCAAGCCTCTGATATTTTCAGAAACCAGGCCTTGAATACAAAAAACAAACAGCCTGGGCCTAAGGGCCAAAAGCAGCCTTTGTTCAGGATGAGGGACATAAGGGAAGAGAACCAACAAGAAAAATGTGATATCTTAAGTGGCACCCGCTGTCCAGGGAGACTGATTTTGGGTGGGCAGCTCTTTTGCTTTTGATTCTTTGAATAAGAAGATTTGAATAAGCAGCGTTGTTCAAAAGCTGCTCACCATTAGCTACAGATGAAGAAGCTATTTGAAGAAGTTCTTGGTTAACTTTTGTGATACTCCTGGAGCACCCAATGACTACAAGACCGATGTGGGTCAGGAGAAAGGGAGCAGGGTTTATGCCAAATCATAGGTGCGGCTGCCAGGAACCTAAAAAACTCAGGACATGAAACACCTGGGCACTTGCCAATTAGCTTGCATCGGACACATGGAGTCTGAACTCCCAGTAGTCCTAGATTGTATACCCCGTGCCCCCTGCCCCACCACAAGCCATCAACTCCAATTGCTAAGGACAGAAGGTGGCCAAACAGATCAGACAAAGCTATGAAGCTTCATTTCTGACTTTCGATCTATTTTAGATGTGTTCCATCTATTTTTTTTTTCTTTCTTTTTTTTCTTTGTCACATCACGCAACTTGTAGGATCTTAGTTCCCCAACCAGGGTTGAGTCTGGGCCACCACAGTGAGAGCACTGAGTCCTAACCAGTGGACTTCCCTCCACCTAGCATTTATACAATTTCTTTGTAAGATTTCTTTGGTGTATTGTCTTTGAAAAATCAGAGTTAACGATTACTACAAAGTATAATAAAGAAGGTAGGAAATTAGAAAAGAAGAAATTTTTTTACATTCCCTTAGAGATAAACTGGGAGTTTTAACATAGGAGTAAAAATAACTTAGCACTAACCACATCAATCACTTCACTTTCATTTTCATGCACTGGAGAAGGAAATGGCAACCCACTCCAGTACTCTTGCCTGGAGAATCCCAGGGACGGAGGAGCCTGGTGGGCTGCCGTCTATGGGGTTGTACAGAGTCGGACACAACTGAAGCGACTTAGCAGCAGCAGCAACCACATCAACCCTAAAACGAAAGTCCTGCCTTTTCACCTGCTTTTTCTACCTGTGTTGATGGCCTCATCTATCCCAGTTAGTTAAGCTGAGTCCTAGGAGATCATCACAGACTTCTCTCACTCTTCTACCCTAGCACAGAGGTGATGTCCAGGTCCAGAGTCAGACTTCTTGGATTCAAATCCCATCCTTTCTATTTTGTAACTCTTTGGATTTAGGCAAGTTATGGAGACCAACATCTTCCCTGAGCCAGGTACCAGACTTGTGCCTAGCAGTCCCTGACTACAGGGCTACAGGGGCACTCACAGCACACTACTGACATCGCGCCCATCAAAACCCTTTGAGCCTTGTCATCTGTGCTGTTAGCTTTGCTCTCCAGAGATCACTTTTCATGTGGAGGCTTCAAACATCTACTCCAGTCATATGGGCCTCCTTTCAGCTTCTTGAACCATCTTATTCTTGACTTTTCTTCATCTTTAATATCTCAGCTTGAATGTCCTTTCTTTGGAGAAGTCTTCCCAGTCAGCCTGTCAACCTAATTCCTTTCATGGAACATAGATCACCTAATCAACTTGAGTATTTATTGGTTACTTCTTAATGGTGTCTCTTCTCCAGTAAGAGAGAATGTAAACCGACATGGAATATAAGCTCCATGAGGACAGGAATCTTATATTTTCTTCAATTATCACTGGAGTCCAACACCTTTCTGGGAATTGCATCCTGGGCAAATATTTGTCTAAAGAATTAATATAAAAACACTGAACCGTAAGTGAAGTGAAGTGAAACTTGCTCAGTCCAACTCTTTGCAACCCCATGGCCTGTATAGTCCATGGAATTCTCCAGGCCAGAATACTGGAGTGGGTAGATTTTCCCTTCTCCAGGGGATCTTCCCAACCCAGGGATGGAACCCAGGTCTCCCACATTGCAGGCAGATTCTTTACAAGCTGAGTTACAAGGAAAGCCCAAGAATACTCGAGTGGGTAGCCTATCCCTACTCTAGGGGGATCTTCCCAACCCAGGAATTGAACTGGGGTCTCCTGCATTGCAGGCAGATTCTTTACCAACTGAGCTATCAGGGAAGCCCAGAACCATAAGGATGATGCTATTTAAAACACACACTTGATGATATACCCTTTAACTGTCCTATCCTGCCTAGGAATAGAGCACTCAAGTAAAAGAACCAGAAAATATTAACACTATTGTTAATACAGATCTCATTTCATAGATGAGAAACCTGAGGCTTGACTTTTTTGTAGATAGCTGTCCAGAGCAGCTCAGCAGTGTAAAGAATCTACCTGCCAATGCAAGATACCTGGGTTCAGTCTCTGGGTCAGGAAGATCCTCTGGAGAAGGAAATGGCTACCCACTCCAATATTCTTGCCTGCAGAATTCCATGGACAGAGGAGTCTGGTGGGCTGTAGTCTATGAGATTGCAAAAGAGTTAGACATGACTTAGTGATTAAATAACAATAACAGTCCAGAGCCACACAGCTTGTTAGAGTCAACAGTGAATTGATTTGTGGATTCCCTCAAAAATATCCCTGTATTCTAAACCAGATCCTGTGAATGAAACTTTATTTGGAAAAAGAATCTCTGTAGATGTAATGAAGTTAAGGGTCTCAGGATGAGATTATCCTGAGTTATCTGAGTAGGCTCTAAATCCAATGACAAATTTAAGAGACAGAAGAGAAGATGCAGAAAGATAGAAATGAAGTCCATCTGAAGAAGGAGGAAGAGACTGGAGCTGTGCATCCAAAAGCCAAGGAACACCTAGAGTCATCAGAAACTGGAGCCATCAGAGAGAGCACGACCCTGTAGACAGACTGACTTCCAATTTCTGGCCTTCAGAACTAGGAGAGAGTAAACCGTTTTTTTAAGCCTTCAACTTTGTGATAGTGTATTAGTGCAGCCACGGGAAATTAACACAGGGGAGGGGCCTGGCAAGGAACTACCAGCTATACTTCTTAACCAGTGTACTTTCCATGAGCACCCAGTTCCCCAGGTGACTATGAGGAATTACAATATAATCAAGTTCCAGATGACAACCCAACCATTAGCCCCCAAGTCTAAAGACACAGATCTCAATCCCAGACAAAACCCCAAAAGCTGAAACCTAAACAGGGAATGTCTGAATTCTGAATCCAGGGAAAGTTGCCTTTTAAACCATGAAGGGAGGGAAAGTCTGGGCTCTAAAAGTGTCCTGCCACTCAGTTATTGATGGACAGGCCTTGTTTCTCATGGGACCACACTTCTCCCTGACCTCCATTCCAAGAATGGATGCATAAACATTTTGCTCAGGTCCACCACCAATACAAAGCCCATCTCTGCACAACTATGCTGAGTAGAGGTCCCTCTTTCAAGAGTCTTCTCCATACTCGAAGTGGGAGAATGCGCTCAAGCCAAAGGTGATCAGTTCTTTTCACCAGCTCATTAAACATGTCAACCATCACATCGAGTCTTTACCAGGCAGTCAGTGTTTACAGAGGGATTGAAATCCAATTCTCCTTGTGTAATAATAGCATTTCACAAAATTCCACGTGGAACATCTGAATCAGATCAGATCAGTGGCTCAGTCGTGTCCGACTCTTTGCGACCCCATGAATCGCAGCACGCCAGGCCTCCCTATCCAACACCAACTCCCAGAGTTCACCAAGACTCACGTCCATCGAGTCAGTGATGCCATCCAGCCATCTCACCCTCTGTCGTCCCCTTCTCCTCCTGCCCCCAATCCCTCCCAGCATCAGAGTCTTTTCCAATGAGTCAACCCTTCACATGAGGTGGCCAAAGTACTGGAGTTTCAGCTTTAGCATCATTCCTTCCAAAGAAACCCAGGGCTGATCGCCTTCAGAATGGACTGGTTGGATCTCCTTGCAGTCCAAGGGACTCTCAAGAGTCTCCTCCAACACCACAGTTCAAAAGCATCAATTCTTTGGCGCTCAGCCTTCTTCACAGTCCAACTCTCACATCCATACATGACCACAGGAAAAACCATAGCCTTGACTAGACGGACCTTTGTTGGCAAAGTAATGTCTCTGCTTTTGAATATGCTATCTAGGTTGGTCATAACTTTCCTTCCAAGGAGTAAGTGTCTTTTAATTTCATGGCTGCAATCACCATTTGCAGTGATTTTGGAGCTCAAAAAAATAAAGTCTGACACTGTTTCCACTGTTTCCCCATCTATTTCCCATGAAGTGATGGGACCGGATGCCATAATCTTCTTTTTCTGAATGTTGAGCTTTAAGCCAACTTTTTCACTCTCCACTTTCACTTTCATCAAGAGGCTTTTTAGTTCCTCTTCTCTTTCTGCCATAAGGGTGGTGTCATCTGCATATCTGAGGTTATTGATATTTCTCCTGGCAATCTTGATTCCAGCTTGTGTTTCTTCCAGTCCAGCGTTTCTCATGATGTACTCTGCATATAAGTTAAATAAACAGGGTGACAATATACAGCCTTGACATACTCCTTTTCCTATTTGGAACCAGTCTGTTGTTCCATGTCCAGTTCTAACTGTTGCTTCCTGACCTGCATACAAATTTCTCAAGAGGCAGGTCAGGTGGTCTGGTATTCCCATCTCTTTCAGAATTTCCCACAGTTTATTGTGATCCACACAGTCAAAGGCTTTGGCACAGTCAATAAAGCAGAAATAGATGTTTTTCTGGAACTCTCTCGCTTTTTCCATGATCCAGAGGATGTTGACAATTTGATCTCTGGTTCCTCTTCCTTTTCTAAAACCAGCTTGAACATGAGGAATTTCATGGTTCACATATTGCTGAAGCCTGGCTTGGAGAATTTTGAGCATTACTTTACTATCGTGTGAGATGAGTGCAATTGTGCGGTAGTTTGAGCATTCTTTGGCATTGCCTTTCTTTGGGATTGGAATGAAAACTGACCTTTTCCAGTCCTGTGGCCACTGCTGAGTTTTCCCAATTTGCTGGCATATTGAGTGCAGCACTTTCACAGCATCATCTTTCAGGATTTGGAATAGCTCAACTGGAATTCCATCACCTCCACTAGCTTTGTTCGGAAATCTGAATAGTGCTTCTCAAACTTTGTTGCTATTGTTCAATCGCTGACTCCTGTCCCACTCTTTTCAACCCCATGGACTGCAGCATGCCAGGCTTCCCTGTCCTTCACTATCTCTTGGAGTTTGCTCAAATTTATGTCCATTGAATTAGTGATGAGTTGGCTAGCTAAGTATCTCATCCTCTGCTGTCCCCTTCTTCTTTTGCCTTAGTCTTTCCCAGCATCAGAGTCTTTTCCAGTGAGTTGACTCTTCGCATTAAGTGGCCAAAGTATTGGAGTTTCAGCTTCAGCATCAGTTCTTTCAATGAACTTCAGGGTTGATTTCCCTTAGGATTGACTGGGTTCATCTTCTTCCAGTGCAAGGGACTCTCAACAGCATATATTTTGAGTTTAAATGATGTGGGTTTCTTATTAAATATGCAGATTCTAATTCAGTAGGTCTTGCTGGGACCTAGGATTCTGCATTCTAATAGGCCAGGTCACACTAATGCTGTCAGATTTTGAATGGTCCAGAGTAGCAAGAAATAGAGACAGTCCTTGCATTGTGCTTTGACAAGTGTGACAAGTGACCATATTTGCAGCTCCTATAGATCTGTTTGCATTCTACTTTCATAGAGCTTGTCCCAAATAATTCTTCCTCTTTCCCTAGACCACATGTCTATATTCACAGGAGTGTCAGAGAAAGGGGAAAGACAGCTGTGTAGGAAAAGTTTGTGCATGCTGAGTCACTTAGTCATGTCTGACTCTTTGGGACCCAATGGACTATGGCCTGTCAGGCTCCTCTGTTCATGGAATTTTTCAGGCAAGATTACAGGAATGGGTTGCCATTTCCTAATGCAGAGAATATTCCCGACCCAGGGATTGAACCCATGTCTCTTTCGTCTCCTGCACTGGCAGGTGGATTCTTTGCCACTGTGCCACCTGGGAAAAGTTTATTGATATATAATATATACTATGTAAAACACATATCATAAAATGTGAACATATATTCATATAAAATAATATACATGTACATGAAATATAATAAATGAAAGAATATAAAAAATGTTTTAAAAATCTAAAAGTTTAAAATCCCAAAATGTAAAGTCCAAAAATGGAGAAATATTTTATTTTCTGAAACCCAGTTTCTTCTTACGGACATTTTTTAGCATTTGTCTTTATTTGTCTGCAGCAGATCTGATGTGTGGCACACAGGATCTTCAGTCTTCGTTGTAGTGTGCAAGATCTTCTAGTTGCAGCGTGAGCACTCTTAGTTGTGACACGTGGTCTCGTTCCCTGACCAGGGCTCAAACCTGGGCCCCCTGCATTGGGAGTGTGGAGTCTTAGCCGAGGACCACCAGGGAAGTCCCTATGGACAAATACTTGAGGAGACAGTAAAGAGACTTATGACTCATCTTGACTGTTATCACTCTTGTCAACTATAAGATGGCTTTACATTAGGTTACCTCCTCAATTACAATTTACACATAGTCACATGATGAGAAAAATTTGGTTTGCAAGTAAGTGTTCATATTCCTTCAGACTGTAAACAATCATGTCTTTCCATCTTCATATCCTTAACACTAAGCACATACTAGGTGTTCAAATATTTGTTGGGAAGAAAAATGAATGTCTTTGGCATTTAAAAACATGACCTTTCATCATGTTATATTATGCAAAAGTGATAAGACAAACTCTACCTGCAAAGAATCACACTTGTGCCCTCCCCAGGCAGAAGAAAAGGTAGAAAGGGCAAAGTCATGTAGGTACATAACAGATAAAAATCAGTGAGCACTGAGGATTAATTGCACACACGGTGGGGTAGGGTGTGCTTAGAGCCTTCTGGTTGTTAAGCCTCTCCAGATTATTGGCTCAAATTTGGGCAGGAAGGCAGTTCCAAGGGCCACTTCAGGCCAGAGTGGGAAGAGAATGAAGAGAAAGGAGTAACTTGGTGGTGGTGGTGGGGTGGGGGACGTGTAGAAAAGACAAAGACACAGGAAAACTGTAGAGTGGGAGGGAAGTGAATGGAAGGAACAAGGAGCCTTAGAGGACAATAAAGCAGAAAGATTCCTATTTCAGCCTGTTAGTTGAGCACCATAAAATCTTTGTCCCCAGCCCATACTCTCTCCTGAACCCCAACTGCTTTGCTTTCTAGACATATCAACCCTGAGGACAACAGACTCTTCAAAGTTGACAAGCATAACACCAAATTCACCTTCCTCTGCTCTGACTCAGACCTGCATCTCTTATTGGGTTTGTTATACCTTTAATCTAAAAACTAAAGTCATCCTTGACTTGTTTGCTTTCACCCTGCCACACAATCCTGACACTAGCTAGACAAGTTACATTTAACAGGCTAGGTGCACATTCTTCCACAAGGCTGTCCTTACTTTAGATTTCAGCTACATGTTCAGGGGTTACTATGTCACATGCTAAAGAAAGCTGAGCACCGAAGAATTGATGTTTTTCAGCTGTGGTGTTGGAGAAGACTCTTGAGAGTCCCTTGGACTGAAAAGAGATCAAATCCTAAAGGAAATCAATCCTGAATATTCATTGGAAGGACTGATGCTGAAGCTCCAATACTTTGGCCACCTGATGCGAAGAACTGACTCATTAAAATAGACCCTGGTGCTGGGAAGACTGAAGGCAGGAGGAGAAGGGGATGACAGAGGATAAGATGGTAGGATGACATCACCGACTCAAAGGACATGAGTTCGAGTAAGCTCTGGGAGTTGGTGATGGACAGGGAAGCCTGGCGTGCTGCAGTCCATGGGGTCAAAAACAGTCAGACATGATTGAGCGACTGAACTGAACTGACTGATGTCATATGCACTTCTGACCAACTGGCTATAAATTGGAGGGTCTCCCATGACCTTTTCAGATTTGATCATTTGCTAGAATGACCCTCAGGAAAGTGCTATGCTTCTGATTACAGTTCATGATAAGAACATAAAAATCAGGACCAGCACAAAGAAGAATCGCAGGTGAAGGCCCTAAGTGTGAAGTTTCTGTGTTTTCAGGATGCATCACCCTCCCAATACATCAATGTGCATCACTAGCCATAAAACTCACTAAAGTCTCAGTGTCCAGAGTTTTTACTGGTATTAGGGTTTCGTTAGAGAGGCATTGGTTGCTGGATTCCTTGGCCATGTGATAGAAATAATTCTAATCTCTCTTCCCCTCCCCAAAGTTCAGAGGTCTAGCATATATCACTTGGCTCAAAGCTTCAATCTCCAAACTGCATGACTGGTCCTTCTGGTGTGGCCAGTCCCTATCTTGAAACTTTCTAGGGGCTCACAATGAGTCACCTTATTAGCATAACTCAATTGTGGTCCAAGGGCCCCACCATGAATAATAAAGACACTACTGTCACTTGGGAAATTCCAGATTTCAAGATTACCTGTAAGAAACTAGGGACAAAAGCCAAATTCTTCATTGTACAAAAGACCTCCGCTGCCAGTCCATTACTAAGCGGTGCCAATCTCCATCCTACATATCTTTTCAATAGAGCTCCCTCATTCCATCCCTACTCTTTCAGGTCTTTGTAGGCGCTTATGTGACTTCCCTGGTGGTTCAGATGATAAAGCATCTGCCTACAATGCGGGAGACCTGGGTTCAATACCTGGGTTGGTAAGATCTCCTGGAGAAGGAAATGGCACCCCACTCCAGTACTCTTGCCTGGAAAATTCCATGGACGGAGGAGCCTGGTAGGCTGCAGTCCATGGGGTCGCAAAGAGTCGGACACAACTGAGCGACTTCAATGTCAATGTCAATGTATGTGGACTATAGCCATAGTCTCCTAACTGGTCACCTTACTCTCTCACCAAGCCATCCTTTGCTCTACTATCAGAATTGTAATTATAAAAACCCACTCAGATATGCAGATGACACCACCCTAATGGCAGAAAGTAAAGAGGAACTAAATAGCCTCTGGATGAAGGTGAAAGAAGAGAGTGAAAAAGCTAGCTTAAAACTCAACATTCAGAAAACGAAGATCATCGCATCTGGTCCCATCACTTCGTGGCAAGTAGATAGGCAAACAATGGAAAGAGTGACAAACTTTATTTTCTTGGGCTCCAAAATCACTGTGGATGGTGACTGCAGCCATGAAATTAAAAGGCCCTTGCTCCTTGAAAGAAAAGCTATGACAAACCTAGAGTTCAGTGTTTGGTGTTAGTCTCTCAGTTGTATCTGACTCTTTGTGACACCATGGACTGTAGCCCACCAGGCTCCTCCATGGGACTTTCCAGGCAAGAGTACTGGAGTGGGTTGCCATTTCCTTCTCCAGAGGATTTTCCCAACCTAGATAGCATATTAAAAAGCAGAGACTTTGCCAACAAAGGTCCGTATAATCAAAGCTCTGGCTTTTCCAGTAGTCATGTATGGATGTGAGAGTTGGACAATAAAGGAGGCTGAGTGCCCAAGAATTTATGCTTTCGAATTTTGGTGCTGGAGAAGACTCTTGAGAGTCCCTTGGAAGATCAAAGCAGTCAATACTAAAGGAAATCAACCATGAATATTCACTGAAAGGACTGATGCTGAAGCTGAAGCTCCAATACTTTGACCACTTGATGCAAAGAGCCTACTCATTGGAAAGGACCCTGATGTTGGGAAAGATTGAGGGCAGGAGGAGAAGAGGATGAAAGAGTATGAGATGGTTGGATGGCATCATCAACTCAATGGACATGAGTTTGAGCAACCTCCAGGGGATAGTGAAGGACAGGGAAGCCTGGAGTGCTTTAGTCCATGGGGTCACAAAGAATTGGACATGACTGAGTCCAACAACAAACCTAGGAGATTAAATCAAGATGGTGGCATGGAAGGATGTGTGCTCATCTCTTCCTGTGAGAGTACAGAAATTGCAACTAGCTATTGAATAATCATCCACAGAAGGGTGCTGGAACCCACCATAAAAGATACCCCACTTCCAAAGACAAAAGAGAAGCCACAACAAGACGGTAGAAGGGGTGAAATTATGATAAAATTAAATGCCACACCTGCTGGGTGGGCAACCCACAAACTGGAGAACAATAATACCTAAGAAGTTCTCCCACTGTTGTGAAGGTTCTGAGCTCTATCTCTAGCTTCCCAGCCTGAGGATCCAGTAAGGGGACTATAAATCTCCAGGGAATCTGACTTTGAAGGTCAGTGGGATTTGATTACAGGAATTCCACAGGACTGGCTGAAACAGAGACTCCACTCTTAGAGGGCACAAGCAAAATCTTGTGTGCACCAGGACCCAGAGTATTATCTCCTAGATGAAAGAACAAGATAAAACCCCAGAAAAATAAGTGGAGATAGTCAATCTTCCAGAAAAAGAATTCAAAATAATGATAGTACAGATGATCCAGGATCTTGGGAAAAGAATAGAAATGATGCAAGAAATGTTTAACAAAGACTTAGAAGAACCAAGGAACAAGCAAACAGAGATGAACAATACACTAGAAGGAATCAATAGAAGAATAACTTCCAGGATAAGTGACCTGGAAGACAGAATGGTGGAAAATCACTGCCACAAAACAGAATGTAGAAAAAAGAATGAAAAACATGAAGACAGCCTAAGAGTCCTCTGGGACAACATTAAACATATCAACATTCACTCTATAGGAGTCTGAGAAGAAGAAGAGAAAGAGAAAGGACCCAAGAAAATATTTGAAGAGATAATAGCTGAAAACTTCCCTGACATGGGAAAAGAAATTATCAACCAAGTCTAGGAAGCACAGAGAGTCCCAGGCAGGATATCCCCAAGGAGGAACACATTGAGACACATAATAATCAGACTGACAAAAGTTAAAGACAAGATAAAGTATTAAAAGCAACAAGGGAAAAATGATAAATAACATACAAGGGAACTCCCATCAGATTATCAGCTGATTTCTCAACAGAAACTCTACAAACTAGAAGGGTGGCATGATATATTTAAAGTGATAAAAAGGAAGAAGCTGCAGCCAAGTTTACTCTACCCAGCAAGACTCAGGTTCAGATTCAATGGAGAAATCAAAAGCTTTCCAGCAAGCAAAATTTAAAAGAATTCAGCACTACCAAACCATCTTTACAACAAATGTTAAAGGAACTTCTCTAGGCAGGAAACACAAGAGAAGAAAGAGACCTACAAAGAATAAACCCAAAATAATTAAGAAAATGGATCATACATATTAGTAATTAACTTAAATGTAAAAGGATTAAGTGCATCAACCAAAAGACACAGACTGGCTAGGAGGATAAAAACATGTGCAGGTATATACTTCTACTTAACACATCACTCTACTTAACCCCCTAAATTGTGTGTAATTATTTTATAAAGTGAAAGTCGCTCAGTCCTATCTGACTTTTTGAGACCCCATGGACTATACAGTCCATGGAATTCTCTAGGCCAGAATACTGGAGTGGGTAACCTTTCCCTTCTCCAGGGATCTTCCCAACCCAGGGATTGAATCCAGGTCTCTGTATTACAGGCGGATTATAATTGCAAGCCATAATGGAAACATGATTAGCCTAACAGTATACTGTAATTATCTTTTACCTTTTGTCTGGCTATTAACTGTGAAAACTTTTAATTCTGTGATTCAGTTCAGTTCAGTTCAGTTGCTCAGTCATGGCCGACTCTTTGCAAACCCATGGACTGCAGCACGCCAGGCTTTCCTGTCCATCACCAACTCCCACAGCTTATTCAAATTCATGTCCATAGAGTCAGTGATGCCATCCAACCATCTAATCCTCTATTGTCCCCTTCTCCTCCTGCCTTTAATCTTTCCCAGCATCAGGGTCTTTTCCAATGAGTCAGTTCTTCGCATCAGGTGGCCAAAGTATTAGAGCTTCAGCTTGAGCATCAGTCCTTCCAATGAATATTCAGGACTGATTTCCTTTAGGATGGACTGGCTGACTCTCCTTGCAGTCCAAGGGACTCTCAAGAGTCTTCTTCAACACCACAGTTCAAAAGCATCAATTCTTCGGCACTGAGCTTTCTTTATAGTCCAACTCTCCATACATGACTACTGGAAAAACCATAGCTTTGACTAGACAGACCTTTGTTGGCAAAGTAATGTCTCTGCTTTTGAATATGCTGTCTAGGTTGGTCATAGCTTTTCTTCCAAGGAGCAAGTGTCTTTTAATTTCATGGCTGCAGTCACCATCTGTGGTGATTTTGGAGCCCAAAAAATAAAGTCCGTCACTGTTTCCATTGTTTCCCCTTGTATTTGCCATGAAGTGATGGGACTGGATGTCATGATCTTAGTTTTCTGAATGCTGAGTTTAATTTTGTGATTATGTAACTAATATTCATTTTAATACCATTGTATCATGATTGGTTAAGAGAAAATAATTGACTTCTATATCACTAAAACAACCATTTAATGGAAAAACCTGTAATCACTTTTTTTTTTTTCCTGTGGCTGCCAATCAGGCAGTTCTCCTTGGTCACTTTATTTTTTTTAATTTTATTTTTAAACTTTACAATATTGTATTAGTTTTGCCAAATATTGAAATGAATCCGCCACAGGTATACCTATGTTCCCCATCCTGAACCCTCCTCCCTCCTCCCTTCCCTACCCTCCCTCTGGGTCGTCCCAGTGCACCAGCCCCAAGCATCCAGTATCGTGCATTGAACCTGGACTGGTGACTCGTTTCATACATGATATTATACATGTTTCAATACCATTCTCCCAAATCTCCCCACCCTCTCCCTCTCCCACAGAGTCCATAAGACTGATCTATACATCAGTGTCTCTTTTGCTGTCTCGTACACCGGGTTATTGTTACCATCTTTCTAAATTCTATATATATGCATTAGATACTGTATTGGTGTTTTTCTTTCTGGCTTACTTCACTCTGTATAATAGGTTCTAGTTTCATCCATCTCATTAGAACTGATTCAAAAGTATTCTTTTTAATGGCTGAGTAATACTCCATTGTGTATATGTACCACAGCTTTCGTATCCATTCATCTGCTGATGGGCATCTAGGTTGCTTCCATGTCCTGGCTATTATAAACAGTGCTGTGATGAACATTGGGGTACACGTGTCTCTTTCCCTTCTGGTTTCCTCAGTGTGTATGCCCAGCAGTGGGATTGCTGGATCATAAGGCAGTTCTATTTCCAGTTTTTTAAGGAATCTCCACACTGTAATCACTTTTAAAAATCCAGATGCACAGTAGAATTATCTAGGAAATTTTTGAAAAATACAAATGCCAAGATATTGTTTTTTTTTCCTCCAAAGCTCCAGAGGTAATTCCAATGAGCAGTCATGTTTAAAAACAAATGGACTATATGATGACCTTTACTTTTATCTAGTTTGTTTCATTTTTTCTATTTCATATTCAATGCTCCCATTTCATTAGTTTATGTTTTCTAATTTCTCCATTTCTTTTTGTTGTTGTTCTTTCTCAAGGCTTTATCAAGTGTAGTAGAAAAGCTTTTGTATATGTATGTGTGTGTGTGTGTGTGTGTGTATATATAGAGAGAGTAAGTATAATATATGTATTTTAGAAAACTTCTGAATTTTTGCCTAGCTAAAAAATTCATGACATTTTGAGTCTCCTTGTTTGACTTAATATAAATAGAATACTAGATTTGTAAATTTATAGTCACTCAAAACTTTGATATAGTTCCATTTATTCTGGCATCTAGTATTAGTGATAAAAGTCTAGAAAATTTATTATTTTAGTGATTTGTAAAAAAACATTTGAATGAGAAACTTCTAGGGCTTCCCTCATAGCTCAGTTGGTAAAGAATCTGCCTGCAATGCATGAGATCCTGGTTTGATTCCTGGGTCAGGAAGATGTGCTGGAGAAGGGATAGGCTACCCACTCCAGTATTCTTGGGCTTCCCTTGTGGCTCAGCTGCTAAAGAATCCACCTTCAATGTGGAGACCTGGGTTTGATCCCTGGTTTGGGGAAGATCCCCTGGAGAAGGGAAATGCTACCCACTTCAGTATTCTGGCCTGTAGAACTCCATGGACTGTATAGTCCATGGGGTCACAAAAGAGTCAGACATGACTGAGTGACTTTCACTTCACTTCACCTCAGAAACTTCTAATCCAATTTTGAAAATATAAAGAAATATTATGTTGAAAAAAACAGGAAATTAACATGTGATACAGTATATTTCCGCCAGCAATGTGGGAGACCTGGGTTCGATCCCTGGGTTGGGAAGATCCCCTGAAGAAGGGAAAAAGGCATACCCACTCCAGGATTCTGGCCTGGAGAATTCCATGGAATCTATAGTCCATGGGGCCGCAAAGAGTCAGATACGACTGAGCAATTTTCACTTTTACTTTCACAGTATTATTAACTAAAGTACAGATTTTGTTCAAATTTCAGAAAATTTTATACTAGTGTTCATTCTCTTTTCATTTCTCTTCTGTTACAAATATTTTCTAATTTTCCTTGTTATGTCTCCTTAGAAACACCCATTATTTAAAAGTGGACATTTATTGCAGCACTGTTTATAATAGCCAGGACATGGAAGCAACCTAGATATCCATCAGCAGATGAATGGATAAGAAAGCTGTGGTACATATACACAATGGAGTATTACTCAGCCATTAAAAAGAATACATTTGAATCAGTTCTAATGAGGTGGATGAAACTGGAGCCTATTATACAGAGTGAAGTAAGCCAGAAGGAAAAACATAAATACAGTATACTAACGCATATATATGGAATTTAGAAAGATGGTAACAATAACCCGGTGTACGAGACAGCAAAAGAGACACTGATGTATAGAACAGTCTTATGGACTCTGTGGGAGAGGGAGAGGGTGGGAAGATTTGGGAGAATGACATTGAAACATGTAAAATATCATGTAAGAAACGAGTTGCCAGTTCAGGTTCGATGCACGATACTGGATGCTTGGGGCTAGTGCACTGGGACAACCCAGAGGGATGGTATGGGGAGGGAGGAGGGAGGAGGGTTCAGGATGGGGAACACATGTATACCTGTGGCGGATTCATTTTGATATTTGGCAAAACTAATACAATTATGTAAAGTTTAAAAATAAAATTAAATTAAAAAAAAAGTGGACATTTAATTTCCAAATATATGGGGTTTTTGAAGTATCTTTATATTAATTTCTCATTTTGGTATTAATGTCTCATTTAAATGTTTCTTTCTCTGCAATTGCTCTCTGTGGTTTTTTAGTCTTTTAACCTTCTTGAGGCTTTCAATAGCTCAATCAAAGATCTTTCTGGCTAAATCAAAGATTTCTGTGGCTAAATCAAAGATCTCACATTGCACTTGAAAATATGTGGGTTATTTTCAAGTATCTTTTGATATTGATTTCTAAGATAATTACACAGTTATAAGAGAACAGACTGTGTATACTTCTTTTACATGTCTGGATATGTTTCTGTGTCTCCTGGTTTATAGTTATGGGAACTTGAATAAATTTGTACCCTTCTGTTGTGTGAAAATTGTATAAATCTTAATTATGTTGAATTGGTTCATAGTGCTTTTCAGGTCTACTATATCTTTCTACTTTTCTGTCTATTCATTCTATTAATTTTTGAGAGTTTGATATTGAAACTCCAACTAAAAACCTTAATTTATCTACTTGAAATAATAATTGGTATAGGGGAACTATATGTAACTTTGTTCTGTATTTTCCAAGTCTCCTGTAAATGTGTCACCATACTTTCATAATTTAAAAAATTAAAAAAAAATTAAAAATAAAACCCCAATCTGATCACATTCATTTCTTGCACAAAATCTCTCAGTGGCTTCCAATTGCCTATAGCAGCACTGCCCAACAAAAATATAATGTGAGCTGAACACATAATTTTAAAGGTTCTAGTAGCCACATTTTTAAAAACTGAAAAGGAACAAGTGAAGTTAATTTTAATAGTGTACTGTATTTAACTAACCTATCCAAAATACCAACATTTCAATATGTATCTTTCTATTTTATACTATTTCCACTTTAATTTACATCAATGAAATAAAACAAAAAATTCTGCCCTTCAGTTGCACTGGACACATTTCATGTACTCAAGAGCCATATGGTTCATGGCTATCCTACTGGAATACTACAAGGTTAGCTTCCTGCCTGTGATATAAAGTCCTTCACATGCTGCCTCCTGCCTGCATGTCATCCTGCTTTCTCCTTTCCATCCCTCCTGCCGCCAACTCAGATACTTTCTTCTCTGACCACACTGAAGCACTTCCCTCAGACAGACCAAACTCTTTCCTACTTCACACCTTTACAGACACACACTTAACTGTCTGCCTTAAAACCTGTCTCTCGCCTGTGCCAGGAAATGTCACATATGTTGTTGAATATTAAACCCCAACTTTGTCTCCTCTGTGAAGAATTCTCAGACCCTCCAGGCTGAGTCAGTCATGCTCACTGCTGAGCTTCGATGGTGATTTAATATCTCTATTTGAGCAAACCATATTTTCTGCATCAAAGATTGCAACTCATGATTTGACACATCAATTGACAACTAGGCAGACTATTTGAAAATCAATTTTGTGATTATAATACTTACCATGTTATATTGGTTCCAGTATAACATGGACTTCCCTGGTGGCTCACACGGTAAAGCATCTGCCTACAATGCAGGAGACCTGGGTTCAATCCCTGGGTCGGGAAGATCCCTGTAGAAGGAAATGGCAACCCACTCCAGTATTCTTGCCTGGAGAATCCCATGGATGGAGGAAGTTGGTAGGCTACAGTCCATGGGGTCACAAAGAGTTGGACACGACTGAGCGACTTCACTTCACTTCACTTCATGTTATATTGAAATTGTGTTTGTACATGCCTGGGTGGTTAGCTCCTCAAGGACACAGATTGCTCTTTACCTCTGTGTGCCCAGTTCTAGTTCAGTGCCTGCTGACTGCTGGCTCCTTCTCCACTTATTAGAGTCAACAGAACAGATCTCTAACCCTGGATACAGCAAATACTCCTGGGAGAGGAACTATACAGACCAGTTAGTTATATATACTGCAGTTCTTCCCCTTAACTTCCACTGCATGTTGCTTAATCAAAGCACTCTTAGAATATTTGTTCCTGTTCAAGGTATATGTAATTGATGACAATGAAAATTGTTACCAATTATACAAGAGTTTGTATTTTGACAGAGTTCAAAAACTCAAACTATTTAGATGAAATATGATGACAGAATGAGAGGCATCTTCCAACTAACAGCTGATCAGGGAAGTTTTCTGAAGTCTCTGAAAACATACCTCGGGCTTCCCTGGTGGCCCGTGGTTAGCAAGCTGCCTTGCAATGCAGAGGACAGCGGTTTGATCCCCGGTTCGGGAGAATCCTACCTGCCATGGGGGAACTGAGCCCGTGAGCCACAGCTGCTGAGGCCACGGGCAGCAGCTACTGAAGCCGGGCTCCACAACAAGAGACCCCATGGCAGTGAGAAGGCTGCGCGCTGCAACTCGAGAGGCGCTGCTGCTCATCGCAGCCGGAGAAAGCCCACATCCAGCGATTAAGACCCAGTGCATCTACAACTAAATATTAAAAAAAAAAAAAAGAATTTCCTTGCTTTAAAAATAAAGTGTTTCTCATTAAAAAAAAAAAAAAAACACACCTCATATAGGTACTACTGGATTCAAGATTAAGTCATTTAAAATATATATATATTCCATGGTATAACTGCTTTTGAAGTTTGAAGGTTTCTTACAAAACTAAACAGTCTGAACATACACTCCAGTAATCACATTCCTTGCTATTTATCTAAAAGAATTTAAAACATGTCACACAAAAATCTGCACACAGATCTTTGTTGCAGTTTTACAGAGAATTGCCAAAACTTGAAGGCAACCAGGATGCCCTTCAGTAGGTGAATGGATAAATAAACTGTGGCACATCCATACAATGGAATATTATTCAGCACAACAAGAAATGAGCTATGAATCCACAGGAAGACACGGAGGGATATTAAAAGCATATTATTAACCAAGGAAGACAATCTGCAAAGGCTACATACTCTATGATCCCAAACACGTTACATTCTGGAAAAGGCAGAACTATACAGACAGTAGAGAGCAGTTGGCTGGGGCTGGGGGTAGGGAGCAGTGAGTGGGCAGCACACACAGGATATTTTAGGCAGTGAAATTATTCTGCATGGTACTCCAATGATGGATGCATGTGCTTACGCATTTGTCAAAACCAATAGAATGTACACCAGGAGTGAACGCGAATATAAACTATGGATATTGGGTTACAGGGATGAGTCAATTTAGGTTCTTGTAACAAACGTGCCACTCTAAGGCAGGATGTTAATAGTGGAGGAGCTTAGGCATGTATGAGGGCAAGGGGTATATGGGGACCCTTTGTACATTCTGCTCAGTTTTTCTGTGAACCTAAAACTGCTCTAAAAAGTAAAGTCTTGGACTTCCCTAGTGGCCCAGTGGTGGGGACACTGTGCTTCCAATGCAGGGGGCGTGAGGTCAGCCCATGGGCCAGGAGCAAGGATTGCACATGTCCCATGGCAGGGCCAAAATAATAATAAAAGAAAAGGGAAGGGAAAAAAGTGTTGTTAAACAAATACTGTAAAATGAGGAAAATTCTGTACACGAGCTTCTCTGGTGCTTGAGGAAAAAGCAGCTTCTACACTCCCCAAGGCTGAGCAGCCTCTCTGCATCTCACCTAGGGTAAGGTAGGTACTCGGCTTCACTGACCACCCCCACCACATTCACTCACTTCCTTGTCTCCCCTCTAGACTGCAAGCCCCTTAAGGACAGGAGCTGTGTGTGATTCAGCATTGCATCCCCATTGCCTGGTATCTACTAGATGTTTAGTGTATGTATGCTTATTCACTGAATCAGAGCGTGGGCAGCTACAGAGCTGCCCTGAAGTGCACTTGAGCGAAGCCATAGCTCTGGATGCCTCACAGCACAGCCCTCTGGGAACGCGTCCTCTGAATCAGTAATACTCTGTCCTGAGAAGATGGGGCAACTGCTTCTGGTGGTATTGAGTTCTGCTTGAGACGCCACCTGAAAAAGAGAGCTGCTATTTCTGAAAATATCTCAGAAAAGGGAAAGTTAAAGCACCAGGTTGGCCTTCCTCTTTGGATGAGAAATATATTACACCAGCCAATGAAAAACTGACTAGGATCTGGCTGACCTAGTTTCAGGCCCAACTCCTTCCCTCACTGACTGTGTGAAGGTGGACGCATCTGCGAACCTCGTTCTCTGTAAACAGAATGAACAAACACTTGGGTTGGATGAGCCCGAAGCTCTCTTTTAACTTTGTGATTTAGTACAGCCCAACGGCAAATGAAATGCTTTTAGGCTTCATGGCCTGTGTCTTCCCTGAAGCAATTTACCAGCTATTCCTGCTATGTTTCCATTTGTCACCGTGTTAAAAATTGTTTGTAATGACTTTTACTTCTTGTATAGTGCTCATGTTCTCAGTTTGCCCTCACCCACACCTCACCCTAGATTAAAGGACGCTTTATACCCTCTTCTGCAGACTGCAGCTTCTGTCGTTCGCTTGCCTTTTGACTTTTGCCAGTGGAAAGCGCTGGCCGAGATCAGGTGGGCAGGAGAAGGGAAAGGCCATGGCTCATCCAAGTGAGCTAAGTCGTTTCAGTCGTGTCAAGACTGTTGGTGACCCTATGAACTGTAGAGTCCTAGGTTCCTCTGTCCATGGAATTCTCCAGGCAAGAATACTGGAGTGGGTTGCCATGTCCTTCTCCAGGGGAATCTTCCCAACCCAGGAATAAAATCCACATCTCCTACCTTGCAGGCGGATTCATTACCACTGAGCCACTGGTGAAACCCAAAGACCAGTTATTTCTTCCCTATTTTTTCTCTGCTATACTTGTTTTCTAAGGATCTTAAAACAAATTACCACAAACTGCGTGGCTTAAAACATTGGAAATATATTCCCCTCTCACAATTCTGGAGGCCAGATGTCTGAAATCAAGGTGTCAGCAGGGTTGATTCTTCCTGAGGCTCTTGGGGAGAACGCCTTTCATGCATTTCTCCTCACTTCTGGTGGTTCCTGGCAATCCTTGGTGCTCATTTCTTGGCTTGTTGATACATCACTACAATCTCCACCTCCATTTCCCCAAGGCTCTTTCCTTTGCGTGTTTCTATGTTTCAAGTCTCCCTCTCTAATCTTTAATAAGGACATTGGTCATTAGTGTCTGCCTAAATCCAAAATGATCTTTTCTTGAGATATTTGAAAACATTTGCCAAGACCCTATTTCCAAACTGCCTGAAGAACTATGGACAGAAGCTTGTAACACTGTACAAGACATAATGACCAAAAACATCTCAAAGAAAAAGAAATGCAAGAACGCAAAATGGTTATCTGAGGAAGCCTTACAAATAGCTGAGAAAAAAAGAGAAGTGAAAGGCAAAGGAAAAAGGGAAAGATATACCCAACTGAATGAAGAGTTCCAAAAATAGCAAAGAGAGATAAAAAAGCCTTCTTAAATGAACAATGCAAAGAAATAGAGGGAAACAATAGAATGGGAAAGACTAGAGATCTCTTTAAGAAAATCAGATATACAAAGGGAATATTTGATGCAAAGATAAGCACAATAAAGGACAGAAATGGCAAGGACCTAACAGAAGCAGCAGAGATTAAGAATAGGTGGCAAGACTACACAGAAGATCTGTACAAAAAAGGCCTTAATGACCCAGATAACCACAATGGTGTGGTCACTCACCTAGAGCCAGACATCCTGGAGTGTGAAGTCAAGTGGGCCTTAGAAAGCATTACTACGAACAAAGCTAGTGGATGTGATGAAATTCCAGCTCAGCTATTTCAAATCCTAAAAGATGATGCTGTGAAAGTGCTGCACTCAATATGCCAGCAAATTTGGAAAACTCCGCAGTGGCCTCAGGACTGGAAAAGGTCAGTTTTCATTCCAATCCCAAAGAAAGGCAATGCCAAAGAATGCTCAAGCTACCATACAGTTGCACTCACTTCACATGCTAGCACGATTATGATTAAAATCCTTCAAGCTAGGCTTCAGTAGTACATGAATGAAGAACTTCCAGATTTACAAGCTGGATTTAGAAAACACAGAGAAACCAGTGATCAAATTGTCAACATTTGTTTGATCATATAAAAAGCAAGAGAATTCCAGATAAACATCTGCTTCATTGATTACCCAAAACCTTTGTCTGTGTGGATCACAACAATCTGTGGAAAATTCTTAAAGAGATGGGCATACCAGAGTGCCTTATCTGCCTCCTGAGAAAACCAGTGTGCAGGTCAAGAAGCAACAGTTAGAACTGGACATGGAATACCTGACTAGTTCAAAATTGGGAAAGTAGTACATCAAGGCTGTATACTGTCACCCTGCTTATTTAAATTCTATGCAGAGTACATCATGAGAAACGCTGGGCTAGAAGAAAGCACAAGCTAGAATCAAGATTTCCAAGAGAAATATCAACAACCTAAGATATGCAGATGATATCACTCCAATGGCAGAAAGTGAAGAGGCACTAAACAGCCTCTTGATGAAAGTGAAAGAGAAGAGTGAAAAAAACTGGCTTAAAGCTCAACATTCAGAAAATGAAGATCATGGTATCTGGTCCCAAGACTTCATGGGAAATAGATGGGGAAAGAGTGGAGACAGTGTCAGACTTTATTTTTGGGGGCTCCAAAATCACTGCAGATGGTGATTGCAGCCATGAAATTACAAGACACTTACTACTTGGAAGGAAAGTTATGACCAACCTAGATAGCATATTAAAAATCAGAGACGTTACTTTGCCAACAAAGGTCCATCTAGTCAAGGATATGGTTTTTCCAATGGTCATATATGGATGTGAGAGTTGGACTGTGAAGAAAGCTGAGAGCCGAAACATTGATGGTTTTGAACTGTGGTGTTGGAGAAGACTCTTGAGAGTCCCTTGGACTGCAAGGAGATCCAACCAGTCCATCCTAAAGGAGATCAGTCCTGGGTGTTCATTGGAAGGACTGATGCTGAAGCTGAAAGTCCAATTCTTCGGCCACCTCATGTGAAGAGCTGACTCATTGGAAAAGACTCTGATGCTGGGAGGGATTGGGGGCAAGAGGAAGAGGGGATGACAGAGGATGAGATGGCTGGATGGCATCACTGACTTGATGGATGTGAGTGTGAGTGAACTCCGGGAGCTGGTGATGGACAGGGAGGCCTGGCGTGCTGCGATTCATGGGGCTGGAAAGAGTCGGACACGACTGAGCAACTGAACTATACTGAACTGATCTTTGGTTCAGCTGCTTCCAGGGCATTAACTTCCGAGCATATCCTGCTTGTCCTCCTTGCTGGGCTGAAGACAAGTCCTCAGACAGAGTTGTGGATACTTGCAGTAAGCAGCTCTGTCTTGTAGAGATGAATATTAAGTGGATTAGAGGTGGGGCATTAAATAACATCTGCTAAAGAAATTAATATCATTAAAGAAAAAGACAAAACCATAGACTTCCTTTCTATTTATTTGTCAGACTAAGTCAGATTGTATGTATTATCCAAAGGTCTTCCTTCTTCTATCCTTGCCACGGCTGAATGATGAGCAGAGTGTAACTCTCTCACACTATGGACTAGGGTGGCCAAGTGACCTGCATTTGTCCAGTGGAAAGTTAAAATATGTGATGGGAGCACAGACTCTAAACAGCCTAATCTCTGTGTTCATGTCATCTACCTTTACACATATAAGTACACTTTGGGGAACTGACCCTATAGAAATACAGAAGTATACAAATAAATTATGCAAAATGATAGTCTTATAGAATTGATTGTAAAGGTAAAAAAAAAAAAAAAAATGGAAGGAACCTAAATAGAAGAAAGGGTAAATAAGTTATAGTATATTCTTTTTTCCTGATTCTGATTTTGGCCACACAGTTTGGCATATGGAATCTTAGTTCCCAGTAAGGGATCAAACCCATGGCCCCAGGAGTGGAAGCGCAGAGCCTTAACCACTGGACCACCAGTGAAGTCCCCATATTATAGTATGTTTTCACTGTGAAATCTTATTCAGTATGTCTTTACATGGAAAGATGTGAATGGTATATAAAAAAGGAAAAGGCAATTGCAGGACTGTATAAAAGAAAAACCCCCCAAAATAAAACATATCTCTGGGCACTGCAATTGGGAGAAGCAGAGAAAAGCAAACTGCTGCTGATAGTTTTTTAAATGTCATATATAAAGCACATATAAGATGAAAAATGTAATGAGTGAAAGATAGAAAATAAAAGTGAGAGCTCCTTTCTTTCTTTAACACCAGTTCCCATACCACTGATAACAGTTTCTTGTAACTCATTTCAGAAAAAATATTTTAATATATATATTCACATAATATATGCATCTATTTATCAGTTCTTATAAAAATGTTACACATTGTGCTGCTTGTTCTTCTGCTTTTGATGACACAGAACTACCGTGCTCTTTCCATGAAGGCATTCTTATTCTACCATATTTAATTTAGTTAACTTGTCCCCTTCTTTTGAATGTTAGATGTGTCTAGCCTTTTGGTGTTGCAAAGCAATGTAGCAATAAACATTCTAGAACATATTTTTGCTAAATAATTGCAACTAAATGTATTGGGTAAGTTTCTGGCAGAAGGATTACTAGTGAAAGGGGATGGATATTTTTAATTCTGACAGGTATTGTCAGATTATCCTTCAGAAAGAATGCACCAATGTACATTTCCGCTAATTATTTATGAGACTGCTCATTTTCCCCTCAGGCTTGCAGTACTAGGAGTCATCAAACATTTCTATTTTCCAATCAGATCAGTAAAAAAAAAATTATATTGTTGTCATTGTAGTTTCTCTTATTTGCATATATTTAATTATGAGTGGAGTTTAATACCTTGTCACTTGTTTAGTGGATGGTCGTGTGTATTTTTCTATAAACATTAGTTTCTTCTGATCATTTTTCTCCTGGATTAGTCTTTTTTTTTTTTCAAACTTACACATATGAACTCTTTGATAATTGAGGAAATTTAACTTTTTACCATTTGCTTTGCAAATACATTTTTCCAGTTTGCCATTAGTCTTGGTTTATAGCATTTTCCTCCACACAGCTTTTTAAAATGATTATACGATTAAATAATTTTGTTTCTTAACAGCTTTGGATTTTGTTCTTACTTAAAACTGCCTTGCTTATCACAAATTATAAATTCTTCTAAAACTTTAATTTTTATGTTTAAAACATTGATGCAGCTAGAATTTTAGTGAAGCGAAGAATATTTACTTTAACTCTGTAAATATCTACACTGTTTGAGTTTTCTAAAATGAGCATGTGTTTGGTTCAGTAATTTAAATTCCAGTAAAGGAAAAAGGCAAGAAGATAAGCATAATAATCCAGAGGATAAGGATAAGACAGAAAGAGGGCTATTTTAATAGTTTTGGTCAGACACATTCATTTAATACATTGACCACCTATTATTTGCCAGGCCCAGTGCTAGTGCTGAAGACATAATAAGGGCCTAGATTGAAGGTTTGACAATGGTAATGGGAAGGAGGGGAAAGATTGATGAAAGTATTTTAGCTCACAGAAGAATCACCATGGCAACAGGAGCCTGAATCATCACTATGGAGACACAGTGCTTGAAATTATGACTAGAGGGCTACTGTGCCTCTGTTGGTGAGGATTTTGAAAAAGGCAAACAAGTATGTTACAGATGTTTCAAAATGACACTGTTTCATGCTTAGTTGAGGTTACTGCTTTGCTTTTTCCCAGTGCTCTGTTTCAGAGAGGCTAGACACAAAAGAGTTCAAAGACAACATAGATTAAGACAAGCACAAGTTTTTTTGATCATTGCTACTCATGAATGCACCAGCCAGGGAAGAGTGTTATATTCAAAGCCTTGTATTTCCTAACCACTATGACATGTGTTACATATAAAGTGACCTGGCATCCTGGACTTCTGATCTCCAGGCTGCTTAGTTGTTGGAGACGCTGCTCAGACATTTTCTCCTCTGCAGCAACATGAAAGACTTCTGTCCAGTACTTAAAGCCTAAGAGAAACTTATATATGGTTGGGAATGAGGCTTAATTTTAATATGATATTCATCCATGGTTTGATCTATAACAGGCAAATTTGGGCTTGGAATATGGAATGAAGCAGGGCAAAGGCTAATAGAGTTTTGCCAAGAGAACGCAGTGGTCATAGCAAACACCCTCTTCCAACAACACAAGAAAAGACTCTACACATGGACATCACCAGATGGTCAACACCAAAATCAGATTGATTATATTCTTTGCAGCCAAAGATGGAGAAGCTCTATAAAGTCAGCAAAAACAAAACTGGGAGCTGACTGTGGCTCAGATCATGAACTCCTTATTGCCAAATTCAGACTTAAATTGAAGAAAGTAAGAAAAACCACTAGACCATTCAGGTATGACCTAAATGAAATTCCTTATGATTATACAGTGGAAGTGAGAAATAGACTTAAGGGCCTAGATCTGATAGATAGAGTGCCTGATGAACTATGGAATGAGGTTTGTGACATTGTACAGGAGACAGGGATCAAGACCATCCCCATGGAAAAGAAATGCAAAAAGGCAAAATGGCTGTCTGGGGAGGCCTTACAAATAGCTGTGAAAAGAAGAGAAGCGAAGAGCAAAGGAGAAAAGGAAAGATATAAGCATCTGAATGCAGAGTTCCAAAGAATAGCAAGAAGAGATAAGAAAGCCTTCCTCAGCGATCAATGCATAGAAATAGAGGAAAACAACAGAATGGGAAAGACTAGAGATCTCTTCAAGAAAATTAGAGATACCAAGGGAACATTCCATGCAAAGATAGGCTTGATAAAGGACAGAAATGGTATGGACCTAGCAGAAGCAGAAGATATTAAGAAGAGGTGGCAAGAATACACAGAACTGTACAAAAAAGATCTTCATGACCAAGATCATCACGATGGTGTGATCACTGACCTAGAGCCAGACATCCTGGAATGTGATGTCAAGTGGGCCTTAGAAAGCATCACTATGAACAAAGCTAGTGGAGGTGATGGCATTCCAGTTGAGCTATTTCAAATCCTGAAAGATGATGCTGTGAAAGTGCTGCACTCAATATGCCAGCAAATTGGGAAAACTCAGCAGTGGCCACAGGACTGGAAAAGGTCAGTTTTTATTCTAATCCCAAAGAAAGGCAATGCCAAAGAATGTTCAAAGTACCATCAATTGCACTCATCTCACACGCTAGTAAAGTAATGCTCAAAATTCTCCAAGCCAGGCTTCAGGATGTGAACTGTGAACTTCCAGATGTTCAAGCTGGTTTTAGAAAAGGCAGAGGAACCAGAGATCAAATTGTGAACATCTGCTGGATCATTGAAAAAGCAAGAGAGTTCCAGAAAAACATCTATTTCTGCTTTATTGACTACACCAAAGCCTTTGACTATGTGGATCACAATAAACTAGGGGAAATTCTGAAAGAGATGGGGATACCAGACCACCTGACCTGCCTCTTGAGAAACCTATACGCAGGTCAGGAAGCAACAGTTACAACTGGACATGGAACAGACTGGTTGCAAATAGGAAAAGGAGTACATCAAGGCTGTATATTGTCACCCTGCTTATTTGACTTCTATGCAGAGTACATCATGAGAAATGCTGGGCTAGAAGAAGCACAGCTGGAATCAAGATTGCCGGGAAAAATATCAGTAACCTCAGATATGCAGGTGACACCACCCTTATGGCAGAAAGTGAAGAGGAACTCAAAAGCCTCTTGATGAAAGTGAAAGAGGAGAGTGAAAAAGTTGGCTTAAAGCTCAACATTCAGAAAACAAAGATCATGGCATCTGGTCCCATCACTTCATGGGAAATAGATGGGGAAAGAGTGGAGACAGTGTCAGACTATATTTTTGGGGGCTCCAAAATCACTGCAGATGGTGACTTCAGCCATGAAATTAAAAGACACTTACTCCTTAGAAGCAAAGTTATGACCAACCTAGATAGCATATTGAAAAGCAGAGACATTACTTTGCCAACAAAGGTCCGTCTAATCAAGGCTATGGTTTTTCCGGTAATCATGTATGGATGTGAAAGTTGGACTGTGAAGAAGGCTGAGAGCCGAAGAATTGATGGTTTTGAACTGTGGTGTTGGAGAAGACTCTTGAGAGTCCCTTGGACTGCAAGCAGACCCATCCAACCAGTCCATTCTAAAGGAGATCAGTCCTGGGTATTCTTTGGAAGGACTGATGCTAAAGCTGAAACTCCAATACTTTGGCCACCTCATGCGAAGAGTTGACTCATTGGAAAAGACTCTGATGCTGGGAGGGATTGGGGGCAGGAGGAGAAGGGGACGACAGAGGATGAGATGGCTGGATGGCATCACCGACTCAATGGACATGAGTTTGGGTGAAGTCCCGTAGTTGGTGATGGACAGGGAGGCCTGGTGTGTTGCAATTCATGGGGTTGCAAAAAGTCGGACACGACTGAGTGAGTGAACTCAACTGAACTGAGTGACCTATTTGATTACAGCCTATATGTGATAAAATTCACATCAGTGCAGGAGAGGTCAAGTTTATCATCATGCCCAAATAATAATGCCTTTTGCCTATCCTGCCCATCCTGCCCATACCTTCTCACAGAACCTCCAGCCTCACTCTAAGGGGCACTGGGACCTTGGGCAATCTTGGGGTCAGAGGGCTTCATATAGGTTCCAAGGCAGTCCGTGACACCACTGGATTTTTGCCACTACCTAGCTGGATGCTGTTCCTTGCTCTGCCTGTGATCACTGTTCATGCAACCGCTGACCCCTTCCCAAAGTGCTCAGCCTAAAAGAGGTTTTTGCTCTCTTGCCAGTCCATCCTTAGACACTTCCCTGGTCCCCACAGCACAGCTCAAACCAGGTGTGCACTTTAGGTGTGAACTTTTTTTTCTTTTTATTTCTTGAAATTGAAGTATAGTTGACATACAATATTATACTAGTTTCAAGTGTACAACACAGTGATTTGACATTTATATATATTACAAATTGAACACCATGATTAGTTTAGTAACCATCTGTCACCATACAAAATTTTTTACAAAATTATTGATGGTAGTCCCTATGCTATACGTTACATTGCATGACATTTATTTTATAACTGGAAGTTTGTACCTCTTAATCTCATTCCCCTATTTCTCCCGATCCCTCACCTCTCTAGCCTCTAGCAAACACCAGTTCAATCTCTACATCTATGAGTCTGTTTCTGCTGTTTTATTTTTTAGATTCCACATATAAATGAAACCATACAGTATTTGTCTTTGTCTGACTTATTTAGCATAATACCCTCTAGGTCCATCTGTTACTGCAAATGGCAAGATTTCATTCTTTTTTATTGCTCAAGTCATATCCATTGTGTGTGTGTATACCACATCTTCTTTATTCATCTATCAACAACACTTAAGTTACTTCCATATCTTGGCTAACATAAATAGTGCTGCAATGAACATAGGTATGCATATATCTGATATAGGTATTGCTGCACCAGCTTTCCTGTATGGCCTCTTTTTTTCCATCCCTTCACTTTCAAACCATATATATCTTAGATCTGAAGAGAATCTCTTGAGATAGTATATGTATGTATATATATATATATATCTTATTTTTTATTCATTCAGCTATCCTATGTCTTTTGATTGAAGCACTCAGTCCATTTATATTCAAAATATTTATAGCTATGTACTTACTGTCATTTTGTTAATTGTTTTCTGATTGCTCCTGTTGTTCTTCTCTGTTTCTTCTTCTCATTATCTCTTCCCTTCTGACTTGATGATTTTCTTTAGTGTTATGTTTGTATTCCTTTCTCTTTATTTTTGGTGCGTCTATTACAGGATTTTGGACTGTGGTTACCATGAGATCCACATATAAACAACCTACGTTACAGTAGTTTATTTTAAGCTGGCAATTGCTTAAGTTCAAGCACATTCTAAAAGCACCATATTTTTACTCTGCCATCACATTTTATGCTTTGACATCACATTTTACATTTTTGTGTGTGTTTCACTTAGTTATAAGTGATTTTACTACTTTTGTCTTAATCATCATACTAGCTTTGTGGGCTTCCCAGGTGGCTCAGTGGTAAAGAATCCACAGGAGAATCTGCAGAAGGTGCAGGAAACACAGGTTTGATCCATGGGTTGGGAAGATCCCCCGGAGAAGGAAATGGCAACCCATTCCAGTATTCTTGCCTGGAAAAAAATCCCATGGACAGAGGAGTCTGGTGGGGTTGCAAAGAGTTGGATATGACTGAGCACACATGCATGAACACTTTAGCTTTGTAGGTAGGTGATCCACTATATGTTTGCTTTTACCTGTAATATATATATATATATTTTCATAATTTTCTTTTCTAAAGTTTTGGCCTTTTCTTTCCATTTAAAGAAGTCCCTTGAATGATTTCTTGTAGAGCTGGTTTAGTAGTGATGAACTCCTTTAGCTTCTGATTGTCTGGGAAACCGTCTCTCATTCAGTGCTGAATGATAACCTTGTGGGGTAGGTTTCTTGATTCTAAGTTTTATTTTTCCCTTTTAGCATTTTGAATTCATTGTGCTAGTCTCTTCGAGTCTGGGAAGTTTCTGCTGAAAAAAAGCAGCTGACTGTCTTATGAGGGTTCTCTTATATGTAACTAGTTGTTTTTCTTGTTCCCAGAAACAAGTTGTTTTGGCCGTTCCCAGTGGCTTGCAGGATCTCAGTTCTCCAACCAGAAACTGAACCTGGGCCATGGCAGTGAAAGCCCAGAATCCTAAGCACTAGGCCACCAGAGAACTCTCTCATGCTGCTTTTAAGATTCTTTATCTTTAACTTCTGACATTTTAATGTGTCTTTGTGTGGAACTCTTTGGGTTCAGCTTATTTAGAACTCTGTGCTTTGGGGACTTGGACATCTGTTTCCTTCACCAGATTAGTTTTTCAGGCATGTCCTTGTCCCTCTCTCTCCTTCTGGGACCCCCACAATATGAATGCTAGTACACTTGATGTTGTCCTATAGATCTCTTAAGTTACCCTCATTAAAAAAAAAAATCCTTTTCTCTTTGTGCAGTTATTGAATGATTCCCACTGTCCAGTGTTCCAGATCACCGGTTCATTCTTCTGTGCCTTCCAATATGCCGTTGATTCTCTAGCATAGTTTTCATTTTAGTTATTGTATTCTTTGGTTCTAATTGGTTCTTTTTTACATTTTTCTGTCTCTTTGTTGACGTTCTCACCAAGTTCATCCATTCTTTTCCCAAGTTCAGTAAGCATCTTTATAACTATTACTATGAACTCTTTATCTGATAAATTGCTTATCTCTGTTTCATTTAGTTCTTTTTTTTTTTTTTCTGAAGCTTTGTCTGGTTCTTTTGTTTGGAAAGTATTCCTTGGTCTTCTCATTTTGCCTAACTCTCTGTGTTTGTTTCTCTTTATTAGGTATATCAGCTATATCTCCTGATCTTGAAAGAGTGGTCCTATGTTAGAAAGTGTTCTGTGAAGGCTCAGTGGCACAACTCCCTGGTCGTCAGAGTCAAGTGCTCCAGGAATACCCCTTGTGTGGGCTTCATATGCCCTCTTGTTGTGGTTCGCTGTGATTGTTGTGGGTAGGTTGGTGGGCAGGGCTGGTCGCCTGGAGTGGGGACCTCTTTGGAGGCGTGCCTGTGATGGCCAAGGCAGCCCACCAGGTGGGGCAGGATGGGCTTTGGTGGGTGTGAAAAAACTCTAGGATAATCAAAAGTGAAATTTGCTCAATCATGTCTTACTCTTTGTGAACCCATGAACTGTAGCCTACCAGGCTCCTCTGTCCATGGAATTCTCCAGGCAAGAATACTTGAATGGGTAGCCATTCCTTTCTCCAGGGCATCTTCCTGACCCAGGGATCAAACCCAGGTCTCCTCCACTGCAGGCAGATTTTTTATCTTCTGAGCCACCAGTGAAGCCCCTAGGATAACCAAAGGGAAATTT
Organism: Bos mutus; assembly: GCF_027580195.1. Lineage (NCBI taxonomy): Eukaryota > Metazoa > Chordata > Mammalia > Artiodactyla > Bovidae > Bos > Bos mutus. Next base: position 10,853,921 of record NC_091619.1, on the reverse strand, counting down.
AAATTTGGATACCAGATGAGACTGCTTTTGGGGCCAAGGCCCAGGCTCAGCCTCTTCCATGTGACAGAGGCCAGTTGCCTCCATTCTGGAATGCCCTTAACAAGAGTCAATTCCTAGGAAGGTTGATAAGAAGTCCGGGGTCCCTGAGGAGGAGAAAGGGGTATGGGGCTCTCAAGGAAGAGATACAGGTCTGGAATTCTCAAGGAGGAGGAAAGGACAAACACCTTTTTTTCCCTCTACATTCCTTAGTCTTAGTCACATGAAGCTTTTTTTTTTTTTTTTTTTTTCTTTAAGCCTGGAACTGATGATTACACAACAAAAAACTGGGTTCAAACTCTGTTCTAAGGAGTATATAACAACAATGTATCCTGCCTAAGGACAGTTTCTCCTTCTTGAAAACTTTCTAACTAATCCTGTTATTTTAGAATGCATATTATGGGAGTTTGACCACTTCCAATTTGCCTTGATTCATGGACCTGACATTCCAGGTTCCTATGCAATATTGCTCTTTACAGCATCGGACCTTGCTTCTATCACCAGTCATATCCACAGCTGGGTATTGTTTTTGCTTTGGCTCCATCCCATCATTCTTTCTGGAGTTATTTCTCCACTGATCCCCAGTAGCATATTGGGCACCTACTGACCTGGGGAGTTCCTCTTTCAGTATCCTATCATTTTGCCTTTTCATACTGTTCATGGGGTTCTCAAGGCAAGAATACTGAAGTGGTTTGCCATTCCCTTCTCCAGTGGACCATATTCTGTCAGACAAGAGATGGCAAGAGTGAATGTCGACATTCTAGGAATCAGTGAACTAAAATGGACTGGAATGGGTGAATTTAACTCCGATGATCATTATATCTACTACTGTGGGCAGGAATCCCTCAGAAGAAATGGAGTAGCCATCGTGGTCAACAAAAGAGTCTGAAATGTAGTACTTGGATGCAATCTCAAAAATGACAGAATGATCTCTGTTTGTTTCCAAGGCAAACTATTCAAATATCACAGTAATCCAAGTCTATGCCTCAACCAGTAACGCTGAAGAAGCTGAAGTTGAATGGTTCTATGAAGACCTATAAGACCTTTTAGAACTAACACCCCAAAACATGTCCTTTTCATTATAGGGGACTGGAATGCAAGTGTAGGAAGTCAAGAAACACCTGGAGTAACAGGCAAATTTGGCCTTGGAATATGGAATGAAGCAGGGCAAAGACTAATAAGAGTTTTGCCAAGAAAATGCACTGGTCATAGCAAACACCATCTTCCAAAAACACAAGAGAAGACTCTACACATGGACATCACCAGATGGTCAACACCAAAATCAGATTGATTATATTCTTTGCAGCCAAAGATGGAGAAGCTCTATATAGTCAATAAAAACAAGACCAGGAGCTGACTGTGGCTCAGATCATGAACTCCTTATTGCCAAATTCAGACTTAAATTGAAGAAAGTAGGGCATACCACTAGACCATTCAGATGTGACCTAAATCAAATCCCTTATACAGTGGAAGTGAGAAATAGACTTAAGGGCCTAGATCTGATAGATAGAGTGCCTGATGAACTATGGAATGAGGTTCGTGACATTGTACATGAGACAGGGATCAAGACCATCCCCATGGAAAAGAAATGCAAAAAGGCAAAATGGCTGTCTGGGGAGGCCTTACAAATAGCTGTGAAAAGAAGAGAAGCAAAAAGCAAAGGACAAAAGGAAAGATATAAGCATCTGAATGTAGAGTTCCAAAGAATAACAAGAAGAGATAAGAAAGTCTTCCTCAGCGATCAATGCGAAGACATAGAGGAAAACAACAGAATGGGAAAGACTAGAGATCTCTTCAAGAAAATTAGAGATACCAAAGGAACATTTCATGCAAAGATGGCTCGATAAAGGACAGAAATGGTATGGACCTAACAGAAGCAGAAGATATGAAGAAGAGGTGGCAAGAATACACAGAAGAACTGTACAAAAAAAGATCTTCATGACCCAGATAATCACAATGGTGTGATCATCCTGGAATGCGAAGTCAAGTGGGCCTTAGAAAGCATCACTATGAACAAAACTAGTGGAGGTGATGGAATTCCAGTTAAGCTATTTCAAATCCTGAAAGATGATGCTGTGAAAGTACTGCACTCAATATGCCAGAAAACTGGGAAAACTCAGCAGTGGCCACAGGACTGGAAAAGGTCAGTTTTCATTCCAATCCCAAAGAAAGGCAATGCCAAAGAATGCTCAAACTACCACACAATTGCACTCATCTCACACTCTAGTAAAGTAATGCTCAAAATTCTCTAAGCCAGGCTTCAGCAATATGTGAACCGTGAACTTTCAGATGTTCAAGCTGGTTTTAGAAAAGGAAGAGGAACCAGAGATCAAATTGTGAACATCTGCTGGATCACGGAAAAAGCAAGAGAGTTCCAGAAAAACATCTATTTCTGCTTTATTGACTACGCCAAAGCCTTTGACTGTGTGGATCACAATAAACTGTGGAAAATTCTGAAAGAGATGGGAATATCAGACCACCTGACCTGCCTCCTGAGAAATCTGTATGCAGGTCAGGAAGCAACAGTTAGAACTGGACATGAAACAACAGTCTGGTTCCAAATAGGAAAAGGAGTACATCAAGGCTGTATATTGTCACCCTGCTTATTTAACTTATATGCAGAGAACATCATGAGAAATGCTGGACTGGAAGAAACACAAGCTGGAAGCAGATTGCAGGAAGAAATATCAATAACCTCAGATATGCAGATGACACCACCCTTATGGCAGAAAGTGAAGAAAAACTAAACAGCCTCTTGATGAAAGTGAAAGTGGAGAGTGAAAAAGTTGGCTTAAAGCTCAACATTCAGAAAACAAAGATCATGGCATCCGGTCCCATCACTTTATGTGAAATAGATGGGGAAACAGTGGAAACAGTGTCAGACTTTATTTTTTTGGGCTCCAAAATCACTACAGATGGTGATTGCAGCCATGAAATTAAAAGACACTTACTCCTTGGAAGGAAAGTTATGGCCAACCTAGATAGCATATTCAAAATTAGAGACATTACTTTGCCAACAAAGGTCCATCTAGTCAAGGCTATGGTTTTTCCTGTGGTCATGTATGGATGTGAGAGTTGGACTGTGAAGAAGGCTGAGCGCTGAAGAATTGATGCTTTTGAACTGTGGTGTTGGAGGAGACTCTTGAGAGTCCCTTGGACTGCAAGGAGATCCAACCAATCCATTCTGAAGGAGATCAGCCCTGGGATTTCTTTGGAAGGAATGATGCTAAAGCTGAAACTCCAGTACTCTGGCCACCTCATGTGAAGAGTTGACTCATTGAAAAAGACTCTGATGCTGGGAGGGATTGGGGGCAGGAGGAGAAGGGGACGACAGAGGATGAGATGGCTGGATGGCATCACTGATTTGATGGACGTGAGTCTGAGTGAACTCCAGGAGTTGGTGATGGACAGGGAGGCCATGCTGTGATTCATGGGTTTGCAAAGAGTCGGACAGGACTGAGGGACTGAACTGAACTGAACTAATTATGGGAGTGGATCTGGTAAGATCTTTCTATTGCTAGTTCTAATCCTGTCATCTTAAAATGTAAATTATGGGAGTGGGTCTGTTAAGATCTTTACAACCTTCTTTACAACCTTGAGACATTTTTTTGATTTATTGTAATAACCAATTAAAAAAGTATGACTCCCTTGCTTAGACTAGTGATGGGGCCTTCTCCGTCACCTTCTGATGTCTGTGTCAGAAGCTTTCTCTGTGCCTTTTCATTCTTTAATGAAACTCTGCTCCACAAAAGCTCTTGCATGATCAAGTCTGGTCCCTGGTCCCGAAGCTAAATCTTCTTCAGCGATCACAAATCTGACACTGTTCACCGTAAGCTATCAAACATGTGTCTATTCCTCTTTATAAAGTGATTTTGTAAAATTTATTTCTAATGTGAGCTTAGCAATCATCTTGGAACTTGCTGCCTGTCATTCAGTCAGGTCAGTTTTCAGGTTTACCAGGAGTGTTTGGGGTGCCCAACTCACAGGCTTCTACCCTGGCTGGTGGTGTCTTGCACTGTGAAGCACTTATTAACATTTGGGGGAAAATTATGAGGAATGGCTGCACACTGGAATCACCTGTGAGCTTTGAAAAATACTGGCATCTGTGTTCCATTCCGCAGACATGCTAATCTAATCAATTTGGAGTATGCCTGGGCATGGAGTTGTTTTAAGTTTTCCCAAGTGATTCTAACACCGAAGTTGAGAAACTGCTCTTATTAAAGTTATAATGGGGCAATTAAACAGAAATTATTCTCTAATAGAGCAATCAAAGTTCAGTAATCTTTGGCTATGACAGTTTCCAGAAATGGAGAGTCAGCTCCTTATCTTTCACAGGCTCTGTTCATTGTGAAAGTGAAAGTGAAGTCACTCAGTCATGTCCCACTCTTTGCAACCCCATGGAAAGAGTTGGACATGACTGAGCGACTTCACTTTCACTTTCACTATGAAAAGAGCCTATGAAAGGTAGCTCATGTCTTTCATAGGCTCCCCTGGAATTCCCATAGCAACCAGCTGGATTCCTTTGTCTTGGTCTGATTGATTCCCAGGCATCCCCTAGGATACCGTTGGAAACCACTGGAATAGTCTAGACATTAGACTAATTTTTGTGGTATATTAAGTGCTTGGTAAATGCTTATTAACCTTATTATCTGATCAGAAACTGGCTCTGCTGGGTTTCTGAACACACTCAGTGTTCTCTTTCCATTGGCACATAGGAGCAGAAAAGGCTGGGAAAGATTGAAGGCAAGAGGGGGTGACAGAGGATGAGATGGTTGGATAGCGTCACTGACTAGACATGAGTTTGAACAAACTCAGGGAGATAGTAAAGGTCAGGGAAGCCTGGTGTGCTGCAGTTCATGGGATCATAAAGAGTCGGATACGACTGAGCAACTGAGCAACTGAACAACAGCTCTCGCTGACTGGGGAGTGTGCTGCCTCTATAAGGGCTCCTGGAAAACAAATGCTGAAACTTGACTTTAGCTTTTTGTGTAAAGGGAAAATTCCTCTTCCAATTTTCTCTCAGTAGTGAAAGTAGGTACTAATACAAGTCTTTTGTAAAAGCCAAGGAGTGTAAAGCAAACTTTCAAAAAAGCGAGGGATATCTATATAAGGTACTGATAATAATGGGGTTATTGTAAGGATGAAATAAAGCATCACAAAAATATTCTGCACACTATTTGGCAGATATTAAATTCTCAGTGAAGTTAACTTTAGTATGGTTATTGTGGCAAAGGGGAGAAGTTCATGGATTTGGTGTCAGTCAGACTTGGGTTTCAGTCTTAACTCTGCCACTCTGTGTAACAGAGGGCAACCTAACTTTCCTGAGCCTGTTTTCTCACCCCTGACATGGGGATGGCAGCAGTTCAAACCTCACTGGGTTACAGCTGGACTAAAGGAGGCAATGTATAACTCCAGCTGGCATCTAGTAGACAGTCAGTCAAGGACAGCTATTATTATCATTATTGACTAGGAGCTGATGAGAAAGCAATTTCACAACAGACTTTTTGCTCACTCTGTTCTTCTGGGCTCATGTTCTCAGGGTTGGGTAACCTCTGCCGGATTCCTGTACTGCTCCGCTTTTTTTTTAAAACCACTGCTGTAAGACCCCTTTGGTCCTCAGCTCTCCGATTGTTCCCAAATGTAGCAATTCAACAATTTATTCCTGTAGGTGACAACATTCCACAGAATCTAGCAATAATTTTGAGCCTATTGCTGTGAGGAACCTTATGGTGGCCCAATGCCACAGTCACTGTCCACCAGTTAAGCCTGAACCCACCAGAGGTCATTGAGCCCCAACATCCTTGGAGGGCATGAGAACTCTCACCTTTGGATGGTCAAGGGGTGTGAGTGCAAAGGCCAGGACTTCCCAGAGCCTCTTAATCTGTAGAGGGAATGCACATAGGTTAGGTGACCACCAGAGCCCCGCTGGTGGCCAGTTGCAGCATCCTAAGTTGCGACTCCAGGATGGGATGCCTGAGGCCCACTGTGCTCGCTCTCAGCTGCAGCATCCCCGGGGAAGGATGAGAGCACACCACCCTCTGGTGGCGGCAGAGCAGACATCAGCCAGGCCAGGCAGTGCAGTGTACCCAGGGCTGTCTCTTCTCTGGAAGGCAGGCTGCCCTGCTCCGGAGACAGTTCTGTGTCCGGACCAGCTCTGAAATCTTGGCTTTTCAGACACAGTTGCTGTGGTGCTGTGGCAGCACTGCCTGGCCTGCAGAAAGATTCCTCTACCCGAAGCCACGTAACAGTCCCCCTATACCTGCTTCCTCCGGGAGGTGGGATCTAAAATCGAGGGGCATGGAGCCCGGGACCTCGGCTTCTCTCCAGCTGCCCTTGGGAGTTGGGTGACAGTGCAGGAGGCTCTCACAGCTGCAGGAGGGCCAGATGTGGGGGACATTCTTTAAACTGTCAGGAAAACAGCAACAGTGTGTGCTGCGTCTGCAGATACGCAAAGAAGGATGGTGATGTTAGGCAAGAGGGTCCCCATCTACCTAAAGGAACCAATCCTGACCCCAAAAACCATTGAGTTAAATTTGAAATTTAAAAAACCTGCCCTCTTCTCCACCAGTGCAGGTTCAGAGAGTTTTACAAGGAATTTTCTCAAACTTTCAAAGATCAAAGAAGCTTCACTCTCCTTTTCAAACATTATTTCAGGGACTAGAAACAGTAGGAAGACTCCCAATTCATGTCATGATGCAATATTTATATCCAAAGACAGTACTCAAAAGTTTTAGATTGATATTACTTATGACCACAGATGCAAAAATCCTAAACAAAATATTCTCAAATACAGCAGTATATTTGAAAAATGCATCACAATCAAAGAGGATTTATCCCAGAAATACAAGAGTGCTTTAGTATTGGATAAAATTCTGAGTGTAATTCACCACACCAAAAATTAAGAGAGAAACACAAAACAATTCCCTGAATGGATGCAGAAATTCATTTATACATTCAGTGATAATCACGGTAAAACTTTCAGCAAACTAGGAGTAGAGGGTATTTTTCTAAGTATACAGCAAACATCATACTTGCTGGTGAAACGTGAGGAGTGCCGTGAAGGCCAGTGCCAGGCCACGATGGCACGAGTGGCGCTACTTCTGCGGTTGTTGTTTAGCTGCTGTGTCATGTGCAACTCTGTTGCAACCCCACGGACTGTAGTCCACCAGACTTCTTTGTCCATGGGATTTTCCTGGCAAAAATACTGGAGTGGGCTGCCATTTTTTCTCCAGGGGATCTTCCCAACCCAGGGATTGAATCTGTGTCTCCTGCACTGGCAGGGCAATTCTCCACCACTGAGCTACCAGGGAAGCTACCATTACTCTGTTAGAGGATCTGCCTTGAGCTGTTCCATATGGCCGTCACTAGCTACAGGTGGATTTTCAAATTTAAATTTAACTGAGTCTCATTAGCCATATTTCAAGTGATAAACAGCCATATGTGGCTACCATATTGGACAACCCAGCTATAGAACGTATCCATCATTGGAAAAGTTCTATTTGCTAGTAGTGATAGTCTAGCCAATATAACAAAACCAAGAAAATGAAATGAGAGGCCTAAGGATTAGAAAGAAAGAAATGTTTCCCCTGTCTGCATACAATGCAGTTGTCTACACAGGACATCTAAGAAAACTATTAGAGCCTGCAGATAAAGTATTAGATTTAACAAGAGTTTAGCAGTGTTACTTGGAAAAGGAAATGGCAACCCACTCCAGTATTCTTGCCTGGAAAATCCCATGGACACAGGATTTCAAACATAATAAAGGAAAAAAGTAACAGACACAAAAGGTATCTTTACAAGAGCATCAACAACTTTTAAAGAAATTAGGCATAAAGCTAACAAAAGATATGCAAGACAGAGCTCCTTGCTTTGGAGGAAGCCCTGGCTCCCAGCAGCCTTGCTGCATCTGACAGGAGTAAAGAGTGTCTGACTCTTTGTGACCCCATGGACTGTAGCCTACCAGGCTCCTCCGTCCATGGGATTTTCCAGGCAAGAGTACTGGAGTGGGTTGCCATTTCTTTCTCCAGGAGATCTTCCCAACCCAGGGATCGAACCCTGGTCCTCCCACATTGCAGGCAGATGCTTTAACCTCTGAGCTACCAGGAAAGCCCTAAAGAGTGGGCTCAGGGCTCCAGCAAGCAGATAGGATGCTCTGTTTGGTACAACTGCAGCTATAACTTCAGTCAGCAAATCACCTCCTGGATTTCAAATAATGAGTCCTGGGCAAAACTTCTAAGATTGACTTATCAGGTTCCATCCCTGGAGTCTGGCTTTTCAGGGCAACAGCAGAGAGCAGTTCATCTTTCTGGTTCAGCACTGTGGCTGTCCCTCCTTCCAGAGGGTGATGAGTGGAGCCTAGTCTCCATCTAGCAATCTCCCTATATTATTAGTAACTCCAGGGACAGTGTTTAAGTCTGGAATCTCCACCTGTTCCCAATGCCAAAGAAGTCTCCAGAGCTCAACCTCCATCACTACACAAAAATATTTTTTAGCATCGTGGAGAAGTTCTTATCTACAAGAAGCCTGGCCAAAGGCTTCAGCCAAGTTTTCCGAATTTCAGTTTGGCTAGCTGCTTACAAAGGTTTGCAGGTATTCTTTTTCAGCCTACACAGTTTAGTAATTTATGTTCTGAAAAAAATATAAAGTGTGAGCCCACAAGTAACTCTGATGTTATGTCCAGGACTGCTGCTGCTGCTGAGTCACTCCAGTCGCGTCCGACTCCATGCGACCTCATAGATGGCAGCCCACCAGGATGCCCCATCCCTGGGAATCTCCAGGCAAGAACATGCCCAGGACTAACTTCATCCTTAATAGAAGCTCTATTTCATTACAGACTGTAGCATTCTTACTATCATAGGATTGAGGGTCTTCACTGTCAGGCTCCCAGAGTGAGAAGAGGCAACATCCTGAGATTCCCTTGAAAGCAAAGGAATACCCCAAGGAGACCTATGGAACTGTGCTCAAGCTTGGCTGCCTCTTTGTGTTCTCAGAAGCTAATTAGTGGTCCAGCTCTGCCATGTAGTGGTCCCTCTTAGTTGAAAGGTAAACCCTATCGCTATTCTCAGTTGACTGTCCTAATTCTAAATCTTCTTTTAGTTGCAACAGTACTTATACTTTTGCTCAAACTCCTTTAACTGGGGAAAGAAAAATCGCTCAGATAATTAAAAAAGAGATTTAAAAAGCTAGACTAAGCTAATATTTATAGTTATTTACATTTTATAATGTACAAGTACTGTACAGTTGACTGGCTTATAATTATCTTCTAGCTACCTTATAGATCATGCCTCTTCTTTCTAGTCCTTAGATGTTTGTTCCTCTATTGTAAGACCCAGTAACTCCAGGGGAAATGCTTTAATCAAGTTAATTACAACCAGGATAGTACCAAAAGACATTGTAAAAACAGTGCTCCCTTTTTAGTACTCTAAGGGATTTCTGAGGTGTCTTTTATCAATATAATCTCTAGATGCCTTCCATTTCTCAGAGTCCTGGAACTTTAATCTCCAAGAGCTCCTGAGAAAAGGAAAGAGAAACTACAGGTAAATCCCTGTAGTACTGTTATGGACTGAATATATGCCTCCCCCCACCCCACTGTGGCTGTATTTAGTTATGAGGTCTCTAAGGAAGTAACTGAGGTTAAAGGAACTCATAAAGGTGAAGCCCTTATCCAACAGATTAGTTTCCTTACAAGCAGAGACACGCATGCACACACACACACACACTTTCTCTCCTCTGCCCCTTTCTTTCTCAATTCTCCTTTTTCCACACACATACTGAGGACAGGCCAAGTGAGGACGTTAGAGAGACGGTGGCTGTCTTTAAGCCAGGTGAGAACCCCCACCTGAAACCAGACTTGCTGGCACCTTAATCATGGACTTCCAGCCTCTATGAGAGACCTGTGAGGAAAATAAATGTATATTATTTAAACCACCCAGTCTGTGATGTTGGGTTATAGTAGCCTGAGCAAACTAAGTACCTATGAAACTTCAGAGGATTTTAAGCTGGGGCCTATGGATAGTACTTTGTTTCAATAAAACTTTTAATTGTAAACCTATGTAGCTTATGCATTTAGAAATATTACTCTGAGAAGGGCTCACCAGACACTCACCAGAGGTCCATGGCACAAAACAAAGGTTAGGAACTTTGGTATATTATTCAGCTAGACATAAAATAAATATATGTAGTCAGTGTGACATGCCTCTCAAGTGTCTTCAAATGTAAATTTTTCTAGGATCTGATATATTTTAGTCTGTAACCTTTAACTATGTTAAAATCTGTAGATCAATATAGATGAGGAAGAATATTATATAGAATTTTCTAAAAATTTTATTTTTCTACCAGACACAGATGTTGAGTGTGAGCCTCAATGTTGCATAGTATAACTGTTTATATAGGTATGATATGTGTGTACCATATGTACCAGAGTATACTATGTAATAGGGGCTTCCCAGGTAGTTCAGTGGAAAAGAATCCACTTGCCAATGCAGGAGCCACAGGTGACATGGGTTCGATCCCTGGGTTGTGAAGCTCCTCTGGAGAAGGAAATGGAAAGGACCCACTCCAGTGTTCTTGCCTGGAGAATGCTATGGACATAGAAGCCTGGCAGGCTATAGTCCCTGGAGTTGCAAAGAGTGGGACACGACATGAATCATACTGTAGTATTAATAAGTATTGCAAGTTACTGTGAACATGAGGGCAATTTCAACAGAGCAACTAAAATATTATCAATATCTTAAAGCTAAACTGTAAAAGTCCTCCCAGTAAAGCAGAGCTACTGACGTCTGAAATGGAAAGAACTCACACGTTTGCAGACAGTGCTTTGAGAAGAAAGCTAAAGAATCAATGCCAATGAGTAGACTATCAAATGAATAGTCTATCAGATATTTCTGCTGCATTAGGCGCTAGCCAGAATAAAGAGGTTGTTGCTGTTGAGTCGCTAAGTCATGTCCGACTGTTTGCAACTCCAGGGACTGAAGCATGCCAGGCTTCCCTGTGCTTCACTATTTCCCTGAGTTTGCTCAAACTGATGTCCATTGAGTCAGTGATGCCATCCAGCCATCTCATCCTCTGTCGTCCCCTTCTCCTCCTGCTTTCAGTCTTTTCCAGCATCAGGGTCTTTTCCAATGAGTTGGCTCTTCACATCAGGTGGCCAAAGTACTGGAGCTTCAGCTTCAGCATCAGTCCTTCTAATGAATATTCAGGGTTGATTTCCTTTAGGATTGACTGGTTTGATCTCCTTGCAGTGCAAGGGACTCTCGAGAGTCTTCTCCAGCGTCACAGTTTGAAAGTATCAATTCTTTGGTGCTCAGCCTTCTTCATGGTCCAACTCTCACAACCATACATAACTACTGGAAAAACCATAGCTTTGACTATACGGACCTTTGCCAGCAAAGTGATGTCTCTACTTTTTAATATGCTAAGTTTGTCATAGCTTTTCTTCTAAGGAGCAAGAGTCTTTTACTTTTGTGGCTGCAGTCACCATCCTCATTGATTTTGGAGCCCAAGAAAATGAAATCTGACACTGTTTCCACATTTTCCCCATGTATTTGCCATGAAGTGATAGGACCAGATGCCATGATCTTAATTTTTTGCATGTTGAGTTTTAAAGAATAAAGAGGAATCAGCGGTTTTATATATATGTCTAGGAAGTGAAAGAAAGTGAAGTCACTCAGTCGTGTCCGACTCTTTGTGACCCCATGGACTGTAGCCATCCATGGGATTCTCCAGGCAAGAATACTGGAGTGGGTTACCATTTTCTTCTCCAGGGGATCTTCCTGACCTAGGGATCAAACCTGGGTCTCCCGCATTGGAGGCAGACGCTTTAACCTCTGAGCCACCAGGGGAAAAACCTAAATATCATACCTGGGAGAAACCATCATCACCATCAATATCATCATCTCCAGAGCTGAGACATCTCAAAACTCCATCAACATCCCATCCTGCTGCCAAAAAAAACAAACCAGGACTTTACAAAATACAGAACTGGGAAGAATTACGAAAGCAGAGGCCAAACTTTGATGGATTTGTAAATGAAATAGCCATGAAAATGGCCTTTTTGAAGGATTTTCCTTTGCATTATAGTCATACACAATCATATTTATAATTTATATAATTAGATTTTGAAAGATTTTGCATTAAAAACAGGCAATATATCAATAATACTACCAACCTTCAACAGTTCATCCTACTAATATGGAAAAATATGGATAATGTAAACACAGGACATTCTTATTTTATATTGTCTGTTCCCAATAGCCTATTGAGTTGACTTTACTAGTTACTCTTAAACTAGCCAGCAATTGGGGGAGAGAAAATTTCTATAAAATAATACTTTAAAAAAGATTTTTAAAACTAAATCTATTTTTGTAGAATTATTTACATTTTATAAAAGATTTTCACATTCTCTGAAGCTATTTAATCGGTTCAGTTCAGTCAGTGCAGTCGCTCAGTTGTGTCTGACTCTCTGTGACTCCATGGACTGTAACACGCCAGGCCTTCCTGTCCATCACCAACTCCTGGAGTTTGCTCAAACTCATGTCCATTATCGGTGATGTTATCCAACCATCTCATCCTCTGTTGTCCCCTTCTCCTCCTGCCTTCAATTTTTCCCAGCATCAGGGTCTTTTCCAATGAGTCAGTTCTTTGCATCAGGTGGCCAAAGTATTGGAGTTTTAGCTTCAGCATCAGTCCTTCCAGTGAATATTTAGGACTGATTTGCTTAAGGATGGACTGGTTGGATCTCCTTGCAGTCCAAAGGACTCTCAAGAGTCTCTTCCAAAACCACAGTTCAAAAGCATCAATTCTTCGGCACTCAGCTCTCTTTATTATCCAACTCTCAAATCCATACATGATTACTGGAAAAACCATAGCTTTGACTAGATGGACCTTTGTTGGCAAACTAATGTCTCTGCTTTTTAATACGCTGTCTAGGTTGGTCATAACTTTTCTACCAAGGAGCAAGTGTCTTTTAATTTCATGGCTGCAGTCACCATCTGCAGTGATTTTGGAGCCCCCCAAAATAAAGTGTGTCACTGTTTCCATTGTCTCCCCATCTGTTTGCCATGAAGTGATGGGACCACATGCCATGATCTTAGTTTTCTGAATGTTGAGTTTTAAACCAACTTTTTCACTCTCCTCTTTCACTTTCATCAAGAGGTCCTTTAATTCTTCACTTTCTGTCTTTTAATGAAAGAAAAATGAAAGCGAAAGTCGCTCAGTAGTGACTCCTGGACTGTGTCCATGGAATTCTCCAGGCCAGAATACTGGAGTGGGTAGCCTTTCCCTTCTCCAGGGGATCCTCCCAACCCAGGGATTGAACCCAAGTCTCCCGCATTGCAGGCGGATTCTTTATCAGCTGAGCCACAAGGAAAGCCCAAGAACACTGGAGTGGGTAACCTATCCCTTCTCCAGCAGATCTTCCGACCTAGGAATGGAACCAGAGTCTCCTGCATTGCAGGCGGATTCTTTACCAACTGAGCTATCAAGGAAGCCCTGCCATTTAATAGTTGTCTGTATAGGGTATGCATTTTTTTACTAGTATTGCTATAACTAAAAAAAAAATTTATTGGAGTGTGACTGTTTAGTTTCTGCTGTACAACATGAATCAGCTTTCTGTGTACACACAGACCCTCCCTCTTGGGCTTCCCTCCTGTCTCCCACCCCAATCCCACCCCTCTAGGTCATCACAGAGCACTGAGCTGAGCTCCCTGTGCTATACAGCAGCCTCCCAGGAGCTATCTGTTTTACACATGGTAGTGTACATGTTCAGAGAAGGCAATGGCACCCCACTCCAGTACTCCTGCCTGGAAAATCCCATGGGTGGCGAAGCCTGGTGGGCTGCAGTCCACGGGGTCGCTAAGAGTTGGATACGACTGAGCGACTTCACTTTCACTTTTCACTTTCATGCATTGGAGAAGGAAATGGCAAGCCACTCCAGTGTTCTTGCCTGGAGAATCCCAGGGACGGGGAGCCTGGTGGGCTGCCATCTCTGGGGTTGCACAGAGTCGGACACAACTGAAGCGACTTAGCAGCAGTAGCAGCAGCAGTGTACACGTTATTGGTACTCTCCTAACTCAACCTACTCTCCCTGTTCCACTCTGTGTCCACATCTCCATTCTCTACATCTATGACTCTATCCTGCCCTGCAGATAGGTTCATCTGTACCATTTTCCTAGATTCCATATATATATATATATATATGCATTGATACATGTGTTTTTCTTTTAACTAAAAGACTGAGAATTAGTTTAAGGTAAACTATCAAATTACAAATGGTTTTAGTATTCATTTCTATTAAGTATGTGTTTTGGTCAGATGTCTTTGGTTTGTTATATTGTCTAACACTACAGTTTGAATGGACATTTACCTGAATAACTATACTGAAATGAATGCTAATAGGTGTACAAAATGATGAGAGAGGATGGACTATTTAATTGAGCTAGATGTGTAGAGGTATGCGTGTTTTCAAGTATCGATTCCAAGAAATGAGTCATTTTGTTAGTGGATAGGTAGATGGGATAACCACACAGCCAGGGACTGTTCTTGACAGATATACCCACATATCTGTGCCCCTTCCTAGTTCTGCTGAAGGGGCCCTTTAATATTTGAACCTGACTGTAAAAAACATAGGTAGCCAATCATAGGTCTCAAAACTAGCAGAGGGGAGATATAAAAGGACTGAGACATAGGGTTTGTTATAGAAAGTCAAATAACTAGAATGTGAAGTAGATACTAAGGGGTGATGAAGACAGGCCTGTGGGTGTGTGAGGCAGACAGGTAGGCTGAATCCAGGTCATAAGAAAATTTTAATGCCAGGTTAGGGGGACTGGGGAGAAGGCAATGGCACCCCACTCCAGTACTCTTGCCTGGAAAATCCCATGGGCAGAGGAGCCTGGTAGGCTGCAGTCCATGGGGTCTCGAAGAGTTGGATACGACTGAGCGACTTCACTTTCACTTTTCACTTTCATGCATTGGAGAAGGCAATGGCAACCCACTCCAGTGTTCTTGCCTGGAGAATCCCAGGGACGGGGGAGCCTGGTGGGCTGCCGTCTCTGGGGTCGCACAGAGTCGGACATGACTGAAGTGACTTAGCCAAACGTTCAGGAGGACTGGAATTTGGTCAGTAGTCAGTGGGGAGCCTTGAAAAGCATACATGGATAACTAGTTTTTTAAAAGTCAAAATTTCTCTAGAGTTTTATGACACAGGTCGGTGGGCTGCCGCCTATGGGGTCACACAGAGTTGGACACGACTGAAGCGACTTAGCAGCAGGAAGACTTTAACTGCCCAGTTCATCTTTGTATCCCCAGCACCCAAAAGAGAGCCAGATGCATAACAGAAACTCACTGTATACTTGCTGAAGGAATGAAGAAGCTTTAAGGAATCTCCATGGAGAAATTACATAAGATTTAAAAGCCATTTAGGATTATTTCAAACTTGGGGGAGGCAATTTGACAATATGCATCAAGACTCTTTTAAATACTCCTATCATTTAACCCAGTAATTCTATTTATGGGACTCTGTTTTAAAGTAATAATCCTAAATGAGGGAAAGCTTTATGCATAAAGTTTATTACAATATTGTTTTTAAAAGAAGAAATGGAGATAGTCTAAGAAGTGGGAAACAAGTTATTGTGTGCCTTTCTCCTGTAGGGTATTTAAGATGCTGTCAATAAAATTACGATTATAAAGACGACGTGATATAAGAGGAAAACATATATATTACTATATTAAGTAAATATAAGGAAAACCCCACCAAGATGCCCAATTGAAGATAGGGTATGATTATAAATCATGGGAAGGGGGAAAGAGTTTGGGGGGTGGTAACATTTTTTTCTTTTATCCTTCTGTGTATTTTCCCTACTTGTCCTCATTATTTCATTCACTTATCAAATATTCATTGACAACCCACTATGCGTCAGGTACTGCTCTAGGAATTAGGGGCAACAGCAGTGAACAAAACACAGATCCTGTCCTCACGAACTTACACGTTAGTTGGAGAAGCCAGAAAATTAACAAGTCAATTAGATAAGTGGTCGACAAAAAAATAAGGCAACGAAAGAGAATAAAATCAACATCATTTACCTTTTCACGTGGAGGGAGGAGATACTCATGCAGGTAAAAAGAGCGAATTAGACACTCGAGCGAGCAGCGCTAAGACTGAGGGCCCAGGAGGCGCCAGCCCTGAAGGCGGCGCTGCAGCCCGGCGGCGGCGGCACGGTTGAGCGCGAGGAGGCGGGGCACGCGACGCGAGGGGCGGGGGCTGGAGGACCGCGGAAACGCCGAGTTCGGCTCAGCGCTTTCCCTTCAGAAAGGCGGGCGGAGCTGAAAACCGAACACCCGTCTTCCGAGCTCCTGGGGGCGGGGCAGGCGGGAGCAGACGGCGTCGCCGGAGCCCAAGCCTTCGTGGGGTTGTTTTTTCGGTTGCTGGTCGCTGTGGCCGAGAGGTCTGAGGTCGGGCTGATAAGTGGGGAGCAATGGCGACCTTTGTGAGCGAGCTGGAGGCGGCGAAGAAGAACTTGAGCGAGGCCCTGGGGGACAACGTGAAACAGTAAGAACTCCCCAGACGCAGCCTCCGCATCTCTGCGCGGGCGCTCCCCCGGCCTCTGGCTGCCCACCCATCGTGGAGTGGCTCCACGCGGCCGCTGGGCCTGTGCGCCCCTCGCGCCGTGGCGCCTGTGGGTTTTTCCGGCGGGGGCCGGCGGGCAGCCCCGACGCACCCGGCTGGAGGGGCCGCCCTCCCCGGTTTGCTCGGGACCCGGGCGGGCGCCTTCCCCCGAAGCTCTGCCCTGGGTGGGGCGAGCAAGGCGTACTCCACGCCTTCACGCCCAGGGGCCTGTTGGGCGGGTGCGGCAAGGGCGCGGGAGTGCGGGACGCGCGTCGCTGAGCAGCGGCCTAGTCCGAGCCGGCACGTCTCTAGGCGGCCCGCTCGCGGAGGGCTTCGTGGAGGCGGAGGCTTATTGAGCTCAGGTGTTGTGCAGGAACTGTGGGTAAGACACAGAAAGCCATTTCGGAAGGCAGACAGACGCTCCGGTGAAATAGTCACTGAACACTGCTGCAATTACAGTGGTTATTGCAGTAGCGAACCTTTAAAGCGCTCTAGATGTACTATCTCATCTAATCCTCGCAACAGAGATTTGAGGTAGGTACAGTTATCAATCCCGTTTGATGGATGAGAGGACAGAGATCTTAACTCTTCAAAAGTCATGGCAGTATTGGGGCCCTCGTGTCTAATTTCTCGCTCAGAAACCTTACCGGAGGGTTGCAAAGGATCCCAGAAGCTCCCAAAGACTTTCACCCAGGTTATAGCAGGGGACCGAGTACATAGTCGGGTCAGAATCGCCGAAATGGCTGAGTGTAAAATCAGTAATTCAGACAAAGCCAAAGTCATAGAAGGAACCCTCCGAAGTACAAGGACAAATTTGGAAATTTTCAAAACAGTATGATTGCATTTTTATTTTTATAAAATATTAGAAGCCAATTTTAAAGGTTTAAGATTATAATGCCTGTGTTGCTGCTGGATGATTTTTGTGATATTCTGTACGTTTTACAGTACTCAGTAGGCACTTATTTTGAAATGTTTCTAGAGGTGCAGGGTGTTTGGGGGATACTTTCTTTTTCTCCACTCTTTCTCCTTCTCATCTTTTTATTTTTTTATTATAACTGAATTGAAGTTGCTTAACTTGGATGTCATACATGAGTTTTGGTTTTTCCTTCTTGTGAAATTTTGATGTGGCAGTCTACTTTATGTCTTACCAAGATACACAGAATTCTCATGTAAGACTTCTTGGAACACCGATGGACTAAATGGAATAACTAAAAACAAAATATAATTTTTAAAGTTATTAGGAACAATAATAAATCAAACTAGAAACACTGGAATTAAATTTTAATAATCTGTTATTTGGGGCATAATTATTTAATTTTTCATAAACATTAATTGACTCCCAAAGATAAAATATTTTTACCTGAAGTTAGTTTAATATGCATGTTGACGTTCTTTCTCTTACCTTGCTTACTTAATTAAAAATCCTTAATTTTAATGAGTAAAATTTACTGTCATTAATTACTGTAGCTTATTTTTGTAATACTGACCGCTTAAATTTATACTTTTTAAGCACAATAGACTTGTCACTCTTATATTTATGATGCTTACAAATATTTGAAAGTGAATGTTTTCATGCTGCAGTAAACTTGGCTTGTGTGTATAATTGACTGATTAGATGCGATGATGCCCTCTGTGAAGCCACACTTCTCACATGGGTCACTAGAAATATTGAAATTAGTGTTTCCTATTTGGTCTTTAAAGATCAACGCTGGCTATCAGATGTTGGTCAAATATAGATGCCGAAGCTACATTTGGTGCATCTGTAGCTGAATCTCCATTAAGAATGCAATCAAAATATACCTTTGTGCTAGGAAGAGTTAGTGGTACAGTGTTGTTCTCTATTAATGTTTTCCATTGTCTTTTTTTCCTTCTGCTCCTTAAAAAGTACTTCTTGGTTGAGCAGTCTGTCCTACAATATTTTCTCACACATCCTGCTTGAGTAGTTTGTCTTGGTTTGTACAGCCTGACCATTTAAATGCGGTTCTTGTTTGTAGATAAAAGATATCAGGTGTAAAAGGATCTTAGGCATGAGTTGTTTCCTATTTATGCTGTTGTCCTAATGTCTTTCACGTCAGGTTGTCTGCCCATGTCAGCTTCTAGAAAGACATGAGCTTTGCTAGCTTACTCTGTATAGTACTTAGTTTAGTGTCGGGTTCAAATGAGTGCTTTGTTTTTTGGATGATTTAGCCATATGTTGTTTAATCTTCCCCAGGTTTCTGCAGTGCTTCCTAGTCCGATCCATTTATACTCATCACCCATTATCCTCACCTATATAGAGGCTGGCTTACTTTGTTTTCCTTATTTTTAAGGAAAACAATCAATTGTCCATGGCTACATAACAGGTTAATACAGGGACCAGGATTGGGAAGTGAATCTTCAACTTGATAGCCAGTGCTGGCTATTTGGGCTATAAAGTTTGAAAAGATAGATAGCATCAGGTTGGCAGAGTCTTGCCTTAGTTCACTTCAAATAGGAAGTATTTGAAAGTATCCTTTCTTGTAAAATAGGAACACAGGGTTTTTAAATAATGAAGTTTTTCTCATGTTACTCTCCTCTTTTGTTGTATAGAATGGGATAGGAAAAGACTTTTGCCTTTCTGTGGCACTTTATTTCACTTTTAAATTGTTCTTGTCTTTAAAAAGGCAGAGGAATCATGTGTTTGCTATTGGGAAGGTATTATTGACTAATGAATTTGACTCAGGTGAAATGTGCCAGGTTCTAGAACTAAACTTGTTTTACTGTTGAGTGAAATGGGTCTTGGGAAACTTTAGGGCTCCATTAAAGTTGTGAATTTTCTCTGGCAGGGTTGGGGTGGGGAGTACAGGAACTCAAACAATTACATGTATATAGTTAGCCAGACTTAAGCTGATCGGCGTATAGGACAGCAGGAGAAACTGCCGTGGGTATAATGATGGCAGTGAGAGCATTAAACTGTCTTGTTTAGGACTTTGTTGTTAGAAACTCAAATGAGCATTAGAAAGTAGCTAATCATGAATTCAAAGTTACTGTAAAACATGTACTAAGTAATTATTAGTCCTGTTTCATGAATGAGGAGTAGCTGTCTTAAGCATCAAAACAAGGGGTGTGGATGTGAAAAATCAAGTATTTTACTCCTATTTTTAATAATGTTGTTAAGGTATAAAAGATTGGATCCTTTTTTCCTACCAGTTAACTAGTAATTTTTATGATTAGTGGTTGGTTTTCACTTTTAAAAAACTACACTCCTCAATCTATAACACATAACAAACTTTAAAATATAAATCTTTCCTAAAATTGAGGTATAAATGACATACAGCTTTTCATTAGTTTCAGGGGTACAACATTAATGATTCAGTATTTGTATATATATTGCAGTGTGGCACCATAATAAGTCTAGTTCATGTCTCATCATATATAGTTAAAAAATTATTTTTTTCTTGTTGATGAGAACGTTTAATACATTATTGACTAGGGGGTTTTTGTAGAAACTAATACCTATGACCATCTATTTGTTATGTAAGTGAATATTGAAACACTCTGGTCAATAATATTCAGGTTAACAAAAGACTTATTAATACATTTTGGGCAGTAAGTTGTTAAGATCTACTCTCAGAAACTTTCAAATATGCAATATTTGACAACTTTAATAATATTTTAAAATAATTTTAAGTGTATTTTTCTGGGGAGTAGGTCCTTTGGAAAGGCAACAGCGAGGAAGGAAAGGTACAGCTATGGTTTTTAGCTGGTTGACTTACAGGTCAGATTCTGTGACTACCGCTCAGTCCCTTTTAGGGAGGACTTTCCTCTTCTGATGGTGTTCTGGCTCCTTAGTAGCTTAAACAACTAATTTATTTTCTCACCATTCCAGAGTCTAGAAGTCTGACATCAGGGTGTGAGCAGGGTTGTTATTTTCTGAGGCCTCTCCCATTGGCTGTTGCCTACTGTCTCTTGTCTGTATCCTAATCCCTTCTTATAAGGACACCAGTCTCACTGTGTTAGGGCCTACTCTGATCACTTCAGTTCAGTTGCTTGGTCATGTCTGACCCTTTGTGACCCCATGGCTTCCCTGGCCCATCACCAACTCCCGAAGCTTACTCAAACTCATGTCCATTGAGTCGATGCCATCCAACCATTTGATCCTCTCTCGTCCCTTCTCCTCCTGCCTTCAATCTTTCCCAGCGTCTGGGTCTTTTCCAATGAGTCAGTTCTTTGCATCAGGCTGCCAAAGTATTGGAGTTTCAGCTTCAGCATCAGTCCTTCCAGTGAATATTCAGGACTAATTTCCTTTAGAATGGACTGGTTGGATCTCCTTGCAGTCCAAGGGACTGTCATGGGTCTTCTCCAACACCACAGTTCAAAAGCATCAGTTCTTCGGCATTCAGCTTTCTTTATAGTCCAACTCTCACATCCATACATGACTGCTGGAAAAAGCATAGCCTTGACTAGACGGACCTTTGTTGGCAAAGTAACATCTCTGCTTTTTAATGTGCTGTCTAGGTTGGTCATAGCTTTTCTACCAAGGAGCAAGTGTCTTTTAATTTCATGGCTGCAGTCACTATCTGCAGTGACTTTGAAGCCCAAAACAATAAAGTCTGTCACTGTTTCCATTGTTTCCCCATCTGTTTGCCATGAAGTGATGGGACCAGATACCATGATCTTAGTTTCCTGAATGTTGAGCTTTAAGCCAACTTTTTCACTCTCCTCTTTCACTTTCATCAAGAGGTTCTTTAGTTCTTCACTTTCTGCCATAAGGGTGGTGTCATCTGCATATCTGAGGTTATTGATATTTCTTCCAGCTTGTGCTTCATCCAGTCCAGCGTTTCTCATGATGTACTCTGCATTTAAATTAAATAAGCATGTGACTTAATTACCGCTTTGAAGGCCCTGTCACGTTCTGTGATACTAGGGCTTAGGGATTCAACATATGAATTTGGGGGAAACACAACTCAGTCCATAACATTAGGGAATGCAAAATTTCCTTCTTTCCCTGGGAGTTGAGGGAGATAAGGTGCACTTGGGGAAGAAGCAAAACCTGAGGTTCTTAATATTGCTTCTGCCTCTGCAGATACTGGGCTAACTTAAAGTTGTGGTTCAAGCAGAAGATCAGCAAAGAAGAGTTTGACCTTGAAGCTCATAGACTTCTCACACAGGATAATGGTAAAATAATCTGGGGACTTACTTTACTGTTCTGAAGTTTTCCCAGATCTGCAATAAATTAAATTTTTTGTTTGTTTGTTTTAGTAGTATATAAGGTCATTTAAATAATGTGGATATTTAAAAGTAAATGTAAAGAATGGCAGAGTAGGGGATATCCAAAGTCTTTAAAAACTAGACTAACACAGTGGTTTCCGTATGTTGTAAATGTCGTGTGCTTGACTTGTGGCCATCTTCCCTCTTCCAGTCCACTCTCACAACGATTTCCTCCTGGCTATTCTCACGCGCTGTCAGATTTTGGTGTCTACACCAGGTAAGGGAGTGCAAATAACCTCTAGGGATGTCAGTCAGCAGAGCCACAAACTCGGGCTTTTACTAGGCTCTCGCTGCCTCTAACAGACGTGTTTGCAAATGAAATGTTCTTTGAACTGCTTAGAAGACACATTTTATTATAAAGTGCTGATTCTTTTATAGGACCTTTTTAAAGCAGGTAATTTCACTGTCTTTACATTGACTTTTGGGCTTTACTGGGTTTCAATTACTTAAGTAAACCAGAGGTGAGGAGGCGAGTAGTCAGGAGGAAGAAGCTGAGGAGAGTGAAGAGAGGGCATTTGGTGGTTAGAAGAGGTTTACCAGGGATGTATGGAGGATAAACCACAGCATGTGTTGAGAACTTGGGTTTTCCTGTTCTTAATTCAGTGAGATATTAGCACCTGGAAGGTTAAGTGCTTCAGCCTGTGTTTGGCGAACTGTTGGTGGAGAACAAAGGTGGTGAATAGCAGCATGGTAGGGAGCACTCCAATGTTCTTGCCTGGAGAATCCCAGGGACAGCAGGGCCTGGTGGGCTGCCGTCTGTGGGGTCGCACAGAGTTGGACACGACTGAAGCGACTTAGCAGCAGCAGCAGGGACGTGCACGGAAGCCACGTCTGTCACATCAGCCTAAGAAGATGGATACAGACGATGATTTTTTGCCCCTAGTTTTTTGGAGGTTTAAGTGGTACAAGTCACCTCTTTCAATCTTATGTTAATCAGTTAGTCAAAACCAAATAAATACATTAAAAATTTGCCTCATGGTAAAGCTTATCCTGGGCTCTTGTATTTAAAGGTACTGTTGGTTTTTGTTGTTGCTTTTAAAGGGCCTGTGGTAATTCTGATGGTCATTTATTAAAAGCCCATGTTTATCTAGAGAAAGTGGAGTCACTCCTTTGTGTCCGACTCCTTGCGACCCCATGGACTATAGTAGCCTACCAGGCTCCTCCGTCCGTGGGATTTTCCAGGCAAGACTACTAGAGTGGCTGCCATTTCCTTCTCCAGGGGTTCCTCCAACCCAGGGATCGAACCCAGGTCTCCTGCATTGCAGACAGGCACTTTACCATCTGAGCCACCAGGGACGCCCCTTTTATCTAGACACGGCTAGTATTTTGTATCATCTCCCTCTGCTAAGCTCTGTTGTAAGATGGAGAATTCAGATAAGATATACTAAAGGCCTATTCTTCACACTCAAGAGAAGTTACCCTTGCTGGGAAGAGTGGTAAAGAGCGTTTGTTTATGGAGACTGGTGTTAGAGCAGGGAGGCTGCTCTCCATCCCTCACCATACCGCTTCTGCACATTCTACACTGTGCCTGATGTTTTATTTAATTTAAATAGAAGTGGACTTTTGCCTGTTAGATCATAAACATAATCCACTTTATTGTTTAAAATTTAATTTGATCAGAAAAGCCAACATTTTGTGAGGATGGATCTTACTTTTTAGGTAGATACATTCTGAAGTGCCACACACCCAAAAGATTCAGTGGGATGATTGGAATTAAACACTTTGGTTGATAGGAGTCAGGAGACTTGGGTTCAAGTTTAAGTTTTGCCACTAGCTTAGGTGATATATTTAATTATTGAATGTTGTGAGCTTCTATGAGACTGTAATATCTACCCCACATGGTTATAAAAAAGCAGGTGAAAGAACATGTAAAATTTCTCTTAGAAATAAAAAATGCCAAAAGAATATACAGTGCTATTAATACAGGTGGCTGATTTTAATTAAAGCCTTTGATACTCTTGAATGTTTGTTGTTGGTTATTTAAAAATAAATGAAGGTACATTGGAATTTAAGAGATTATTTCTCCATCAAACACCCAAAATATCTTTCCTTAAAATATTTGTTGGCAACAAAGAGATGATTTCTACTAAAAGTATAATATAGAAATATAATTTGTGTGTGTGTGTTAATAATTGTGGTCAAATTGCTTACTATTTCTCTAAGCCAGGCAAGAAAGATGGTTTTAATGATGTTATTTGTTGACTCCTAACAGCTGTATCCTAGACACTTTATGTGCATTGTCTTTTCTTGAAAGTATTCTTTGGGATATTTTTTTCAAGTGTATGTATAACTTTGATTTTTTTGTTTGTTTAGCTTGGTCTTTCTCACCATGTTACAGATTTCTATCAAATGTCTGATGATTTGTATTTAAGAATGAAGCATAAAACTGCCTGGAGATTGCCCTTTAGAGTGGCAGGAGGCCAGCATTACAGTGGGGCTGTGCTCGAGGGTGCCAGTACCCACACCAACACCTTAGTAAAGCCAAGAAGATTTGTTTCAACTGGAGAAGAGCTCTCCATCCTCCTGTTACATAGGCCTCCCTGTGCACAGGGGTGAGCGGGACTGGTTGCGTGGGGCCAGGAACAACTGTTCAGTGAACTCGGAAGGGCCTGCACTTGCTTTGGTGCTGTACCCGGGTTGTCTTGAAATTCTTAACTTTTGATCAGCGGACCCATCTTTTTTGTGTTGTACTGAGTTCAGTCCTGGATATGAGGGAAGGCATTTGTATGGGTGACTTTTCAATATAGATACTCCATTAATCTTGTTTTTAGCTGTACTATCCCTCCTGCTTTCCACTGGCCTCACCTACAAATTCAGATTCTTTATGGATGTCTACTAGTCAGGTTAACTTAGCTCCACCTATTTACCAAGCTTGCCCAGCTTAGGCCGTAGCTTCCACGCGTCCACTTTGTGAGTTGGCTCCTTTTTAGCCTGTCCTTGGAATTTGGCGAGATCTCCTCTTGGTCTGCCACTCCTTCTCCTTTTAGTCTCTGTTGTGCACGTGCCATTTACGTTTCCCTACTGTTGTTTTAGCAGGGTCTTGGAAGAGAGAGGAGACAAATACACGTGCTCAGTTTGCTATCTTGAACTAGAAAATTCTGTCCTGCTTTTATAATATTACTGCTACTATTAAGCAAACAGGCACCCCATAGACAATTAAAAACGTGAAAAACAAATTTGTCTTCCTAAAAGAACAATTTTGGTTATAGCTAGGAAAAAAAAAAGATTTGAGAGAATTTGAAGTTTTTTTAGAGAAGCAGAAAGAGATCTGAATTTAAGCGTTTATTGTTTATTTTCATCATTTGAACATCTCATGCTTCTTTAACCCAAAGGGAAAACAAACTTAGCAGTTATCAGTTGTTCTTTTCTCTTATGATTGCTATTTTTCTGTCTCATAGAGGGTGCTGGATCTTTACCCTGGACAGGGGGTTCTGCAGCCAAACCTGGAAAACCAAAGGGAAAGAAAAAGCTTTCTTCTGTTCGTCAGAAATTTGATGTAGGTTGTTCTTCAGTAAATCTTGGTAATGACTGATTTAAGAACTGTTGTGACGGAACTGGCTTTAGTTTTTTTAATGAATATTACAATTCTGGTAGGAAAGTTGAAAAAAGGTGAAGAGAAAAAGGTGTTATTTGGGGAGGAAAAGATGTTATTGAATTTGAAATTGGGACCCAATCTTTGAAACCCTCTTTACCAGAGTGTCTGAGTTTTTATGCTTCTGGTTTGTTATTGCATAATTATTAATATGTTGTCATTTGTATATAAGGATTTTTCAGTGATTCAAGAACTATACCTGTGTTCTTTTTCCTCTGAAATATCTTTGGGAATGAATAATGTTGCTCAGATTGAAGACTTCTGTTCCAAGGGTCCAGGAGGCCTAAAGGCCTCCAGCAGGATCCTGGTGATGCCCTGGTAAACCTTGAGTCTTCTGGGGATCCTCAGAGAAATCTTGAAGGCATTGGACTATGAAATTTGTAAACATTTTAGAATAACTTGCTTTTTCAGTTTTATATCCAGGGAACAAAGTTTCCCTATGCCTTTTATAGATTTGATTGGGTACTTTATTGATAAATATCAACAAACATTTATTTACTTCTACTTTTTCCTCCATGTTTTATATCAATAATATTCGATCTGGAGGGCAACAGCATCTCCAGAGAGGCATACTTGCTTTAAAAAAGCATGTTTGATATGAAATAGTCTTATACTTGCTATAAGACTTATACTTATGGCATAAGTATATGCTATATACTTATGGAAATGGAAAAGCAAGTTGCTTTTATAATACAGACTTCAAACAGGACAAGCCATATTTGCTACAAAATCTTGTGAGCTGAACTTAAGCAAAAGCTACAGGGGCATATCTCCTGCTGATGATGGAGAATATAAATGTGCTCTCAGCATCTCCCAGAGCAAGGCTGGGGTTTTATAAGTGGAAAAGATTGGGAAAGGCTATTTTTTAAAAAACTAATGACTGTCTTAAAAAGATTCTGTGTTGAGAATTGTTAGTGGAATATAATGTAACTGAAGAGTTATACTACCCTACATTATCTTGGAATATTTGTTATTAGATCTGTTATGTTGGTAACAGAAATTACCAGTTTTCTGAAACATTCACCGTATATTTCTGCGTTCAGAATCTGCTTACTTACAAGTGTACTTAAAATGTTTTGACTTGTTTGAAAATAGTTTTATATATTCTCCTTCTCCCCATTTGTTGTTTTTAGCACAGAGCCATATATTCTGTGATTACTAAGGAATTAATTAAATAGAATAAACTACTGTGCATTATGCTGCTATTCCCCTTAACTCATGTCTTCATTATTGATATGTAATGGTTGTGAATCTGTGATTATTTGTGCATGAATTACCTTTTTTTAACTCTTGTGGTTTAGTTTTGATGGCATTAATTTGTAGGATCTCAGGTCCAATTCATTGGTTACTTTTGTTTGTGTCTTATTACTTGCCATGTAATGAATAATTTTGAAGTTTTCTTACCTATAGCATAGATTCCAGCCTCAGAATCCCCTCTCAGGAGCCCAGCAGTTTGTGGCAAAGGATCCCCAGGATGATGATGACTTGAAACTTTGTTCCCACACAATGATGCTTCCTACTCGGGGTCAGCTTGAAGGGAGGATGATAGTGACTGCTTACGAACACGGGCTGGACAACGTCACTGAAGAAGCTGTCTCAGCTGTGGTCTACGCGGTGGAGGTTGGTTTGCTAGTGTCACAAAAACACTCCTATAGATTGAATGTGACAGGCTTGTGTGTGTTATTCAGAGTTCGTACTGCAAGAAAAGAACTAAAATGGAACTCTGATTTCAGAATTGCCTTGCTGAAATTGTTTTCTCTTGAGGGGAGAAACATCACAATCCAAACAGTTGCCTTCAGTTAACAGACTAAGCTTTTCAAAAGGTTACTGGTGGCA